>NC_064646.1:450131689-450454189 GCF_023864345.2 Schistocerca serialis cubense | reverse complement strand
AACGAGAGTCAATTTCTACGTGCTTTCAGGCAGAATGCACAAGCCCAGCAGAGAGAGAACGAAGAGGACGAGAAGACAATGGCGTACCTGCCTTAACAATGGCGTACCTGCCTCACACCGGCAAAGTATCCAACAAAATCGGCAGAATTCTGGCTCGGCATTAACATCAAATGTGTCTTCCGCCCACCTCCGAAAACGTGTGCCCTGCTAGGTACAGTAAGAGATGACCTGGGGCTCCGCAAACCGGGTGTTTACCGTATTCCGTGTAAATGCGGAAAAGGCATACATCGGGCAAACTGTACGGAGAATCAAGAGAGATGCCAGGAACACAGAAGGCACACTGAACTGCGGTTGCGGAACATTTCATGGATACTGGAGATGCTATGGAGTACGCGAAAACGGAAGTTTTACGGCAGACCTCGTCTTTTTGGGACTGTGTTCTGAAGGAGGCGAATGAAATACATGTAGCTGATGGGATGATCAAAAGAGACACCGGCTTCAACCTCAGCAAAGCCTGGGACCCAGCACTCAGCCAACTAAAAGCACAGCGCGGACCCAAATCGACTTCCGCACCCGACGAAGGCCACAGGACATCTGATGGTCCACAGTTCGCATCAAGCAGCCAGTAGCCTGCTCCTCCCCACCACGCATCGCAGCGGGTTGCATGAGCAGGGGAAGGGGGTGGGGAGCGATCAGAGTATATTTGGGAGGGGATTCAGCAGAGACGCCCTCGCCCTCTCCAAGCTGTTTGAGCGGCTGTATCTCAAGCGTGTCCTTATCCATGTCGCCCGGGAGCGCGTGCTCCCCGACGTTCAATTTGGCTTCTGCCGTGGCCACGCCACCACGCACCAGCTCCTCCACCTCGTCGAGGAGGCACTGGACGCCATCCAGCGTCGGGAGTACTTCGGGGCCATCTTCCTCGACGTCTCCCGGGCCTTATACAGCAGACCCTCATGCCAGACTGAGTCGAAGCTCTTTGACCACGGCTTCTCCACCTCCCTTGTCCGTCTCATCGCCACCTACCTCGAAGGCCGCACTTTCCATGTTCGCATCCCAGGAGGTACCTCCACCAGGAGGCGCATCAGGGCGGGTGTTCCGCAGGGGAGTGTGCTCGGCCCTGTCCTCTACAGCCTTTTCACGGCCAACACACCCCCCACTCCGCGGGTTCATCTCGCCCTGTATGCTGACGATACGGGGGTTTATGCTCGCTTCCGGAGCAAGGCCCTCCTCCAACGACATCTTCATTCTGCCATCGACACTGTCATGGAGTATGCCAAAAAATGGCGCCTCGCCTTTAACCCTGCCAAAACATAGGCTCTCATCATGTGCCAGCGCCGGTGGCCCGTTAACTACCCCCCCCATCACTGTCCTTGGTACCCCTGCCCCATGGGCAGGGACTGCCAAATATCTGGGGCTCACCCTGGACAGGGCCGTCACCTGGCGTCCCCACATCGAGGACATACGGCGCAAGGCCTTGGGGCGCCTCGGTCAGCTCTATCCTTTCATAAACCCATCTTCCTCCCTTCCCCAGCATCTTGGCGTCCTCCTCTACACGTCCCTGATCCGCCCCATCCTCGAGTATGCTTTAGTTGTGTGGGGCAATGCCGCCCCTACACATCTCCACCGTCTCCAGACGGTGCAGAACCGTGCTCTCCGGCTTGCCCTCCGCCTCCCGTACCGTTTCCCCACCCGCAAACTTCATTTTCTTGCTGGTATCCCCCTCCATCACGACCGAGTCTGCTCCTCTGCCATTTCCTTTTATCACCACTCCCGCCAATCTGCCAATCCTCTCGTCCTTTCCCTTGGCACCCGCCTCCATCACCTGGCCACCACCCGCTGGCCTGACCTCCTTGCCGCCTGATCCCTGGTCGCCCCTTTTCCCTTCCCCCCCTCACTCCCCACGTTCCCTTCCTTTCCTTCTCCCCCCTATCCCTGCCAGCTGCTCCGCGCCTCTCTACGTTCTCTCGTCCTTTCCCTCCTTGTTCTAGTCCTCCACTCCCTCCATATGCTTTCCCCCTGGGAACGCTCCCCTCCCACTTATTGGTTCTCCGACCCCTCATTCTAAGCGTGTCTGCCTCACCGTCCGAGTCAACGACCGGCTCGGTTGCCCTTCGTTTTTCTGTTCTTCTTCTCTCATTCTCTCTCCTGCTTCTCTTCACTCTCATTAAAAGACCGGCTTGTCAATTGAGCCTTTCGTCTTCCTGCTTCTCTTACTGTACCCTCTACTATCCTTTTCTCTTTCACAAAAAAAAAAAAAAAAAAAAAGACCACCACCGGGCGAGCCACACGAAGCCTTTCGTTTTCCTCCACTTCTACTGTCTCTCTCTCACTCTCCTGTCTTCTTTGGGTAATAAAATAAAAAAAAACCACATGCACACCGCCAAGCCATTCACTACCGCCAAGACTTCACTCGCCACACCGCCACGAGGAAGGCGAAGCGCTCCAGCGCTAGAACTTCCTGCTCAAGCCGAGAGTCCACCCTCACCTGTGCAGCGTCAGCGGAGACGCCAGCAGACGCGCTCCTGCCGTCGCAGCGGAAGGAGCTCTCAGCCGGTGACGGCCGGTGCAACGGTAGCTATTGTGGTTTAGGCCCCGCTGACCGCTCTGTTCTACAGAGAGTTCCCTTTCCAAGCGCCAGTAGCGCTCGGTGGATCGGCGGAAGGTTGAGCTTGCTCCCTTTCGTCGAAAAGCCGCGTAGCTCGCGGAGAAGCTCAATTGTCGAAAGAATCACAGACTCGCAGCAACCCCGTAACTTCGGTTACAAACTCCACCAGCGAGACTATCTCGTTCTGTGTTAGGGTTGACCAGTGCCAGGGGTCCGTGCACGTTCGACCACCCCGCGTACTGTAGGCCACTTCTCTTCCTCTGCACCTCCTTTAGGTGCCGCGCCACTGCACCAACGGCGCACGCTAGGCTGTAGGGCATTCCCCATCTTCTGTAGGACCTACTTGTTAGCCTTTTCTTTTCAGAAAAAGCATAATTGTCGTGCCTACCCACACCAAATAAAGCTCCTGTAAACACTAAGATGGCAGATTCCGCCGGTGTTTCCCCGCCCTAATCCGCAGCAAGGCTGCAGCTAAAGAGGCGCGCGAGTCGGCTGTTCCCGTCGACGTCAGCGTCCCGCTTGCCGCCGTTGAGGAGGTGTTGGCCGACAAGGACCGGCAGATCGCTGCGCAAGCGCAGGAACTGCTGAGCCAGCGTCGATCGATAACCGACCTCTGCGGCCCTCCCCCACGCGGGGGAGTACACTCCACATCACACTATATTCACCTGCAACTGGTGACTCATGCACCACTGTCCCACTGCGGCAGCTGACTCCAACGGCGGAACCAGTAGCTGCAGATGCGGATACAGAACAACACTACACTGAGCCCTGGCAGGTGGAGGGCCCACGACGCAAACAGAGAAAGGCGCTGCTACCTACACCAAAACCCGCACTTCCGGTTAGGAACACCAACACAACAACAAACACGACCCAACCTGCAGTCAGCAACACCACACAAGTACCAACCGCAGCTACAGCCGCACAACAAAAGACTGGTTTTCCCCCAGTCGTAATACAAAACTACGGGGACCTCAGTGTCCTCAACACAACATTCACGGAAAGGCACTCACCTTGCACACTACACACGAAGTACTCTGGGGATAGGGCCTCACTGTACGTATCAACTAACAATGAATATAAAGATCTCCTTATCTTCCTCAAAGAAAAGGGGATCGAACATTATACGTACAGGACCGCTGAAGAACGGACACAGCAGTACGTGGTAAAGGGAGTGGACCCCAGTACCCCAAACAGCACAGTACAAGCGGCGCTCAACTTCCTTGGATTTGACTGCAAAAGTGCTTCCAAGATGACAGGCTTCCGCTCCCACCACCGTCTACCACAATACCTGGTCGGGATGGCCGACACGGCCGCCTCCCGCGGCCTTCTGCAGATGGAAAGCCTTTTGCCGATGGACGTATGGGTAGAGATATACGAACCGCCACAGGTCCCCCAACAATGTAACAACTGCCAGCGGTTCGGTCATTCGGCCCTCCGTTGCGGCCTGGCACCCCGTTGCCGCGGATGCGCTGGCAAACACGCATCCAACGCATGTACACTAATATACGAAAACATACGCCGTTGCGCCAACTGTGGCCAAGGCCATGCGGCCAACTACAGGGGCTGCGACGTATACAGAGAGGTGCAGAGGCGCAAAAATCAAAAGTCGAAGCCACCCAACGTCACAACACGTCCAAGACCCGCATCAAACCCTGTCAGGAACGGAGTGTCGTTCGCCATGGCTACACGCCCTGGAGGAGCGGAGCAAGCCGTGGAACCTCTGCGCCAAGCACACGCACCTAACACAACCGCTGCGACAACAACACAGTCGTCTCAGCCAACACACGACACTGCAATCACACCGGTACCAACATCAGCCACCAAAAACAACACAACCCCACCCCCTGAAGCCACTGCCTGCGAACCTACACACGACACACAGGAAAACACACTCACACAAGGAACCCCAGAACCAAAAACCCAGAGAAGGCGTAGGCGAACACGCAGAAACAGGAGTGGGAACACACGTGCACCACAACAAAATACCCAGCGACAACAAAACAATGACACACAGACACGCAGTCAGCAAGCCAGCGACACCAGCCACACACTACTCCACCCCTACCACGTCTGACACACAGGCACCTCAAAATGTTCCACATAACAACAACACAAGCGCCAGACCACACATAACGCCAACACCACAACCGAGCCACAGGCCGACACACACAACACCAATACAACATTTGAGGGCTTATTGGAAACAATATTCCCTCATCACACGACCGCTCAGATCTTTAACCAGATCATGGCGGCCATCACCACACTCTTCACACAGCTCTTGACTGCTCAACCTGGGCAGTACTGGGCCGCCATACAAACAGCGTTCACCACACTGTTTACACCCATACATGGATAACACGCCACACCCGGCCCCCATCGCAAACAACCAGACACTGACATATCCCGTTCTGGAATGCAGACGAGATCAACAACAAAAGGGCGGAATTTGCCGCGCTCATGGAGCGTAAGGGTATCCTTATCGCACTATTGAGCGAAACTAAGCTCAAACCACGTAACCAACTAAACTTCACCGGCTACTGCGTCTATCGTACCGACCGACCGGACGGCTCCGGTCACGGCGGAACAGCCATCATCATACACAAAGACAAAGAACACACAAACATAGTGCTCCCTGAACTCGAAAAACTAGAGGCAACCGCCGTCAGGGTCATGTTCAATGTAGGCTACACTACACTGGTGCCAGTATACAACAGCCCTAAAAACATCGAAACACGCGACATCAGCACAATACTCAACATATCACCGCGCGTAATCGGCGCTGGAGATCTTAACGCAAAACACCCCGACTGGAACTCACGAATACGAAACTCCAACGGCAAGAAACAATACGAATACGCACTATGGCGAAACTACATCACACTAGCGCCGACCGAACCGACGCACATTCCCTACCGGAGGGGACACAGGCCAGACGTGTTAGACATGGCCCTCATCAAGGGCATAACAACGACACTCAACGTTGCCGTTGAAAACGATCTGCCCTCAAATCACCAACCCGTTATACTGTACATTGAAGAAACACTGCAGCACATGGAACAACGCAGGATGTTAGACTACAGGCGCGCGAATTGGACCCAGTTCAAGGAAACGCTTGACAGTCACATCCCACCCACCCACGCGATTAACGAGACAGCCCAAATTGACGAGGCAGTTGAAACCCTCACCGGCGCCGTCCAGGACGCAATAGCCGATGATGATGATGATGATGTTTGGTTTGTGGGGCGCTCAACTGCGTGGTTATCAGCGCCCGTACAATTATCCAATCTTTGCTCAGTCCAATTTCGCCACTTTCCTGGATGATGATGAAATGATGAGGACAACACAAACACCCAGTCATCGCGAGGCAGGTGAAAATCCCTGACCCCGCCGGGAATCGAACCCGGGGCCCCGTGCTCGGGAAGCGAGAACGCTACCGCGAGACCACGAGCGGCGGACGCGCAATAGCCGACACCATACCAATCCGCACGCCACAACATCACAGTGCGGCCCTGCCCCAGCAAATCCTGGGCCTAATCCCAATGAGGAACCGCCTCAGAAGACACTGGCAGCGTACCAGGCGCCAGCACTTCAAACAGCACATTAACAGGCCCCAGGGTATAATCTGGGAAAAAATACAAACATTTAAAACACAACAGGGGGACCAGAAACTCGAAGGGCTGGACACCACGCGACCTGGCGTGTGGAAGATGGCCCGACACTTCACCTGGGAGAAACTGTACACCCCCACGTTACAAGGGCCCGACGGAGCACCATATTCTGCGGAAGAAAAAGCGGAACTGATGGCCCTCACACTCGCAGCGTCATTCACACCGAACCTGGATCCCTCAGACCCAGCGTTCACACTTGCTACGGACCAGGAGGTCACACGCATCTTGGCCCAACCAGCGCGCAACAACATCCGAGAAGCTAGTACAGCAGAAGTCAAATGGGCCATCATGCATACCACCGCTAGGAAGGCCTCTGGTCACGATGGCATTCAAAACCGTGTCCTCCAGGAGTTCACGGACAAAGCTGTAGACTACCTAACACACATCACGAATGCCATACTCAAGCACCAACACTTCCCCGCCTTTTGGAAGACGGCCAAGGTCCTGATATTCAGGAAGCTGGGGAAAGACCACTCCCTCCCACAAAATTACCGACCCATCAGTCTGCTGAGCACGCTCAGCAAGATCGTTGAGAAGGTAATATTAAAACGACTCACCAGGCACTGCATCACAAACGACACCCTGAGACTGGAGCAATTCGGTTTCAGGAATCACCACTCAACAACACAACTACTCCTCCGCGTCGTTGAATACGTAACACACGGATACAACACAAACAAGGCAACTGGGGCAGTGTTCCTGGACATCGAAAAGGCTTTCGATCGTCTATGGCACAACGGCCTAATGCGCAAACTTAGCGACGGAGGGTTCCCCGACGGGCTCGTACGTCTCATACACTCACGGACAGGAGCTTCAACACCGACGTCCAGGGCAAACAATCGACACGACATGGTATACAGGCAGGAGTACCCCAAGGAAGTATCCTAGGGCCCTTACTGTTTAACCTCTACATTAACGACCTCCCAGCTACACACAACACGACGGTAGCAACCTACGCGGATGACACTGCCATCCTAGCGCAAGATTGGAAGCCTCTTTCGGGAGTGGTAGCTCACGCGGCTGCCGGAGACGAAACGCCGCCTCAACAGAGCGCGGCGCGAGATCCGGGCCGCCATTGACGAGCACAGAAACCGGGACTGGGCAGACCTAGTGGCCACCCTCACGGCGACGGACGGCAGCGCGTGGCGGACGGCTAAGCGCTTCCTTCGTCGACACCAGCGCGTTCCACCTCTCCAAGTGGGTGCAAACGTTCTCTCCGAGCCCGACGCAAAGGCCAGTGTCCTCGTCGACACGTTTGCAGACAATTTTCAACCCGCCGAGGGCGTGGTTGATGTCGACCACGTCAGCCTGTTGGAGGACCGCCTGCCGGTTTTCCTCGCCGCGCGGACCGACGACGACGAGATCGAAGAGATATCGGCGGAGGAAGTCGATTTGCAGCTCCGTCGCCTCAATCCCAAGAAGGCGGGTGGCTCGGACGGAGTCACCAACTGCCTCTTGTGGATGCTGCCGCCGGAGGTACACCAGATTCTGGCGGACATCTTCAATAGCATATTCCGCTATGGAACCTTCCCCTCCGCGTGGAAACACGCGGAAGTCGTTGCCGTTCCTAAGAGTTGCCGTTCCTAAGAGCGGGAAGGACCCCCGCCAGGCAGCAAACTACCGGCCGATCAGGTTGCTCCCGTCCCTCTGTACGTGGGGCGCCTGCTACGCCACGTCATAGACCAGCAGCTCATCCATGAGGAGCAATTCGGGATTCAGAGGGGCCATTCGACCAGCCAGCAGCTGTTGCGCCTAGGGGAGCAGGCGATGCGAGCGCTAGAGACGCGGGAGTACATAGGGACGGTGCTTCGCGACGTTTCCAAGGCCTTCGACTGCGTGTGGCATGACGGCCCCCGAGCCGACGGAGGCATCTCCACATATCGGCAGATTCGCGCGGGAGTGCTGCAGGGGTCGGTCCTCGGCCCCCTGCTGTACTCCCTCTACACAGCCGACGCTCCGCAGGTGGCACGCGTGGAGTTAGCACTTTATGCTGACGACACTGCGTTGTTCACCCGTAACATGAACGCGGCCGTGATACGCCGTCGCCTCCAGCTCGGATGCAACGTCCTGGGTGCCTGGTCCAATAAATGGCGCTCAAAATTTAACGCTGCGAAGAGCAGGCCATCGTCTTCAGCAGAAAGAGGCTGCCTCCGGACCGGCAAATACTTTGGGGTGACGCTCGATCGGCACTTGACGTCCGTGACGTCAGGGGGCGAGCAGTGGGGCGCCTCTTCGTGCGCTGAACCCACTGCTCAACCTTTCCTCCACACTCCCTCCACGCCACGGCCTCACTCTGTACCTGGCCCTGCTTCGGCCGATACTAGAGTACGTTGCCGTGGTGTGGGGCAGTGGGGCAACGCTGCCGACACGCACATCGCGACGCTCCAGCGCGTCCAAAACAGGGCGCTGCGCCTTGCCCTTCACAAGCCGCCTCGCTATCCAACGAGGCTGCTTCACGAGGAAGCAGGCGTCCCGCTACTGCGGGATCGCTTCCGACACATCGCCAGAGTGATCTACAACACTGCAGAACACTCTGGCAGTCGCCTGATCCGTGGGCTGGGCCGTCAGGTCCACCACAGGCCGACAACACGTTGGCCCGACCTCCTGCGGGAGTAGCCTAACTCCCGTGGTGTCGATGACGCCACTTAGAGCGTCTCCATAGTCAGAGACGCTCCCTGAGGATAGCTCACGAAGATAGGTAACTTAGTTCAACCCTGAGGTCAAAGCAGGAACAGCAGCTACGCTGCTTATACTGCCCCCACACCTGGCCGTTGTCGCCAGTGTTTTACAGCAGCAGCAGGAGACGCTCATTCCGAGCTGGGACGCCGCGAGAGAAGGACGTGCGCTCCGAAGCGACGGGTGTGGCGGACCTCCACCCGGCGGCCCCATCCAGCCCCACACTTACGACGACCACGCATATGTCTACTGACACGATTTGCACTGCGAAGCCTGCCGCAACCGGCGACCTAATTGCGCTGCCGGTTTCCATCACCTGCACCTCCACCATCACCACCACAACCGCCGTCATCTGCCCCACCACTGCTACTCCTGGTCGCAGCTTCATTGATGCATCCATCAATGAAGCTGCACCTAGAGCTAGGTCTAGGGAATTACGCGCATCAGACCGCCCCCCCCCCCCCCCCCCCAATCCGCCATCGACATGTCTGATATCTAGGACGCCGTGTGCGTCCCACAACCGACGTCTTCCGCACCAGAGGGAAACCTTGGCGAGGCGCTGATGACCGACGCCGACATACAAGAGTGGCTGACCGAGCAACTTATCGCTCTCCGCGACGCCTCAGAGGGGGGAGGGGGGGGGGGGGCAGCAGGTCGACAGTGTTCGGCCGCAGGCCCTCCTTTACCCCAACTTGGCTGCCGCGGCCGACGACAGCGACGACGGGAGTTTGATGGATTACGACGATGACCATCGGCGCCCGGTCGCTGACCGTCGGAAGCGCCAGCTAGCTCGGAGGCCACCCAGCCTGCGGAACGCGGGCAATCAAAGAAAAAGAAGGTGGCAGTCGACGCGGAGGGATTTCAAGTGCCGCGCACAAAGGCATCCCGCCGCCAACTCGCCGCGTTTGCGGCCATTGATGGCGCTGCAGAAACCGCACCATCACCACCCCCTCCAGCCTCAGCCACCCACCCTGCCCCCCCCCCCCCACCCGTCATCACTGAATACAAGGAGCCCTTTAACCCCTTACCGCATACTATGCCAGATATGGCACATACCACTTTTCTCTTTGTCAATCTCACATCTGAGAAAATATTTCCAAACTGCATGTTGGGACAGATATGGCACACAGTCAAGAGCAGCTGTGCAAGTAGTGTATGCCATCTGTTGGGAGAGTAAGGAATTATGTGCTATGAATCTTTGTTTTGTGTTGCTAGCTGTTTACATCCAAGTTTGGTCACACAAACAGTTGCATCAGGTACAGTAAACGATTGATTTCAGTGTTTATATTATTTGCAGAGGGAAAAGGACATCTGTGGACAGTTATAAAGAGGTAAGTTTATATATTTGTTCATTAGAATACGTATAATATTGAAAAATAGGTCTGTGACGGATATGGCACAACATGCAGCCATGAAAGCGTAGAGTAAAAATTGAACATAACCTAACCTTTCCTACTAACATATAGCAGTTCGTTTTCTTCCTTTTCTGCTCTGTTACTGCAATGAACGTAAGAAAGTTTTATGGCTCTTCGGCCGTAATAAGAGTTATAGAGGACGGAAATGCTAGTGAGGATCCTGATATGTCAGATGACAAAACATTGTCCATGGAAAAAAACTTGCAAAATGGACATCTTGTTTTCTGTTCGGAATCAGACAGTGATGATGATATTAGGCCTAAGAGTTATAATACAAAAAATAAAAGTACAGTGATATCAGAAACGGACTCAGAAGACAACAGTGAGATTTGGTCTACTGATGATTGTGACCTTGAAAGCATTCCTCTTGCAAGCAGGATGACAGCAATGCAACGAGATTCAAAACCTTCAACTAAGGTGGGGAAACCTACCATACATTGGAAACCAGGAAATTTGATTAGAGGGGATGATGAGACGAAATTCGCCGGAAATGCTGCTCTTCCTCAGGAAGTATTGGAACTTGACACTCCAGTGGAATATTTCCAGTACTTCTTCACTAAAGACATAGTGCAGTACATAGTCGAACAATCCAATCTGTATTCGATACAGATGTGTAAATGTTAGTGCTGGAGAAATTGAACAATTTATTGGTACTGCCTTGTTTATGTCAGTCATTCAACTCCCAGCAACAAGACATTATTGGTGCAAATATCTTGGCCACCCTGCTGTGGGTGACATAATTAGTTGTAATCGATGGGAAGAAATAAAGCGTTTCATACACTTCTGTGATAACAGTAATCTAGTTCCCGCTGGTGAACCCAACCATGACAAACTTTTCAAAATTCGCCCAGTGCTAGACCAACTGCGTGAAAGACTGTTGCGAGTACCAAAAGAGGAATTCTTAGCTGTGGATGAACAGATTATTCCAACAAAATGCAGATCATCACTAAAGCAATACAACCCCAGTAAACCACATCAATGGATCTTCGAAGCTTTTGTCCTCAGTGGAGTGTCAGGCTTCAGCTATGATTATGAAATTTTTGCTGGAGCTCAGAGTAATATCATAATACCTGGTGCTATGGATCTAGGAGCTAGCAGCAATGTTGTTGTGCGTCTTACTCAAACAGTCCCACGACATGTGAATCACAAGTTATTTTTTGATAACTGGTTCACTAGTGTACCCTTGGCAGTGTATTTGTACAAGGAAGGTATACAATCACGAGGGACAGTCCGGTCCAATAGAGTACGTGGTTGCATTTTACCTAAGGAGGCAGCAATGAAGAAGAATGGTCGAAGCAGCATGGAGGAAAAGATAGCAACAGTAGGTGGTGTGCAACTGTCAGTAGTCTCCTGGTTTGATAATATAGTAGTCAACACTTTGTCAACTTACGTTGGATGCAAACCAGAAGGCGAGATCAAGAGGCTTTTCAGGAAGGAAAAAGAATACAAAATGGTACCTTGTCCACGCTCTGTGATGATCTACAATGACTACATGGGGGGTGTCTATCTATTAGATTCTATGCTAGGATATTACAGAATTCAAATCAGATCAAAGAAATGGTACTTGAAGATATTCTTTCATCTAGTTGACTTGGCTTGTGTGAACAGCTGGCTGTTATGGAGAAGAAGAAATATGGACTACATGCCCCTTGTTGATTTCAAGGTCGCAGTTGCAGAGGCCCTCTGTAAAGCTGGGAAATCCTTATCCAAGAAAGGTGGTAGGCCAAGCAATGAAATACAAAAACTACTTGACTGCAAGAAGAAGAGAGGCCCTACAGCAGATCTTCCACAGCGTCAGGTGCGACTGGATGGGGTAGATCGCATGCCTATCTGGCTGGAAAGCAGTGGTCATTGCAAGTATACAGAATGCAAGGGAAAATCCTATATAGCGTGTATGAAGTGCAGTGCGACATTGTGCTTGAATAAGGAGAGAACTTGCTTCATCGAGTTTCATAACGAATAGAGAAAAATGGAAACAGAATGTGTGTTATTTTCTCAAAATATGTGTATTGTAATGAATAGAAAGTGTAATTGTTTTATATAAATACAGCTCTGTTAGTTCATTGTTGTTGTTGTGGTCTTCAGTCCTGAGACTGGTTTGATGCAGCTCTCCATGCTACTCTATCCTGTGCAAGCTTCTTCATCTCCCAGTACCTTCTGCAACCTACATCCTTCTGAATCTGCTTAGTGTATTCATCTCTTGGTCTCCCCCTACGATTTTTACCCTTGCTAGTTCATGTACGTATCTTATTGTATATTTTTCACATTGTGCATCATAAATCCCAAAACTGGTATCACATGGTATTAGTCGTTACTGCATGCTGTCCCATATATGGCACAAACCCTTAATTCTAAAATAACCGCCCCTAGATAAGATTTATAATTTTTTAAGCATTTTTTATGAAATCATAACATCGAACATAACATGTAACATTTTTTTCAGAAAAATAAAAAAATCATGCAGTAAGGGGTTAAAGGACTCCTTGACATTCTAAACTCAATCACTACCTCCCCTTCCACATAAAAACGTCAGACGAAGACCTTTTCCGCCTGTCTGTCCAGTCCCCAGAGGACCTTATAAAAGCCCTCCGCACCCTTAACATAGGATTCTCCATCCCCCCCCCCCCCCCCACACACCAAGTCTCGCCACCTTCAGGACATCGTCAGGGGGCTCCCTATGAAGTACACTGATGGCGACCTGAGTGCGGCCCTAACTGCATTGAACATCACGCCCAAAGTCATCTCACGAATCATCTCCCCTTGCACCCATCGCCCCACTCCACTCTTCTTCGTCTCCACTCCGGACACGCTGGAGAACCGCCTCCTCCCCACCCTCACCTTCATCGATCGCGTTAGTGTGACGACGGAGAAGCCCCGCTCCAGGAAGCTGACCCTGGTGTGCTATCGCTGTCTGGGCCTGGCGCACTTTGCAGGTGGCTGCACCCGTGAGGTGCGCTGTGTGAAGTCCGCCGGTGGTCACGCCACCTCGGAGTGTTCCAAACCCCGAGACGCCCCTCCCACTTGCGCCCGCTGTGGCGGGAACCATACGGACAGCTATATGGGCTGCCCTAAAATCAAGTCCTTCGGAGCCAATCAGCGGCGATCTTCGGGGCCCTGGGCGACGACCCATCTGGGTGTCAGTTACTCTGGCGCACTGGGGGGTGGGGGGGGGGGGGGAGGTCAGCGCCGCGGACTTACCCCCACCACGCGTCTCGCTCCCATTCCGCCCCTCTGAGCTCCTACCCACCCCCCTCCTCTCCATCACTATCCCACACCCCCCAACACCATTCCCCCTCCTCCCTTCCCATCAGGTGTCAAGCTCTGCTTCCCCTCCTCACAGTGGGTGTCATGCTCTGCTGCTCCTTCCCCACCACAAGGCCTTCTGCAAACACCATACTATGAGGTATTGCTGTCACTCGGCAGCGATGTCTTCATTGGAGGCAACTTCAATGCCACGCATGCTGCCTGGAACAGCTGAGTAACCAACACATCAGGTCGTTGATTCCTCCAGGTCGCTGAGCAGCATCATGCCCGCAGCCCGCACCATCGGCCCATACGATCCCACCATATACCGTACTGCAGGACACCCCCAAATGTGTATCAACATAGAAATGAGCAGTAGAGTAAGATACGAGAGCTACTGGTGGATTCAAGCACTTATTGCTAACTATTTACTGCGTGTATTGATCAAAGTTGATGGACTGACTAGCTCAGCAGCAGGTATTTGCACTGGTGGACAAGGATAAGGTTAAACTCACAGTCGAGTAGTGGTGGCAATTGCTTAAGTGATGATAGTTAATGAGGTCTGACATGATGTCTTAGATGAAGTATATTACATAACCGGTGTGTAACTTGTGGTATATTTCATTGTTTATTTTCTCAGTTTAATTTCTCTGTAGGTTTGATGTACATTTTAGAGTAATGGTATGGAGCCTGATATTCTACATGTAACTAGTGTATGCAATTTTTTTTTTCTTTTGTTGATTTTGTTTTGTATTTAGACATTGCCGTGTAAAGATTATTACAACGCAATTTATGAATGTCAGATTACTTGTTCTGTGTTTGGACGGTGAGCTATTTAAAATTTTATGAGTACAATTAGTATTTTTTTATTTGTTTTAGAATTATTGAAGTTTGGATTACTCCTAAAAATAACGGAGATCCTGGTAACTAAGCAAAATTTTATCTCACCATTATTTTTTATTTGTATGATGTAATGTTTTATTTGTCATTTGGATTGTTGTAAATATGTATGTGTACGTTACTCCGGATTGTGGAGAGTACAATAATGCAACAAATGTGTCAATAATTTGGTGAAGTAACAGCTTTTGGTCGTCTATTTGAGGTCACCAGGGGCTAAGGTCTCCTCCTGGTTATTATGATGACTTGCTACGTTTGAAAGGTCTTCCCCACCCCATCACTGCAGCCACCTGCATTGCTCTGGCCTCTGACCACCAGCCGGTCATCTGCTCCACCGATCTCGTTGGACTTATGGTCGTGCCGCGTGATGGCCTGAACATCCGCGGTATTGACCGGCAGTCCTACCAGCAATGGGTCAAAGCAGCCCTACCCACCATCCCTGCTGCCGATCAAACAGACGCAGATCGCACCCTTACCCACCTCACCATCATCGCTCTGGATGCTGCAGCTGCAGTGACCCCTCACTGTCCAGATCAAATCTCAGACCACCTGTGCCCACTGCCTCCTCATATCCATGCTCTCATCACAGAGAAAAACTGGACCATCTGAGAATGGCAGCTTACTCGGAACCCGGCAACCAAGCGCCTAATTAATAGATTACAGCACCAAATCAAGGCTGCGGTGCAAGACCACCGCAATCAGGCATGGGAGGACAAAATCTGCGCCATTGACCTGAGTTTTCCGTCTGCTTGGCGGCTCACAAAAAGCCTTTTGCGACGAGGGCAATGGATCCCCCCCACTGCAGGCCAGTAATGACTGTATCCGAACCTGACACAAAGGCAAATGCCCTGGCCGACGTCATCGCACACAACTTCACCCCGGTCGATGACCCCGTCCAAATCAGCCTGGTGACGGCATGCCTCCCACAACTCCTTGCCGTCCAGGACCCCGAGGATCATATCACTCCCATCAACGAAGAAGAGGTTGAACTGCAACTGCGGTACCTCAATTCCAAGAAAGCTGGCGGACCCAACAAGCTGACCAACGCCCTCCTCAAGCAGCTACCCCCAACTTCTATTCCTATCATGACGGCCACCATCAACATCATCTACACAACCAGGCAATTTTCCACTGTCTGGAAACATGTCAAAGTGGTCGCCATCCCCAAGGCTGGGAAGGATCTTCGTTCCCCTGCCAGCTACCGTCCCATCAGCCTTTTCCCCGCCATCTCCATGATGTTCGAGAGGCTGTACCTCAAACGACTGCTCATCCACACTGCCCGAGATCAAGTCCTCCCTGATGAGCAGTTTGGCTTCAGACAGGGTCATGCAACCACTCACTAACTCACGTGCCTTGTAGAAGAGGCACTGGACGACATAGAATGTAGGGAGTACTTTAGGGCCATACTCCTCGACGTGTCCAGGGCGTTTGATTTGGTCTGTACGAAGGGCTGCTCTACAAGTTACTCTCACTCGGCTTTCGAGTGTCTCATGTACGGCTAATAGCCACATACCTGGAAGGTCGCGCCTTCCACGTTAGGATCCCCAAGGGGAAGTCTATGCGATGACGTATCAGGGCAGGAGTACCGCAAGGCAGCCTACTCACAGACCGCTACTCTACTCCCTCTTCACGGCCAACCTGCTCTCTGCGCCGAGGGTGCATTTAACCCTCTACGTGGATGACACTGCGCTCTTCTCTCGTTCTCGGAGTGCGGCTGGTCTTCAACAGCGGCTCCAGGGGGCAACAGATTCCCTTACCGAATGTGCTAGGACCTGGCATCTGGCATTCTATCCCTCCAAAACCCAAGCCCTTATCATCTGCTGGCGCCACATTTCCATTCAGCTGTCGCAGGTGTCTGTCCTCGGTACCCCAGTCCCTTGGACTCGTACTGCTAAGTACTTGGGCATTACCCGGAGCAACGCCTCACCTGGTGCCCCCACACATACGACGTGCGTCGAAAGGCGATAGGGCGGCTATGCCGGCCCTACCCCCTCATCAATTCCACCTCTTCTCTCCCTCCTCACCTTGCTGTCAGACTGTACACCTCCCTTGTTTGTCCCATCCTTGAATACGCGGCAGTGGTGTGGGGCAATACAGCCCGCACCCACCTCCGCCGACTCCAAACCCTCCAAAATCAGGCTCTCCGGCATATGCTCCACCTCCCTTTTGACTCCCCTACCCAAGAACTCCCCCATCCTGGCTGAGGTGCCATTCCTTCACTTCCGTATCATTTCTGCAGCCGCTTCCTTCTACCAGCAAACCTGCCACTCTCCCAATCCCCTAATCCTTTCCCTGGGCACCCATGTCCACCGTCTGGCCACCACCCACTGGCCTGACCACCTCTTCCACCCCCTATGACTCCCCATTCACTAGTCAATTTCAGGTCACTTCATCTTTTCCATATCATTACTTCTTCTCACCACTACGTCATGACATCCACCCCCTGCCCCCAATGTGTCGGCCTAATCCTTACAGGCCCTTCCCATTTCACTTCTGTCTGTTACTCTCTGACTTCTTTCTCTCCCCCCCCCCCCCCCCTCACTTCATCCCTTCATGAATGTCTGACACGGCCGTCGCCGCCATGAATACAAGGCCAGGACAATGGCCATTCGTTTTCACTCATCTCTTACTGTCCCTCCTCCTTTCCTTTACTCTGTCATTTAATCGTAAACTACCTGCTAGTCACTGGGCCGTTTGTTTTCCTCACTCTCTCACTGTCCGTTCCACTATCCTTTCATCTGTCATTTTTAAATACTATGCCAGCCAGTCAATTGGGCCGTTCGTTTTCCTGCTTATTCTACTGTTCCTCTAAAAAACACACACACACCAGCACAACACCAAGTACAACCACAGCAACCCCATGCAATTTCCCCTACACCACATCAAGACTGAAGGAGAAGTGCCCCAGAGGCGCTAGCACTTGACCACCAGCCAAGGTTTCGAACCTCCGTTACGTGCGAGCGAGCAGAGACGTTCAGTCTGCAGGTATCACCTGAAGATGGCGGCAAGGAATGCTGTCGAAATATCGTGGTTTGAAAACGACTGCACCCGGCTGGAGATCCGAGAACAGTACAAACAGTTAATTCGCCGGGAAAGCCTAAGATCACACATTATGAATGACGGTACATGTGTAACATTGCCATTGCTACAAACACGGGAAATGCACGGTAAATACTGCCGTAGCTTTCAGTCTAGATTCGAAGGCCTACAGGTGATGAACTTGTATTCTGACTTGGGAGCTAGACCAGTATATTATAACAGGAAAGGAAAGAGGAGGCCGATAACCATTAAAGTCATGGAGCCAGAGTATTTAACCACCGCACAACAAAACGAATTGACTCTGCTACTTATATAGATTATGAGAACGTGTTCTATGAGAAACCAGGTGTCATCGAGGGCTACACCTATAACATCGAGGTTGTGCCTCACTATACGTTCTGTCACGCCAACTACGCCGTCTCGTGGTCCAAGGAGGAGGCAGTTACGAAAGAAATAAGAAAGATGCTCGATTGGAGGACAACTGAACCATCTTTATCTCCGTACAGCAGCCCGCTTGTGACAGTAGCGAAAGCAGATGGGAGTTTACATCTTGTGCTTGATGCGCGCGATATTAACAAAATAATTATACCTGTGAGAACGCGACCAGAGAACCTGGATGAACAGATACAGAAGTTTTTTGGAGTTAAATATCTGACCGCTGTTGATTTGCGTTCGTCATATTGGCAAATCCCACTGAGTCATCACGGAATTATACAGCGTTTGGTTTTGTTGGCAAAAGTTACCAATTTAAGGTTTTACCATTTGGATTAAATGCCCAGTGCAGGTGTCTTCATTGCGGCACTCGACACAGTATTGGGACCAGATTTGTTAGACTGAGTAACACTACATGTATATGACCTATTAATAGCTACTCCCGATTGGAAAAGCTACCTTTACACACTGACACGTGTACTGAAAAGATTTTCGGAGGTGGGCGTAACCGCAAACCTCGCTAAATCCAAATCTGGCATAGAAAGAACAAAATTTCTTGGGCATATAATATCGCCTGCCGGTATTGTACTTGATCCTAAGAAAATGGCAACGATTGAGAACTTCCCTCCTCCTAGAACCAAAAAACAGTTAAAGGCATTTTTAGGTCTACTGTCCTTTTTCAGACGATTCATACCCGACCATCTCTTGAATGACAATACACTGTGAAACTTGCTAAGAGAGAATGTACCCTGGATACGGAACGACCAGTGTCAGCAGTCGTTTGAACAAATACGACAAGTCCTTTTAAATGCTATCTATTGTAGCATCCGGATATGTCAAAGGAATTTTGCCTTGCTACAGATTCTTCCACTGTCGGGATAGGCGCTTGTTTATTCCAAATAGATGAGGAAGGAAATAAGAATTATCGGTTTTGCAAGTCGAGTTGTGAACAATCATATACAGATGAATTCTTCTCGGGTTATCAGCCGAGTGGTGGCGTCGTCTTCACCGATGATGGGTACGAAACTCATCGAAACGTTGTGACAAGACGACGCCACCACTCGGCTGATAACCCGAGAATTCATCAGAGGAATACGCCGAGAGAGACTGCAATCGCATACGACTATACACAGTCACGGAACTCTAAGCACTGGCAGTTGTATGGGCCATGAAGAAGTTCAGATATTATTTGTATGGAAAAAATGTAAAAATCTTTTGTGATTATCAGGCCTTAAGTTTCTTACTGACGTGCAAGTTAATGCACGACAGGTTGACTAGGTGGGTGCTTGCGCTGCAGGAATATCAATTTCAAATAATGTATATAAAGGGTTGTGACAACGTAATACCTGATGTCCTATCGCATTTACCACGGTGCTTGCCTGAATTAGCAACAGTTCTTGAACAGGCGCCAGAGTATAAAATTTTAGTCATGAGAGACCATACTTATCGAAAAAAGTTCATACAGGTGTGCAAGCAACTACCTAAGCTACAGGATGAAGATCCCGTCTTGGGAAAAATCAAACAAGAACTCCTAGCTTCGGATGGAAATCAAACAGGAAGTCATTATTCTGTGCAAAATGCGGAATATGTATTAATGATTTTACCTTTCGCGGGGA
The DNA here is from genome assembly GCF_023864345.2 of Schistocerca serialis cubense. Lineage (NCBI taxonomy): Eukaryota > Metazoa > Arthropoda > Insecta > Orthoptera > Acrididae > Schistocerca > Schistocerca serialis. The sequence continues at coordinate 450,434,595 of NC_064646.1, read as the reverse complement.
CACGTGGGTATTGAAAAGTGTAGAGCCCTGTTGGCAAGACAGTGTCATTTTACGAATATGAAAAGAATAATTCAGAATATTATAAGGACATGTGTGGTTTGTCAGAAGACTAAACCTACAAATCTACCCATTGTGAGTTAGGTGTGTGTGATGTCCTTAGGTTAGTTAGGTTTAAGTAGTTCCAAGTTCTAGGGGACTGATGACCTCAGAAGTTATGTCCCATAGTGCTCAGAGCCATTTGAACCATTTTTTTGTGAGTGAGTTACACCTACACCCTATTGTACCTAACAGACCATTACGTCTGGTTCAAGTGGACATTCATTCAAGGATCACTACCCACTGGCAGAGGTGGTGTAAAGTATATATTTACCATGTATGATGCCTTTTCTAAATTCCTAAAATTATATCCCATAAAAACATAAACGGCAACACCACTCATTCAGGAATTACGAACAGATCACTTTGTTATTATAGGCTTTTCTACAAGAGCAAGTGGTAAGACACTTTTTCGTAGCTCGATTTCGTCCCGAAAGCAGTCCTGTAGAACGTACATTTAAAGAATTGAACAGATTCATGCGAACATATATTCCGACTCGCCATACTATGTGGGTAAAATATGTTTCGACTTTTGATGAACTCCACAATAGATTACCACATTCTGCCACCAGTTATACACCGACAGGAGTCATGTTAGGACTGTACCTCAGCAAGTGACACCTCATGAACAAATTATAACTGAGACTTAACAATTTAACGAGGTGTGCCGAGCAACGAAAGGAGAAACATGATAAGAAGATAAAAAAGGTAACGCTGTATCCACCTCAAGTCTCCTATGTTAGTTATAAGGAATCATTAACCCTAGAACGGACGTGCTGGGTTTCACAGACCCAAGCAGATTTAGTTTTAAAAATATCCACAAGAGTACACTACTCGCGAGTCAGCCATCCATTGTAGCTTTCAGTTCATGTTCCTACAGGACACTGCTTGTGTCATTTTTCCTTGTTCGCCACTTGATGAATGACGTGGAAGGAAGAGTGTTGTGGGTCTGAAAGACCCAGCCCGTCCGTTTACGTTAGCTTTTTCTGCTTATGCACACTTCTTGTTATACTGACTGCGAGAAATAAAACTGCTCGAAAATGGCCTGGCAGCGTCCTCTAAGTGATGAAGAAATTGAAAAACTGTTATCAGAAAGTGATAATGATGATTCGGATGTAGATCCTGATTTTATTCCCGAAAGTGATCACAACACAGAAAGTGAAATGAGCGACGAACAGCTGGACAGCGAAGATAGCGTCGTTATTCCAGCGAGAAACCTGAGTACACTCACTAATACATCTCGAGATTCTGTATCAACTAGTGTGATTGGTTCCGGTCCCTCTTCCAGTGAATCATCACCTTACTATTTGTCGAGAGATGGACGAACTAAATGGCAGAAAAAGGTTCCCAACAAAAATGTACATACCAGATCACATAATATAATTACTCATTTGCCTGGTGTCAGTGGGGAAACCAGAAATGCTAACAACATTGTCGAGACCTGGAAGCTGTTCATTGACTGTGATTTTCACGATTTGATAATAGTGCGCACAAATACTTACATAAATCACGTAAAAACACTTTATAAAAGTGACCCAAATACTGCAAGGAACAAAAAGAGGAGTTCCAGGCATTTGTGTGTCTTTTGTACATTTCTGGCGTTCTTCACGGAGGCAAAATGAATATGGAAGAATTTTGGGACACTTGTAGCACAGGGACAGAAATCTTCCCTCCAAGTATGTCACTGCGAAGATTTCGTTCTTCTGAGATGTGTTAGGTTAGATAATATTCACACATGAGAGGAACGTAAAAAAAGTGATAAAGTGGCCCCTGTACGTGATGTTCTCGAAGGATTCACAAAAAACTGCACAACGCATTACACAACAAGTGAATACCTTACAGTGGACGAGATATTACTATCTTTTCGGGGACGTTGTTCTTTCAAAATGTACATTTCTTCAAAACCCTGAAAGTATGGGATCAAAATGTTTATCTTGGCATATGCAAAAACGTACTGTGTAAAAAACGTGGAAGTGCATGTAGGGCAACAACCTCCAGGTTTCTTCCATGTGAGTAACGCAGCTGACGATGATGTGCTCAGACTTGTGGAGCCAGTGAAGGGAACAGGAAGGAATATTACCCTTGACAACTGGTTCACAAGCTGCACTCTTGCAAGAAAACTGCTCACAGACTGTAACCTTACACTCTTTGGGACACTGCGTGAAAATAAAAGAGAAATTCCATTGGAAATTCACAAGAAAAGAGAAATACATTTGTCCATATTCGAATTTTGCGACAATTTCACATTGGTGTCATATGTGCCAAAGAAAAATAAATGTGTAATTTTGCTGTCTTCAATGCATACAAACAATGAAATCGATGAGGAAAGCGGTAATATGAAAAAGCCAGAAATAATTACATTCTACAATTCAACAAAGAGTGCAGTGGACGTGGTTAATGCCATGTGTTCAGAATATAACGCTGGAAGGCAAACAAGATGCTGGCCATTGTGCATGTTTTATGCCATTTTGAACATTGCTGGTATAAATGCATATGTGGTATACAATGCAGGAAAAGGAACCGCAATGTTGACGATTTTTCAAAAAGTGCTAAATATGGGTATTTTTAGTCAAATTTTTCAAAAAAGTATTTTCTCCAAACTCTTCTAAACTATCGTAATTAGAAAGAGCATATTCTAAACTATCTAGAAAAGTGGATTTGGTTTTGCAATGCAAGCATATAAGGCTCTAAAATGTAGCATCATCAAAGAGGCGCACTAGAAGTTTGAACACATTTTTCTGGCACTCAAATTATACCTGAAACCTTTTATTGCGACTAATAAATGTTTATTAGTGCCTTGAATAATTGAAATAAAAAGATCTGGTAAATAGGCAATGAGACTGTCAGAAAAACTTGAAAACTATGAGAAGTAGCCCTTCTGCTTTTATCGTAAGTGTTCATCTGCATAAAACTCTTCTCATTTTTGTAAAAAGAGAAAGAGAGAGAGAGAGAGAGAGAGAGAGAGAGAGAGAGAGAGAGAGAGAGAGAAGTGATGTAAATTTTCCAATCAATATTGCAGAGATTTTAATACCTAGGTGTTAAAACCAGTGAATTTTTGTCTTAAATTTATTAGGGAAACGTGTGAAATTGGTTGGTTAAACATCTAAGAATTTTAATTTTGTATTTAATCACACTTAAATGTAGCCTACTACCTTGGTAAATACATAACCACTAGTTCCACAGAGAAAATTCACAAGATTCACTGTTTATAGAAAATATAATGGCAACAATTACTTTAACAATCAGATAGTTGCATTATTGTGAGCCTTGTTTGAACAATCAGTATTTCAGTGGTGTGTTTGCAGTATAATGAGTGGGTTCTCTTGACTGAGTGTGGCTTGTTAAGTGATTCGTAAGACCATCAAAGTTTGTAATCTAATTTACAAAAAATTGTTTTGATTGTGTCTTTTATAGCATATATCTCTTATTAGATTTTTTCATTGGTATTACACATTGTGTATAATTTCATTCAGTAGCAATTTGTCTGAAATTTAAGCAGATTATAATTTGCACTTAGAGGCCACATACATTATTTAGTTACTGATTAGAGATGGATGCAGAAGGGAACAGCATACCTTCCTGCCCAATTGGGCAAGGAGATAGTGGAACAAAGTGTCATGTCACTTTCTTTTCCAAAAAAGCTGCTTTAAAATGGTTTGCGGATTTTAGTGATGAGGAAAAAGAGTTGTTGGTCCGACGTTCTGAAGCAAAGCTGGACAATACATCTGAAGTTTGCCTACACCATGAAGCCCTGTAATTGACACAATATGAGAGGTTACCAAAAAAAAAAATGCTTCAATCCCTTTGGGAAGGTGAATCATAATGTTAAGGCAGCAATTCGCACTCTTGATACCGAAACAGCTAATAAGGCTTCTGATAAGTTGAAGAAGCAGCTTGTCAATAAGATAAAGCCAAGTCAGAAAATTTGTCTGGCTTGCAGGACTACCTTAAATAAACACTTGGACGAAGCTTTATCAGCCTCATCATCATCACATTCTGATGAGGACTTTACATCAAAAGAAGAATTAAATAGTAGCTTTTGTCTATCAGTATTTCACCTCTGAAGAGAACAGTAAGCTACAGAGATAAGCCCCAATATGCGAAGAAGAAAATTCAAAAGGCTCAAAATGTGATTAAAAACAGAATTGTAAATGCAATGGGAGTAAACCGACAAATTGAAGATGCTAGTGAAATTAAGGAATGTGGAAACTGTGCCGACTATGCACATTTGCTGACTGAACTGAAAGCCAAGATGCAGAATGCAATTCATAAATAACAGATGCAAATTTTAACCTTGGCACCTGTAAGTTGGACAGTCAGACAAACAGCAGCTCAGTTCGGCGTGTCTGAAAGAATGGTGAAGAATGCTCGGAAGCTTAAGGCAGAGAAGGGCATTCTGGCACTTCCCGAAAACAGGCAAAGCAGGAAATTACCAGCAGAAGTTACTAGTAGAGTGCAAAATTTTTTTGAAGATGATTAGTGTAGTAGGGTGTGTCCTGGAAAAAAAGATAGTATTTTAGTTAGACTTTTAGATAGAAAGACATACATGCAGAAAAGATTGTTACTTTGCAATTTACAGGAAATGTATGTTATCTATAAGAATATAAATGGTCCAGAAATACGGTTCTCAAAGTTTTGCGAACTTAGACCCAAATGGTGTGTAACAGTAGGATCAGCTGGAATGCATGCAGTTTGCATCTGTGCAATTCACCAAAATGTTAAGCTTATGCTTAGTGGGGCTGGTATACGTGAAAATTATAAGGAGATTCTCAGCAAGGCAGTTTGCAGTTTGAACTCTAAACAGCGCATGCTACATCACTGTGAAAGATGTCCTGGGCCCGAAGCTATAGCATCTGAAATTGCCAGCTATTTCCTAGGTCATGAGCCACAGGAAGTTATTGTGTTTAAGCAATGGATACATACCAATCGGGCCACACTGGACACGAAGCATATGGTAGTGGATGAATTTATTGAAGATGTAAAAAATAAAATATGGATTCTGTCATGCCATCATCACATTGCCAAGCATCAAAGCTTGCATCTTAAAGGCCTTAAATGTCATCTGAAAGACGAAGAGCTTGTTGTCCTAATGAATTTTGCAGAAAATTATTCTTATATCATTCAGGATGCTGTGCAAGGCTTCCATGGGACAATAGTCAAGCAAAAATTCATCCATTTGTTATATACTTTCGTCAAAATGAGAAAGTAGAATCTAAGTTTTTGCATTATCAGTGATTGTTTGCGGCATGACACTATTACAGTTCACGTTTTTATCAAGGAGCTCATCAAATATATAAAAGCACGGTTTGCACAGATATCCCACATTCATTATTTCAGTGATGGCTCCAGTGCTCAATATAAAAATTTCAAGAATTTCCTAAATTTGTGCTATCATAAGAGTGATTTTGGAATGACAGCCGAATGGAATTTTTTTTTGCTATTAGTCACAGGAAATCACCTTGTGATGGGATTGGAGGTACAACAAAGCGGTTAGCAGCAAGAGCAAGCTTGCAACGGCCACTTAATGGACAAATTTTTACTCTCCTAGATCTGTTTCACTTCTGCTCTGAAAACATTAATGGAGTTAAATTTGTTTTCGTCAGTAAAGATGAAACTGAAAAGCAACATTGTGTCACAAGGAGAGAGGTTTAAACTTGGACAAACTGTAGCAGGCACTAGAGAAAATCATCACTTTTTACCTATTGATGAAACAACAATTCAGGTCAGCAGAGTTTCAAATGATTGTTTATCTTTTCTAGCTAAAATGGGTCACAGTAATGAAGGAGGCATATTAATGTCTGCTCTCCAAGCAGGACAATATGTTGCATGCATCTATGAAAACGTGTGGTGGATTGGGAATATCTGTGAGACCTCCACAGAGCAAAGGGATGCATTAATAAACTTTATGCACCCACATGGCCCAGCAAATTCATTTTACTGGCCACCAAGAAGTGACAAGTGCCGGGTTCTGGAACACCACATTTTTGCAGTTATTCCAGCTCCATCAGTAAATTCGTCTGGCTGGCAATACACCATTCCTCTTGATATTCATCAGAAAATTAATGTAGATTATCAAAAATTGAAATAGATGATATGAATGTGTTAGAGGGAAACATTCCACGTGGGAAAAATATATCTAAAAACAAAGATGATGTAGCTTACCAAACGAAAGCGTTGGTATGTTGATAGACACACAAATAAACACAAACACACGCACAAAATTCAAGCTTTCACAACCCACGGTTGCTTCATCTGGAAAGAGGGAAGGAGAGGGAAAGACGAAAGGATTTGGGTTTTAAGGGAGAGGGTAAGGACATATGTTTGTATATGTATTAGTGTGTGTGTGTGTGTGTGTGTGTGTGTGTGTGTGTGTGTGTGTGTGTGTGTGTGGGCGCGCGCGCGCGTATACCTGTCCTTTTTTCCCCCTAAGGTAAGTCTTTCTGCTCCCGGGATTGGAATGACTCCTTACCCTCTCCCTTAAAACCCACATCCTTTCGTCTTTCCCTCTCCTTCCCTCTTTCCTGATGAAGCAACCGTGGGTTGCGAAAGCTTGAATTTTGTGTGTGTGTTTGTGTTTATTTGTGTGTCTATCACCATACTAACACTTTCATTTGGTAAGTTACATCACCTTTGTTTTTAGATAAAATTGAAATAGGTTAGAGGAAACAATGTAAGGAACCCAAGAGTGCCTTCTAATTTTACACAGGGCACTTAAATAATTCTACTATCAGGCTTGGGAACCTGTGTAAAGAAACCCTTATCAGGCTTGGGATCCTGTGGTAAAGAAACCCACCCGAGGCTGTTGTTAAGCTATCGGGCGTGGCCCCTACGGCAATGGGAATGCTTGTTTTCTCAGGTGGAATGAAACTAGCAGTGGTTAAGCCACCATGGACCATAGCAACTCATTTATACACTTCTTTTCCATCAGTAAGCTGGTGGTGTTCATTAAACAGGCAACTAATAATTAGATAATTATGCAAATAAATTTTACGATTTACATTCATAATAATTGTGTGTGTGTGTGTGTGTGTGTGTGTGTGTGTGTGTGTGTGTGTGAGAGAGAGAGAGAGAGAGAGAGAGAGGGGGGGGTGACAATTAAGAAATAACATTGTTTCTATTTTTATTCTTTTGTTATTCAGACTTAAGCTAGGTCCTATTCATCAGGACTTCTTATTCCACTTATCCCAGACATTAATAAACACGTATAAGGCAAAATAAAAGGTTTCAGGTATAATTCGAGTGCCAGAAAAATGTGTTCAAACTTCCAGTGCACCTCTTTGATGATGCTACTTTTTAGGGCCTTATATGCTTGCATTGCAAGACCAAATCCACTTTTCGAGATAGTTTAGAATATGCTCTTTCTAATGACCATAGTTTACAAGAGTTTTGAGAAAATACCTTTTTGAAAAATTTGACTAAAAATACCCATTTTTAGCACTTTTTGAAAAACCATCAACTTTACCTTAGATTTGTTACATAATGGAAAGCAATAGGAGAACGAAATTTTATATTCTAAGACCTTGTGTTGGTGAGTTATGGTGTGCAAAGTTTCATGTACATCCCACAATTACTTTTGGAGATATAAAAAAACTAAAGTTCGCATTTCTTAACAGCTATTTTTTCGCCCAACTTTGCTTCAAATTATCTATATGAAAATTGCTCAGAAATCCTTTTCTTAATATTTTACTTTAAAGAGATCTAAAAGTTGTATAAGATGGCCAAGTTTTGTTCCGTTCATGCAAATACTTACAGAGATATCTCATCTCAAAGTTGCTGAAAATTCAAGGACGCACTATAGAAAGCTGTGCTATGGTCTTAAACAAGTGAATCTCCGAAAGTATTGAATTTCTGAAACTGAAACTTTACCAGTGTTCATTGAGAATATGTGTGAATGTTCATACAGAATTTCATCAGAATCCATGAGGGTCATGTCGGAGCCTCTAGACCACTTGGCATGGAATGACCCAGCTAATGTAGGCTGGCTCGATAGATGGAAGAAAAGATATGGAATTCGGCAACTTGATGTCTGTGGTGAAAAGCTTTCAGCAAATTTTGAAGCTGTTCAATTGTTTAGGGATAAGCTTCACAAGGTATTGAACAAGGAAAATTTAACAGGCGATCAAATTTTTAACTGCCACGAGACTGGTCTCAATTACAAAATGTTACCGGAAAAAACATTAGCGTCAAAGGCCGAAAAGGCAGCGCCAGGCTACAAACGTAGCAAAGAAAGAGTGACAATTCTTGCATGCAGTAACGCCACAGCAAATTTGAAAATGAAGCTATGATAGGTAAGCCAAAAAAACCGGGAGCATGTAAAAATGTATCTAAAAATGCCATACCGGTGAAATATTACAACCAAAAAAATTCTTAGATGAGCTCAGACATTTTTAAAGAATGGTTTTTTTTAAGGAGTTCGTGCCACAAACTGAAAAGTTTTTGAAAGCCAAGAACTTGCCCAGCAAAGCAATGTTACTTCTAGAATCTAGACAATGCCACTTGTCATCCTAATGAAGATGAACTTCAAGATATAAAGGCCAAGTTTTTGCCTCTAAATGTCACATCCTTATGTCAGCCTAGGGACCAAGGGACCTTGGAGACACTGAAGAGAAACTACCACAGAAACTTGCTCTCCTCTTTAATTAATGCTATGGACAAAGGAGGAGAGATGCTAGAGCAGTTGTGCCGTATGAATTTGAAAGACGTAGCTTATGACGTGGCCCAATCTTGGGAGAGTGTTGGAGCAAATACAATTGCAAAATCCTGGAAAATTTTGCTACAGAAAATCAAGAACATTCTCCAGATGATGAAAATCTACAGCAGCAGACCGAACCAGAAAATACTACCCTGCTTTCATTGTTACGAAAAGTTCTGGGATGTGCTGATGCCACAATAGATGACATAAATGAATGGATTGTCCAAGATGAAACTGAAGTGACAGATGAAGAAATAGTCAACATGGTAAACGAAAAAGAAGAGGAAGAAGCGGATGTAGTGGAGGAAAGTGCGCCCAAGATTTCTCACAACGAAGGACACAAGGCCTTAGAAACTGCTTTAAAATATGTAGAGCAACTGGAGGAAACATCGTCTACCGAGGTTTTACTTCTTAAGAGACTACGTGATTTAGCGGCGGGAGGCGGCGGGGGGGGGGGGGGGGGGGGGGAGATATGGCAAACAGCAGGCAATCGAAAGACAATTACTAATTTTTTCACTCAGTAAATATCTATTCAGTCTAATTTGATTTGTATTGTATTAAATGTTTAACTCATCTGGCGTACTTTAGTTTAATTTTTGTGTTTGTGTTTTTTTGTATTATTTTCGGTGTTATCCGACCTTGCCGCGGCCGGTTTAGGTCGGATAATCGAGACTCTACTGTACGTATATCGTAACAAGAGAAACGATTTTTTATTAGATTATGCTATGCACTACATCCTAATTTCATAACTTTTGAGGACGTGAACTGTCAAAATAAAATAAAAATGTTTTAAATGTTCAAGAACGTTCTTAAATACCGAATAATTTTACTTTAAGATTTTCGGAGAAATACAAAGTTATTTTCAAAGAAATGTATGGTAAATTTAAATATTAATAAACAGTAAAAGAAGTATAGTACCACTGGTGTTGAAAATTTAAGTCTTACTTATTCTGGAACGTAAATAAAACGGTGGGTCTGTCAGACCCAGCTCGTCCGTCCGTTCTAGGGTTAACATACCACACGGATGTTGCTATTTATTAGGCGACGTCCAGTCAGAAGAGAGAAAAGGACTCTACCCATACAAAGACCTGAAGAAATTTGCTCAATAGAGCAATACTCACATGTGTAAATAGTAGGTTATGTTTGTAGTGTTTTTTCATATATGCAAATGTTCCAGTTACAGTGTAGTTGTAAGAACAGTGATGCACCATGAGTTTGCGCTATTCATTCTTGTAGATATTAAGAATTACTGTGATATAAAGACAATTGCCCCCCCATGAACCATGGACCTTGCCGTTGGTGGGGAGGCTTGCGTGCCTCAGCGATACAGATGGCCGTACCGTAGGTGCAACCACAACGGAGGGGTATCTGTTGAGAGGCCAGACAAACATGTGGTTCCTGAAGAGGGGCAGCAGCCTTTTCAGTAGTTGCAGGGCCAACAGTCTGGATGATTGACTGATCTGGCCTTGTAACAATAACCAAAACGGCCTTGCTGTGCTGGTACTGCGAACGGCTGAAAGCAAGGGGGAAACTACAGCCGTAATTTTTCCCGAGGACATGCAGCTTTACTGTATGGTTAAATGATGATGGCGTCCTCTTGGGTAAAATATTCCGGAGGTAAAATAGTCCCCCATTCGGATCTCCAGGCGGGGACTACTCAAGAGGACGTCGTTATCAGGAGAAAGAAAACTGGCATTCTACGGATCGGAGCGTGGAATGTCAGATCCCTTAATCGGGCAGGTAGGTTAGAAAATTTAAAAAGGGAAATGGATAGGTTAAAGTTAGATATAGTGGGAATTAGTGAAGTTCGGTGGCAGGAGGAACAAGACTTTTGGTCAGGTGATTACAGGGTTATAAATACAAAATCAAATAAGGGTAATGCAGGAGTAGGTTTAATAATGAATAAAAAAATAGGAGTGCGGGTTCGCTACTACAAACAGCATAGTGAACGCATTATTGTGGCCAAGATAGACACAAAGCCCATGCCTACTACAGTAGTACAAGTTTATATGCCAACTAGCTCTGCAGATGATGAAGAAATTGATGAAATGCATGATGAATTAAAAGAAATTATTCAGGTAGTGAAGGGAGACGAAAATTTAATAGTCATGGGTGACTGGAATTCGTCAGTAGGAAAAGGGAGAGAAGGAAACATAGTAGGTGAATATGGATTGGGGGGAAGAAATGAAAGAGGAAGCCGCCTTGTAGAATTTTGTACAGAGCATAACTTAATCATAGCTAACACTTGGTTCAAGAATCATAAGAGAAGGTTGTATACCTGGAAGAATCCTGGAGATACTAAAAGGTATCAGATAGATTATATAATGGTAAGACAGAGATTTAGGAGCCAGGTTTTAAATTGTAAGACATTTCCAGGGGCAGATGTGGATTCTGACCACAATCTATTGGTTATGAACTGCAGATTGAAACTGAAGAAACTGCAAAAAGGCGGGAATTTAAGGAGATGGGACTTGCATAAACTGAAAGAACCAGAGGTTGTAGAGAGTTTCAGGGAGAGCATAAGGGAACAATTGACAGGAATGGGGGAAAGAAATACAGTAGAAGAAGAATGGGTAGCTCTGAGGGATGAAGTAGTGAAGGCAGCAGAGGATCAAGTAGGTAAAAAGACGAGGGCTAATAGAAATCATTGGGTAACAGAAGAAATATTGAATTTAATTGATGAAAGGAGAAAATATAAAAATGCAGTAAATGAAGCACGCAAAAAGGAATACAAACGTCTCAAAAATGAGATTGACAGGAAGTGCAAAATGGCTAAGCAGGGATGGCTAGAGGACAAATGTAAGGATGTAGAGGCTTGTCTCACTAGGGGTAAGATAGATACTACCTACAGGAAAATTAAAGAGGCCTTTGGAGAGAAGAGAACCACTTGTATGAATATCAAGAGCTCAGATGGCAACCCAGTTCTAAGCAAAAATGGGAAAGCAGAAAGGTGGAAGGAGTATATAGAGGGCCTATACAAGGGCGATGTACTTGAGGACAATATTATGGAAATGGAAGAGAATGTAGATGAAGATGAAATGGGAGATACGATACTGCGTGAAGAGTTTGACAGAGCACTGAAAGACCTGAGTCGAAACAAGGCCCCGGGAGTAGACAACATTCCATTAGAACTACTGATGGCCTTGGGAGAGCCAGTCATGACAAAACTCTACCATTAGGTGAGCAAGATGTATGACACAGACGAAATACCCACAGACTTCAAGAAGAATATAACAATTCCAACCCAAAGAAATGACAGATGTGAAAATTACAGAACTATCAGTTTAATAAGTCACAGCTGCAAAATACTAACGCGAATTCTTTACAGACGAATGGAAAAACTGGCAGAAGCGGACCTCGGGGAGGATCAGTTTGGATTCTGTAGAAATGTTGGAACACGTAAGGCAATACTAACCTTACGACTTATCTTAGAAGAAAGATTAAGAAAAGGCAAACCTACGTTTCTAGCATTTGTAGACTTAGAGAAAGCTTTTGACAACGTTAACTGGAATACTCTCTTTCAAATTCTGAAGGTGGCAGGGGTAAAATACAGGGAGCGAAAAGCTATTTACAATTTGTACAGAAACCAGATGGCAGTTATAAGAGTCGAGGGGCATGAAAGGGAAGCAGTGGTTGGGAAAGGAGTGAGACAGGGTTGTATCCTCTCCCCGATGTTATTCAATCTGTATATTGAGCAAGCAGTAAAGGAAACAAAAGAAAAATTCGGAGTAGGTATTAAAATTCATGGAGAAGAAGTAAAAACTTTGAGGTTTGCCGATGACATTGTAATACTGTCAGAGACAGCAAAGGACTTGGAAGAGCAGTTGAACGGAATGGACAGTGTCTTGAAAGGAGGATATAAGATGAGCATCAACAAAAGCAAAACGAGGATAATGGAATGTAGTCAAATTAAATCGGGTGATGCTGAGGGAATTAGATTAGGAAATGAGACACTTAAAGTAGTAAAGGAGTTTTGCTATTTAGGGAGTAAAATAACTGATGATGGTCGAAGTAGAGAGGATATAAAATGTAGACTGGCAATGGCAAGGAAACCGTTTCTGAAGAAGAAAAATTTGTTAACATCGAGTATAGATTTAAGTGTCAGGAAGTCGTTTCTGAAAGTATTCGTATGGAATGTAGCCATGTATGGAAGTGAAACATGGACGATAAATAGTTCGGACAGGAGGAGAATAGAAGCTTTCGAAATGTGGTGCTACGGAAGAATGCTGAAGATTAGATGGGTAGATCACGTAACTAATGAGGAGGTATTGAATAGGATTGGGGAGAAGAGAAGTTTGTGGCACAACTTGACTAGAAGAAGGGATCGGTTGGTAGGACATGTTTTGAGGCATCAAGGGATCACAAATTTAGCATTGGAGGGCAGCGTGGAGGGTAAAAATCGTAGAGGGAGACCAAGAGATCAATACACTAAGCAGATTCAGATGGATGTAGGTTGCAGTAAGTACTGGGAGATGAAGAAGCTTGCACAGCATAGAGTAGCATGGAGAGCTGCATCAAACCAGTCTCAGGACTGAAGACCACAACAACAACAACAACAACAACAACAACAACAAAGACAATTGCCATTTGGAAAGGAATACATAAACGTAGATTTAAGCATACTTTGTTAATTTAATTTAAAGATGCTTTAAAATCTTATTCAAAACATGCAACAGTATGTAAGGATGAAAGAACTTTTCATTACGTTTTTATTTTAGTAGTAATGAAGCTTGTGAAAGCCAATATTATGATATATATGTATGTTGTTTCATAGCGAGTACCGTTAGGCCCGGTTACGACGTAAAGCCATCTGCTATGGCAGAGATTTTCACGAATTTATTGTGAATTAAAAGTCATAATCTAACATCGCTCTAGGAATTTGCACGCTAGGCCTAGATCGTAAAGTAATTAAATAATGCCAGAGGCAAAGTTTTTGTATAGTCGAGCCCGGCCCTGGAGGGCAAGTGCGCAGTGTGTGGGCAGACGTGACATGGGACTTATCTCAGATCAGACGAAAATACAATTGTATTGTCAAAAATCTGAAGGAAGGTACATATCAATAAATAAAAATCGGAACTGTGTATTTGGTGAAAGAGACTGGTGAAATCCAGCACGAGCCAAAATCCAGTTTAGACTGCACTGAATACGTTAGTGCTTGTGTATTAACCGAACAGTTACTTTAAACTGTGTGAAAAACTGCAAAAGTGAAACAGTGACTACGGACAGTGAATGCAAGTATTGAACATTCAACAGCGATGAGTACGCCAAATGCTAATATTATGGACGAGGAACTGTAAGTGTTCTTCTAAATGTAAACTGGTAACGTCAAATGAACCCACAACCAATATTTTTGGGACAGACTATTTTCATTTAATACAACAATGCGAGTTTGGAATGTGATGCGCAGACTGTTGCAGACACAGCAACAGCAGAAGCAACGAATGTTTTGTGCTAAACTCTTATGTCGACGCTTAAAAGTGCCTGCGAGTGCAGAAGAAACTAAGTGACCTTAACAAAACCAAAACTGACGTATAACGAAAACTCTTGTCGTATCTAAATGGTATTCTAGGAAAAGGATCTATGTCAAGTTGTTCTGCAAGACAATGCAGACGACGCTCAAACTAGTGAAAGCTTCACAACTGCCGCACTAATAAACGTTCCTCTCCCGCTAGCCCCAACATCTGCAGCGGGAAGGAAATACTGTATTACGTTGTATGCGTGTGTGTTTCACGTACAACGCCGGAGATGCGTAGCTGAGCTGAATCCTGTCGATGACGAACGCGGGGGTGGGGGGACGCGGTCCTCATCCCACTCCGTCACACCCGTCCGCAGACAGACGCGCATCGCCAGCTGCACGGTTGATCAGCTGATTCTGACGTTCCACGCCCGAGGGAGACGCGCCTATGTCGAGCGGGCGTTGACCTCTCCGTCGCAGCAGCGGCGCCGCCACGAGCTAAACGCTGCGACGTAGAACATCAGCAACACCGCAACAAATAACAACCTGAACCCCCTCACACAGAAAAATTTTCTTATGATGTATCAACTGTCGTTATAATGTCATTTCTTTTGCATACTGTCACAAATAGGTGCTCTTTAACATATGCACAATCGAAATTCTGAACTGATATCGTATAAATAATTGACAACAGCCAAAGCGGGTTAGACTGTCGCTCCACCTACGTTTTCCTCCGGCCGTGCCGAATGGCGAGCGAACAGTTAATATCCCTGGAACCGTATAAATATCAGACTAACTTGTAGTTGTGTGCCAACGAGCACTGCATAAGTTGCAACCGCCAAAATAAGCAGCCACAACAGTACGACCTTGGGCTAAAAACCCAATCTACAAAAAGTTTAAAATATCATATGATGAATGTCACCTTGGTTGTATTTTTTTGTACCTGACTACATTTGTAAACAATTGTATACGATGTGCTTTTGTGAAATAACGCCACTTGGGTTGTTTGTTGTATCAATCTAATGTCAAAAAATTTTGTGACTGTTACGATAAAATGTGACCTACGTGAAATGTTACCTGTAAAAACTGTGTGTGCGGACACTGTGGACGTAAAGTAGGAAATGTTAATTACAAAAAAGAACTAATACGTACATTTTGTGTCCAACATTTCGGGAGGCATTTTACCGTCCCCAGTAGAAATATTGCAAAAACTTGAAAGTGGTATTTGGAAAAAAATATACTTTTAATATTGGATTATACGTGAACATTAACCACTCATGCGATATGTAATTTTCTCTCATGTGTATTATTATTATTATTATTATTATCATATAAAATTCTGTGTGTCATTTCGAGTGCAAAGAACAAAAAAGATGCACTCTGACAATAACGGACCACGCAGATGGAAAAGGAACCACCTTTTAGTTATCTTTCATCCGTTAACACACTCACTCTCTCTCTCTCTCTCTCTCTCTCTCTCTCTCTCTCTCTCTCTCTCTCTCTCTCGTGTCTACGATACGAGTAGTCGGACATCTTGGAGAGTGCTGTTGAATGTAAGCATTATTGTATTTGTATAAAACTTATCAATCCATTGAATTTTTATGGTTTTCTACACCGGCGTAGAATTTCCTGGCACTTCACAAAACGAAACTTGTCAATCCATTGAATTTTTATGGTTTTCTACACCGGCGTAGAATTTCCTGGCGCTTCACAAAACGAAACTTAGGAGGAAAAACACACGTTTTGGAAAGATTTGTGATATGCAGCAACATGTACACTCCATATTC
This sequence comes from Schistocerca serialis cubense, assembly GCF_023864345.2. Lineage (NCBI taxonomy): Eukaryota > Metazoa > Arthropoda > Insecta > Orthoptera > Acrididae > Schistocerca > Schistocerca serialis. Next base: position 450,418,565 of record NC_064646.1, on the reverse strand, counting down.
TGTATTACGAAAATATAAATTCGAATTCGATGAAACCCCGCATGTTACTTTCCAAAGCACTGATATCCAGATTGTGATGCACTTTTGTAAGGCGGTCATAGCTCATGTCACGTGATCTCGCCCAGCCGATGACCGTGGATATTCATAGCACAGGACACGTCATGTAGTCAGCCAGTAACATCACTGTTCAGTAGCGTGACCACACGAATAGGAAAAGTTAATGGTTTAAATTTATATACATATTGTTGCTACACGAAAAGCTACGTTTTCACATATAATATTTGTCTCTTAAGATTAATAAGCTGCAAGAGAATATAAACTTTCACATATAATATTATCTTTTTGCGAGTGTTACACTCTAAGATACATCACGTAAATGTGCCAGTAAAATTTTTAATAACGTCATAAATGTCTGATAATCTGGGTTCGAAATTCTTCTAATGGACGTCCTCAAAGAGTTAATTTTGAAATGAGAATCAAACGCTCTGTGATTTAATAAATTCATCGTACAGTCTCGTACATAGTTCATCTTGCGTAAAAGGAAATTTACTTTGAAAGTAACGCTTTTCAAACCACCATTCGCAATATTTTCCCACAATTTGTAGAAATAGGTTCGTTTCAGCAGCTGCCAGAGAGCGCCAGGTAACAGGCGTCACCGCGCTTGCGCGGCTACGGTGACGCCGGAAGCCCGTATGTTCGTACGTGTAAAACATGAAAAGATCTTGCATTATGGCAGAAAAGAAAAAAAAGCACCAGACGATACTCCAAGAGCATCGAAATTACGTGAACCACACTAAAATGCATAATTTGGCTTAAAGTGCACATTCACAAGTCCAGATTCGGATGCAAATTTTCTTGGAGTACCAGTAGTGTGTTACGTTTGGTTCTTTATTATGGCATCATGCCATACGTGCTAGAAGATGAAAACAAGGGCTTGAAATGCAGCAAACAGATGAAACTAGCCAATAGTGTTGAATTAAACATTTCGTTTGAATTAAATTGACTGCATCAGGGGGAGTGATTGATTAAAGCCAAATCTCTTCAGCAAACCGACAGAAATAACGTCACTGTTCTGCAAAGCGATTAAAGCTTGACTGTCAGAAAGGTGGAAATAAAAACTGAAACTAATAACTTATTTCTGCCTTCCGTAATTATGTGAATGCATTTTACTTCGCTTGATACCTCCCGGCCACAGAAATAAGTTTTGTTTTCATTTGACGTGAAACGAAGAAGAAACAGGAAAATCACTAAATGTAAACACGGGTCACGTGGAGACACCCAACTCCCCACTACAACTCAGACATTTCTGTGTATCAGTCCCGGATCTACGATATTTCTGAACCGGGTCAACACTAGATAGGGGTGTTACACACTATGGATGTCCTGTACTGTAGCTCATGGACACGTTTCCTGTCTGCTGGAATCATTGCCATTATCTTGAGATCACACTTTGTGGCACACGGAGGGCCCGTGCTACGACCTGCTGTGTTTGACCAGCCTCCAGTCGCACTAGTATTCTACCTCTCATAACATCTTGAATATTTGTTCTTAGAGCCATTTTCAGCACACAGTCACCATTAGCACATATGAAAACGTCTGCACACTTACGCGCGGCACCGTACTCTGATATGCACCAACACACCTCTGCGTATGTGGACTGATGCCAGCGTCACTGTGCGATGACTGAAGGCCAAATGCACCGCACGGTCATACCCCGAGGAGATTTAAACCTGCAGACCGCCCACTAGAGCGTTGTTTCACCATGTATCAGTATTATCTTTAATTTATGAGCACGAGTGTAGAACAATGAACCTTCTCTTGAACAGAAATGACACAGACGGCCAACAAGCAATCTTACACAATCAGAACATCCACATTACGGACACTGCAGAAATGGGGATATTATACATGTTTACTGTAGAACTCTACGATAGAAAGTTAGTACTGAATGCCACACTGAGAGGAGTACAGAGGTGGCAATGTACACACAAAACACGTGGGCTGTCCGGGAATTTCCACTTGCGAGGAAATTCTCAGACCCTGAAGCAGTGTTTATAAAACACACCAACTGATTTTACCAAGAGCTCGCAGTTGTCTGTCTCTACAATCCCGTGGTTGCCAACCTTTCCAATCTCTGTTAGCGCAACACTGAACTTGACTCTCCTGTCAAAGATGACAATTTGTTATCTTCCCACCTCTTACTATGTTGTGTACTTGAGAGCTAGCACAGTCAAAACAGAAATGTACTTCTGGTATCTCAGCTTGGCACCTTTGAAAGCCCACCTGATAGCATGGAACTGGACCCTGGCCACTAGGTGGAGTAGTTGTATCAGCAAGCATTACAGTTCAGAGGAACAACAAACATGGGTCAAGGTCAGATGTGCAGAAACGTGTGTAAATATGCCATGTGGAATGCAGCCGATCACGTATCAGTGACATTCTTGTCTTTATTCTGTGAAGATCATGCTGTGTTCATTAAGCTTACTGTTTATTTCAGTCCTGATGTTCCACATTGAGTCATTATTTTGCCATAATAGTGTTCATTATGATTGACGGTAAGCAATCAAACCAGGTGCTGCCCAAGCAAGCGAGAGGAAGTGTTCCTCACGCATCAGCACTTCAAAAGTCTGCCGCTGAATACGAGCTGGCAGAAGGCTTCTGCTGCACTGTTGCCGCATGTCAGAAGCAGACAGCTGAAGGTTGTGGTATTGGTTTGAGGACTTTTCAGAGGATATCAAATGAAGCCTATATGTCTATTGAACCCTGCAGCTCGTCTTGAATTTGAGTCACCAGACCAGCAACACAACCACAAAAGAGAACTGGGTGACCTAGACAATTTTGTGGCACACACTATTAATTTTGTGTGCAAAAAGATGAATATCTGACATAAGAAGAATTAGTTTCACGAATGAAAGAAGCCAACAATTTTAATGGAAGTAAGTCGACCGTGTTGAGCATACTGAAAGCCATGGGATTCAGATATCATAAAACGAACAACGGAAGAAATTTACTAATGGAACACAGTTATGTTGTAATGGTAAGGACTGTGTTTCTGTGAACACAGCAGGAGATTAGATTAAGTTGGCACATCTCAAATTTATTATGTAGACGAAACTTTCATGAAATAAAGCCTTGCAAGGGCTGAGTGTTGGAATATAAGCAATGGGTATGGTGGGTAAGAAGTTTCAGGTGGCAAGAGTAGTAGAATTATAGTGCTTCACATTGGATCATCAGAAAGTGGCTTTATTCCCAAGAGTAAGTTGGTTTTTAAGGATTCAAAGGCTAAAAATTCTGCAAATTACCACTCTGAAATTACATTTTGTGTCTTCAAACAGTGGTTTAAGGAACAGCTGTCAATCACGAACTCCAGGACGGTTGTCCTGTGATGGAATACCTCCTCATGGTTTATCACATACAAGAGCACAGTTGTTGGTTCCTGTTGATGGCCACCAGCCTGCATTAAGAGAGTACGAGAGTCGAAATACAAAGCAGAATGGACACTATACTGTTAGATTACCTCCATACCATTTTCATTAGAACCCAGCTAATCTGTTCTGAGCTCAAGTGAAAGCATATATTGCATAATAAACTATGCATTTAAATTTGCAAATGTTTTAAGATTTACACACAAGGCAATTGACAGCATCTCAACATCTACGTGGGTAGCATATGTTTGACATGCATAAAAACTGCAGGATGAAGATTATGAAGAGAAATTGGCAGAAGCACAATTATTGAAAATTTCATTACAAATCTTGCTGTGTGCAAGTCATCTAAGTCAGACAGCAAAGACGGTGGTGTGGATTTCTTACTGGGAAATGTGTAAGTATTAATTACTGTTACTTATTAATTTGTTTCTACGTCTGAATTGTGTGTGTTTGTCGGTAGGGAGGGGAGCGAGGTTGCATGTGTACTTTCATGTCTTAATATCTGCTTTACTCAGAATGCAGTTCACTATCTAACTACGTGTATGCCAGTAAGCTGTCAGCATGCAGCAACTGACAGAAGAAAATTGGCAATGCCACAAAATATTTTCCCTCTCTCTGCTCAGAGCATGCATCGCATCCACCTTCATAGGTGCTCTAGACTCTAGCATAGCCCGGCACAGCACCGCACAACAACACTAGAATCAGTAGTGTCTTCACTTCGCTATCATCTTGTCTTTACACAGCATTGGTTCTTGGTCTCTGCTTTTGCTATCTCTCAGGGTCTCTCTCAACGGATTACTTGTTAGACTGTGTATCTGTAGTGCCCTTCCACTTCTCAGTTCCTTGTTGTTCGTCTTTCTGTTCACATTCTGGCAAGATGGCGTCTGGTACGCAAATATCAGTAAAGTGCTCTGTAAAACAGCCAGTTATATACAATTTAAAGCGCATAAACTGTTAAAATAGTGTTTAGAGCGGTATTCGTTTGTGCTCTTTCACACATCTATGGATCCATAAATCATGCATGAAGAATATTCAAGTGATAAATCCGCATTGTGAATGTGGCTTTGTTCAGTGCAATGGACGAGATAATGCAATCACAAAGTATAACGCCGCTACTGAATAATTCGTCTCAGATGCGCTGCAAGAAGAACTCTTAATGGCTAAAAACTGCATTAAAGGTATTGAATCACTAATGAATACACTGAGTGTCGATATAAATATAAATTCTTCGTGTATGAAAAACGAACAAAGTGCTTTTTACAACATCAGTGCGGAAACGGTTTGCGCTAGACAAGGTGCTTCAATATATACTACGAATACGAGAAACACATCTCAACTCCTTGCGCACGAGAAACATGCAAAAAAGAAGACTGAAATCGCAAACAGGTCAAGTATTTTATGTGTGTAGGCGTGCCACCGAAAGTTTCGAAACAGAAGCAAATAAATACTATTCAGAGCAACTCTAAAGGCGTTAGAAATGTAGTAAATAGCTTAAAACTCGATTTACGGCCAGAGAGAGAAAAAACGTTAGCGAGAGAAAAGGCAACAAAACCAGAAATCTTCATCTTCTCTGATAGCCATGGACGAGATTTGGCCACTATTCTTATGAATAAGCAATCAGAATTTTTAGTTACAGGATCTGTAAAACCCGGGGCTCCCCTCCAGGAAATACTTAAAGACTGCAACCCACACCCAAATGATGTCTGTGAAGTTATTGCTGGAGGTAATAATGAAAAAACGAGTCAAAAGATGCAGTCAGAGCATTGCACCAAACGTTGGAAAGAATTGGACAACAAAAAATGATCGTTATTAACATTCCACACAGACATGACTTAATAACAAGTTCATGTGTAAATACCGAAATAAGTTTCACAAACAGGAAGTTTGGGAAAATCTGTAAAGCATTCAAACATGTCAAGTTCTTAGACATTAGCTCTGAAGAAACAAGCTTCTTTACTCGCCATGGAATGCACAGAAACCGCTGAGGAAAACATGTACTAGCTAACGCATTATTAACAGAAACGTCCAAAATATATGAAAACACCACGCCACCAATCACACTAAAAGCACCCTAATGAAAGTGTACTATTGGAAGAAAAAAAACACAGCTGCATCAAAAAATTCCTTTGCAATTAATGAAGAAACAGATAAAAATTCGGATACCGCTATTCAAACAACAGCTCAACAAGGAAAGTCTACGAGATCACAACATACTCCCAATGCATCATATTCGTCACTGGAGTGTCACGTTTCTTCTTGGAGTACAGCTTCAAGCAGCAAGATCTCAACATCTCTGAGAAGACTGTCAAGAAAAACTAAAAGGTGTCATCTAACAACGAAGATTTTTTATGGTCAAGTCACATCTTTCGCAAGAGGACACAGCAGACACAAATCTTCCTCACACAGAATATCGTGACAACCTTAACATATACTGTCACAATGTACAAGGATTGAGAAATAAAGTAAGTGAACTTGAAATTCTTACAAGTGATACTAATGTTTTGTCAGACATGCACTTACGGTGTATTAGTGAACACTGGCTAAAAGAGTCAAAATTACCTGATCAGTATATTCAAAACTTACAGATTAGTCCACCACTATTCTAGGAAAAATTACAAAGGTGGTGGAACTTTTATATACATAATAAATAGCATTAGCTGTGAACCTTTCCATCCCAGTGAAGTGTATTCCTTAGGCAAAGACATTGAAATAGCTGGGGTAGTACTTGTCGACCTAAATATGTACATAATGTGTGTATATAGATCACCTAGTGGTAACTTTTCAGTCTTCCTCTGAAACTTTGCACTATTGCTAAAAAAGCTTGTCACAACAGCTCAAAAAATATAATAATATGTGGTGATCTCAACATTGATTTCCTTGAAGAATCTGCTCGAAAGTCCCAATTAGTAAATTTAATGACGTCATTCAACTTAAATATGAAAGTTATATGTCCTACGAGATTAAACAGCTGTCTTGATCAGGTTGCTACTAACACTGATTGCACTGTAAAAATTATAGATGTTGGTTTTTCAGATCACAGTGCACTAACAATATATTTTAATGCACCACTCAATGTACTCCCAACAGGAGAAACAGTTATTAAATGTAGAAGTTATAGTGATAGCAACATAAACAACTTTGTACTTAGCTTAGAGAAAGAAGACTGGCAAAGTGTATTTACTTACTCAACAACAAACGAAAATATGACTATTTCCTGCAGATATTTGAATATTACTTTAATTGCCATTTCCCAGAGAAAACAAATACTATCACTAACAAAAACAGAATGCTTGGGTCACAAAAGGTCTTAAAACTTCATCAGAAAAGATGAGGCTGCTGCACAGACTTAGCAAACTGGACTGTGGCAAATCCAAAGATTTCAAGGTATACTATAAAAATTACAAAAACACATACACGAGAATTATCAAATGGGCTAAAAAGATCATAATGATAAAACAATTAGGTGCTCTTCCAACAAATGTAAGACCATCTGGGGTATACTAAATGAACAGACTGGTAGAAAGTTAAGGATAGAGGATAAAATCACACTAAATATAGAAGGACAAAAGACTGAAAATGCACATAAAATTGCCAATAAATTCAACAGCTATTTTTCAGAAATTTCCACAAATCTGCTAACCAACTCTTCAAATACTGTTCACTCTCCTCCCACAAATCTCCTGACTAACATTCCAAACACTGCACACTCTTGTCTCAAAAATAATACTCCTCTGAGCTCCTTTTTCCTACCTCTTACAACACCGTATGAAATTGAAGATATTATTAAAAAAAAAAGAGTCAAAAAGCTTTATTCTGCAGGGCATGATCTGATACCCTGCTTCTTACTTCATAAGTGTTCAAATTACATCAGTGGACCCCTGTCAAATATCACAAATACCTCATTTCTAGAGGGAACATTTCCAAACCAGCTAAAACTTGCTAAAATTATACCTCTCTACAAGAAGGGAGAGAAAACGGACATGACAAACTATAGGCCAATTGTTATACTATCTGCCTTCTCGAAAATATTTGAATACTGTATGTTAACTGGATTAGAAATATGTTTAAATTCTAACAACATAATCACATTTTCCCAATACGGATTTCGGAAAAATTGGTCCACCACACATGCTCTGTATGCATTTCTAGAAAAGTGCTCAAGTTTCGTTGACCATGAACAACCTGCTGTCGGTGTATTTCTTGATCAGTCCAAGGCCTTTGACATGGTCGACCACAAGCTGCTGCTTATGAAACTCCATAAGTATGGGAGTAGAGGTGTAGCCCACAATTGGTTCCACAGCTACCTTAGTCAAAGAAAGCAATATGTAGAAATAAGAAAATCAGAGACATTCAGGCACTGCAGGTCAGATATATTACATACAACAAATGGCGTCCCTCAGGGATCTGTCCTTGGCCCTGTTCTTTTCATATTGTTCATAAATGATCTCCCAGAACACAAACCAAATGCCAGCTCTTTTCTGTATGCGGACGGCAGAAATATCCTGATAACCAGTAGAGGTTGCAAGATGCAGTTAATGAAACTAATTGCCATTTACAATCGTGGTTCGAAGCAAAGAGGCTACTCATAAATACTCAAAAAACTGTAAGTAAGAACTTCCATACTAGACAAAATCTAACCCCCTTCAATGCAGTTATAGTTACCGGCAAAGCTGACATTACAAACAGGCAGGACACCAAATTTCTTGGACTTACCATCAGTAACACACTAAATTGGAAACCACATAGAGGCATTGTCACAAAAGCTTAGTAAAACCTGCTATCTATTACGATCTTTAAAAGACACTGCCAGTGTAGATACCTTGAAGCTGGTGTACCACGCCCTGTTTGAGTCTGTCTTGAGCTATGGCCTAACCATCTAGGGAAAGAGCTCTGATTCTCTCACAATTTTTGAGTTACAAAAACAAGTAGTAAGAACAATGAAATGTAAAAAAAGAATTGAACACTGTAAACCACTATTTCAACAGCTAAAAATCCTGCTACTGCCATGCCTCTATATATTGGAACTAGCTTGTTTCACAGTACAGCACTTGGACACCCTCGACAGAAATGCAGACCGCCACACACGACACCCGAAACAAAACACTGGTACAAATTATAGCCCACAACACAAAATTATATGCGAATGGGGTTAAATGTATGGGCATTAAAATATACAACCACCTCCCAACAGACATAAAAACAAGCAAGAACCCAAAAATAATGAGAATTAAATTAAAGGAATTGCTACTAAATCACTGTTTCTATTGCGTACATGAATTTCTTTAAACAAAATTTTAATTACTTGCAATAAGCTGTTTATTCAGTTGCAGATGTTTCTACTTAGTAAGATAATTTAAACATTGTATCTTATCTATATTCTCTCTGTATCTCATATATGTATTCTGCTATGTGAACTATGTACCACAATATTTTTATTACTTGTAATAAGCTGTATATTCACTTGTAGATATTTCTACTTAGTAAGATAATTTAATTATTGTTTCTTACTCATATTCTGTCTGTATCTCTTATATGTATACTGCTATGTGTAGTATGCACCACCGTTATCTCTCATCACACACCACCTTTTTTATATTTTGTCTACACATCCTATATGTACTCTGTTATGTGAGTTATGTGCCACTACTGTCATCTCTCGTCATATACCATCTTAACATAATTTTTCAAATTGACTCGTCCTATATCATGATGTGCTTTCGTTTACAAATTGTATGATCTACAGGACCAATAATAAATCAAATCAAATCAAATTTTTGATGATCCCAGGCAGGTTGTTCTAGTCCCGGTGGGTTTCTTTAAAGACATCCCTCATATTCAGTTGAATCCCAGCCACAAACAGCATTCACATCATTTATCATAATGTATCCTGGCACAGCAGGGCATCCAAAATTTCAACAACATTTTGGGAAATTTAGTTCTCTTAATGCAGGGGTGCACTGACCACAGCCCATGAGGCGGCTATTGGTGCGATGGCATCTCGTCTCTCTCTCTCTCTCTCTCTCTCTCTCTTTTTGCCAGCCTCCCATAATCACAGGGAGGGATTTGCAGCTTGCATTACTAATAAATCTGTACATCACTGTCTTAATTGGTATATATTTCACCTCTTCTCTAACAAGAAATCAAATGGACACCCATTAATCAAAACTCTTTCAAAATTAAACTGTTCAGCATAATAACACACAGTAAGCAAGTAGTACCTATGCAAGCCCTGAAGCAACATAACAAAGTCACTAAATCTGCACAACACATATAGCAAATGGGAAGTTGTTGAGCACTTTGTATCAGTTCAGAAACAATTTTAAGGAAAGTCAGTTAGTTACCCAGGGCAGCAGCACCCTTGTACCATAGTCATATGGTAGGCACTTTACAATGAGAAGGCGAACTGTGACAAAATATTTACATGCTTTCTCACTAATTGTAAAAAGACAGGCCTGCCTCATAACTACTAGTCATCCACATAGGTTGTAAGGCCATGATAACCCCACATGCGTATTTATTAGTTCATTATAGAAGAAACAATGCTACTTACCTTTGTCGATTCACTTCGTGTCAGAGTTTAATAATCACTGTCAGCAGCCACAGTAACTCCAGAATACTGCAGCTCCTTCGGGGTATCAAATAAATCCTGAGAAATTTCATTCACTCATTAGATATAAATGCAAAAGAGCTTGTATAATACAACTTTGTAATCAGTACTGCATGGAGTGGGAGAGGTTAGCATGGGGGAGGAAGTGGTAGGGGTGGAGGGCTAACGGAATAAGACAGACAGTAACTGTTATTTTTATTTGCACAAGTGTGAAAATGTGGTATTTATTGTTTGTATCTCACTATCAATGTAAGCTGATCTCTTGCACAAAAATAAATGCACTGTCAAGAACAGAAGGCTTAAAGCAAAACAATAATGCTACCAGACCCCAAAGGGTCAAAGACAGATCAAGAAATGTATCGCACCTTCACCCTAGGAATAATGTGTAGGAAAAAGATGAGAGAACACCAACAATCAAGTCTCTGCCACACTTCCTCCTCCTCCTCTGCCCTCATTAAAGGATTCAGCTGCCACCACTACAGTGCTAATTATCCCCTCTTCCAGGCCACATGAGGTATCAAGTAGGGCATAAACCTTGGACAGTGCAGTGTAATAATATTATCTGGCAACAAAATGCACCTTCCTTAACCTATTGCATTTTGATTTCCTCCATAGGCTCTTATCAAAATTGTAAAAATCATAACAACACAGACCACACATAGTACATGCAGGATTCAGTAACTACATAAATGATCTGCCTCTCATCACTACCAGAGCATGGTGACAATACAGCCTTATGCACTGCTCAAAAATTGCACAAAACTTTGCAAATCACAGTAACTTACCACCGTAGAGAAATGATGTAATACAAATAAAGTCCAGCAAGGTAAAGACAAACATTTCACAGTATATTGATAACTGAGGAAGACAGGACTACAAAAGTTGAAGATGACAAACATTTCAGTTTTCCACAAAAAGATTTATAACAGCTCTGTTGGGAAAAAAAATAAAAATAATAATGGGGGGGGGGATTGTGTTGTGACAAATTTTTGCACAGCACTGGAAAGGAGTGTTCTGAAAAACATATTAAAACACATGACTGATGGGGTGTGAGATATTGAGGTTGGGCCAAAGGTGTGGGAAGGCAGGTGGGGGGGGGGGGGGGGGGGGGAGATGATGGGGAGGATGATGTTTTGTTTTTCTCAAATAATTCTAAAAACTGTGGCTTCAAACAAGCAGGTTTCCCACTACAAAATTGACCTCCTTTAAATTTGCTACAAAGAAAGCTCCAATCCATTTTTTTTCCTGCAACAAATGGTTTCTGTGTCGCAGGGATTGGAAAAATTGCAATTATTAAAAATATATAAAATTCACATTTATCTTTAAATGAAATGGGTTGAAAATAATTATTAAATGTTTGTGCCGTACCTAAACATAGTAGAGCTATATTAAAAGAAACACTGCATAACAGGGTGAAAGGGGAGGGGGAGGGGAGGAGAGCAGAGGTGGCGGGGGTGGGGGGTGGGGTGGGGTGGGGGGGATGTGCACAGTAGAAATGTAAGGAGAGGTACGTTGCCGGATTGTTTTCATGCATTTCCCTCCTTCATAGGTTTGCAAACTGGGCAAACTGAAAATCTAGCAAGTGATTACCCACTCCATTCACCCCAACACGTCACAACAAGCAACTACAGCGTGTCTCAAAGTTATGCCAACCTTCCACAGTGTGTCTTATGAAACACTGGTGATGCAGTGCGCTGAATGTCTGGAGGGTGTTTATTTTTCCACATAATGTGTTAACACTGCATGGAATCCAAGTATGACTTAGAAATAACAAAAGCATGAGAAATGCATATGTACAAATTCTATGTAAATCTCTGCTAGAGGGGAAATTGATTGCCATCCTATATGGCAGCTGTAGCATTTTTCCAGGAAAGGCTAATTCCCCTCCATGAGCACTGTTCACTTTTCATTTTGTAGACAGACTATACCTCCCCGTATTTCCTGTGCAGGTCTATTACATGAGTAGAGAATACAACTTCACCGAGTTCATGTTTCTGTAGTTGAGTTACTGTAAGTTTCATAAATTAGTACATACTTACAGTTGTTAAGTGAGCTATTACGTAAAAATCTGAAAACATTGGAGACCCTGTCCCAAGTGTACCATGCCGTCAATAAGTATTTGACAATGTCTCACACCAAAGAGAATAAAATAAGGTCAATTTTATTATCTCTACTATCACTGTCAGGAATAGTTTTCAGAGCATAAGGAGTAAAAAATGTATCACCCCAGCCTCAGCCCTCTCAACATTTGAAGAGACCCAGGGCCTTAAACTGCATTTTCCTTCAACAGAGGTAGGTCACGGAGGTGTTTTAGAACTTCAGATATTTCAATGTAAGTCAAGCAATGCTTTACAGCACATTACTGTTCTACATCTGAGCATGATTAGTCCCCATTCCTTCGGACATATTCAAACCCCCCTCGGAAGACACACTGTGGATGTGGAGTGAGTGGCTCCACTAAGTGCACTCCACTCAACAAGTGCCAGCAATTCCTGATGGGAAAGATTTATACAACCTCTCCCTATCACAGTGACTAGAGAAATGCGAAAACTTTCTCGTCATGCATTAACGCGCCACCAAGTAACTATAACACAATTACATGGCTTTACAATACATAGTCAATGATGGACAGCAGCACGGTATCTTGCCAACCCAGTCCCTTTCCCATTAGTACTATAGAGGTCACTGACATCACCACACAAATTAAACACTTCTCTGTCACTGTTTACAGGAATGTAGTTCGAACAGCTCATATAACATTTGCAGAAAGTACTCATAAAATACATGGAAAATAACTTGACCGAGCTCATATTTATATGGTGGAGTTATTTTGTCTACTTACAGGAGAGCTGCAGGGGCAACAGTCTGGATGATTGACTGATCTGGCCTTGTAACACTAACCAAAACAGCCTTGCTGTGCTGGTACTGCGAACGGCTCAAAGCAAGGGGAAACTACAGCCGTAATTTTTCCAAGGGCATGCAGCTTTACTGTATGATTAAATGATGATGGCATCCTCTTGGGTAAAATATTCCGAAGGTAAAATAGTCCCCCATTCGGATCTCTGGGCGGGGACTACTCAAGAGGGCGTCGTTATCAGGAGAAAGAAAACTGGCGTTCTACAGATCGGAGCATGGAATGTCAGATCCCTTAATCGGGCAGGTAGGTTAGAAAATTTAGAAAGGGAAATGGATAGGTTAAAATTAGATATAGTGAGAATTAGTGAAGTTCGGTGGCAGGAGGAACAAGACTTCTGGTCAGGTCAACACACGGTTATAAAAACAAAATCAAATAGGGGTAATGCAGGAGTAGGTTTAATAATGAATAAAAAAATAGGAGTATGGGTAAGCTACTACAAACAGCATAGTGAACACATCATTGTGGCCAAGATAGACACGAAGCCCACACCTACTACAGTAGTGCAAGTTTATATGCCAACTAGCTCTGCAGATGACAAAGTAATTGAAGAAATGTACGATGAATTAAAAGAAATTATTCAGATAGTGAAGGGAGACGAAAATTTAATAGTCATGGGTGACTGGAATTCGGTAGTAGGAAAAGGGAGAGAAGGAAACGTAGTAGGTGAATATGGATTGGGGCTAAGAAATGAAAGAGGAAGCCGCCTGATAGAATTTTGTGCAGAGCACAACTTAATCATAGCCAACACTTGCTTCAAGAATCATAAAAGAAGGTTATATACATGGAAGAAGCCTGGGTATACTGACAGATTTCAGATAGATTACATAATGGCAAGACAGAGATTTAGGAACCAAAGACATTTCCAGGGGCAGATGTGGACTCTGACCACAATCTATTGGTTATGAACTGTAGATTAAAACTGAAGAAACTGCAAAAAAATGGGAATTTATTTTTAATAATCTGCCATTATTCCATCCCCTGCAATGCAGACACTACTAGTACTAGAGAAAAAATGAATAGGACCCTTATTTTGTAAGAAATTTAATACAACTTAATTTCTGCTGTGAAACATTTTCACTAGAACCTACAGTTTTCTTATTATTTGAGAAAGACACACCTAAACACCCTATCCCCTGCTAAAAAAAACCTCAACCCTTACATCCCACCTGTCAGGATTTTTTGTATGCTGTTCAGGACTCTCCATCCTAACACTGTGTAAAAAATTTATGACTACAAGATATTTTCCCAATTTTCCTTCACTGACTGGACTAAGTGTAGCGACTTATGTATGGAGAGTCAATGTACACCTTGGGTTGACACTCGATAGGAAGTTATTTTTAACATGCATTTGACAGAGAAGTGATAAAAAGTCCTTACAGTTAGCAAAATTACTAGTCTCATTATGCATTAGCACCAACATACAAATGAAACAAAATTGATATTATGTGAGGTGTGTTCAAAAGATAACAGGAAATTTGTAATTGTGTGTGTCATTTTATCCTGATTCACAAAATTTATACATTGTTACGTTGGCGAACATGTTTGAAAGGTATACACACAGTATTAGGCATATCACTTATTTAGTCTGTTCTCACCCGTCAAAAATGTCATGTGTGTTTTGATAGTATTGGCGATTACTCTTCATAAAAATCGATTGACGAATTTGTGTTAAATTTTGCTATAAAAACAATAAGGTGCAGTCATGTTTTATAAATGCCTAATACTGCTTTTGGTGAATCTGCTATTTGTAAAACAAGGGTTTAAATATGGTATGAGCATTTCGTAGAAGGCCATCAAGACACTGAAGATGCAAAGTGCTCTTTATATGCACGACACACCATCAACCGATGAAACCATGGAAAATTTGATAGAAACTGTTATCAACAATTGCCAAACAACATTCACAGATGTAGACACTGGCATGTCAGTTGGTTTATTAGATAATATTTTTTCAGTTGTTTTGGGTACAAAAGTGACAGCAAACTGCATTCCCAAATTACTAAATTTTCAACAATAACACTGGCAAATGCATGTTGCTCAGGAGTTGCTATATGAAGTCCACACCAATGCAGAGCTTTTCGAACATGCCGTAACAGGTTAAACAAGTGTTTGGACATGTTTTTCAATCTAATGCTCAACCATTGGAGCGGAAGCATTCTGCACGGCCAAGACAAAAAAACGTTTAGCAAGTGTCATCAAATGTGATACTTATGCTGCCTGTGTTCTTCAGTACTAACAGCATAGCACACAATGAGTTCCTGCCAAGGTTGAAAGTTCAACATGGGGAACTACTTAGCAGTTCAATGCAGTTTCTGTGAAGCAATCCAAAAAAAGGGAAAAATCTCAATTTGTGTTAAACAATTCACTTCATTGCTTGTTCACGAATTTTGGTCAAAAATAGTTCTGTAATGATGCCCCCGCCTCCGTATTCAGTCCATGCAACTTCTTTCATTCTCAGAAATGAAAACCATCATTTTACAAGCACAGATGAGGCTGAAGAAGTTTCACTGAGCTAACTAAAAGGTGCCACAAAGATCAAGTCATAGAAGCATTTCAAGACTTGAAAAAGCAATAGCATTAGTGTATAGTGTGTTATGCGGACTATTTTTGAAGGAATAACACTGATGTAGATCACATGTGGGCAAGAATACAGCCTGCAGACCGTGCCCTGGCACAACTTCCACAGCACTCAGCTTCACTGGCACATTTCCCCCACCGCCACGCCACGTGGTCTGAAGGCGAGCAGAGGAAAACAGCAAACACTCCACATTTAAATGACAATTCAGCT
This sequence comes from Schistocerca serialis cubense, assembly GCF_023864345.2. NCBI lineage: Eukaryota > Metazoa > Arthropoda > Insecta > Orthoptera > Acrididae > Schistocerca > Schistocerca serialis. The sequence goes on along the minus strand of NC_064646.1, from coordinate 450,402,825 downwards.
GGACTTCGTTCGATTTGGTTTAGTATTTCACATTTTTCAAGAACACAAATCATAAACAAAACACAGTTTCAGTATTACTTAAATATGAAGACATGAAATTTTTGTCTAGTACTAACTGCTGGCATGCGAGTAGACGCAGACCATTTCAAAGAATTTCACATTCAAGTTGCCATGTTATCATGACTGACTTAGTCTCATAAACGAAAAAATGTCTTTCACACATATGTTGACTGAAATATTGTAGCACTTTTGCAGTCTAATATGGAGAAATGGAAAAACTACATGAGGAAAGCAATGTAGATGACCTGAACAGTTTTAATGTTCTACATCTACATGTACATGATTACTCTGCAATTCACATTTAAGTGCTTGGCAGAGGGTTCATCGAACCACAATCATACTATCTCTCTACCATTCCACTCCCAAACAGCATGCAGGAAAAATAAACACCTAAACCTTTCTGTTCGAGCTCTGATTTCTCTTATTTTATTTTGATGATCATTCCTACCTATGTAGGTTGGACTCAACAAAATATTTTCACATTCGGAAGAGAAAGTTGGTGACTGGAATTTCGCAAATAGATCTCGCCGCAACGAAAAACGTCTTTGCTTTAATGACTTCCATCCCAACTCGCGTATCACATCTGCCACACTCTCTCCCCTATTACGTGATAATACAAAACAAGCTGCCCTTTTTTGCACCCTTTCGATGTCCTCCGTCAATCCCACCTGGTAAGGATCCCACAACGCGCAGCAGCATTCTAACAGAGGACGAACGAGTGTAGTGTAAGCTGTCTCTTTAGTGAACTTGTTGCATCTTCTAAGTGTCCTACCAATGAAACGCAACCTTTGGCTCGCCTTCCCCACAATATTATCTATGTGGTCTATGTTAAAGGGAATTCTCTTTAAATAGGGAATTGCCTTGCAGAGCAATCATTTACATCTGCACATGCGCAAGGGTACCTTCAACTGAAATGGCAAACAGACTCAAAAACATCTCAGAAATAGATGTAAAATTGTCAGTGTCCTCAATATATTTAGGAAACTAACACCATAATTCTTTCAAGGCCACAATGAATCCTTCAGATCTCGCCTTTTCTTTAACACCAGTGAGCTTAGGGAATTGGACTGTGTCTGACGGTCTCACTTCTACAATAATGTTCTTCTTAAATGTGTCCCCATCACTTCAGAAATAAGTTGGTTCTATCCTTTTAGTGTTTTACTGTGTGCAGGGTACAGTCAAGTCCACTTAAAATGTACAGTCTAAATCCATTCCAGATCTATTATCATTCTTTTAATCCTTTTTTCCTCATAAATTCAACAATAGGGGGTATTAAATTAAAAAAAAAAAAATCATTCCAGGCAAGCTCCAAACTTAACCAACATACTTTGCAGAAATATATGAAATCTCGATACTCTTCATTCATTTCCATCTAAAACTGTTGCGACTGACAGGCAAACAATGCGTGCAATCTCAGAAATTTTTACTATTCGTACCACCAATTACTTCATACGCTCAATGCCTGCAAGTTTAGCACAACGTGCTTCTTGATTTACAGAACAATGAATCCTGTCTGTCAACCACTGTAGTTTTCTCTAGTTTTCTCTCTCTTTTTTTTTTAAGGGCGCACAACTACAATGGTCATTAGTGCCCAGACTAAGTTAGGAATGCACCGCGAGGCACAAGGTTAAAACAGCAACTAAAAGGGACAATACTATAAAAAGACAGACAGGCTGAGGATTAAAAAAAAAAAAAAAAAAAAAAACAGCATAATCAAATGTCCTTATACAGGTTTGTCAAGTTGATAAAACGAAGAACGCGAGCAGCTGCTCCTATGTCATCTGCTAAAATGGCATCCAGAGTACATGGCAGGCCAAGATCAAGATGCAGTGTATTAAAATCCGGACAGGACGTTAAAATGTGGCGGACTGGCAGCAATTGCCCACATGGGCAGAACGGCGCTGGCACAGCCATCAGCAGATGGCGATGGCTGAACCGGCAGTGTCCAATTCGTAACCGAGCCAAAACGACCTCCTCCCGCCGAGAAGGGCACGAGGAGGACGTCCAAGCCGCAGGAAGAGGTTTTAAGGCCCGAAGCTTGTTGTCCGTAAGTGCAGCCCAATCAGCATGCCACAGCGATAAAATGCGCCGACAAATGACCCTGCTACCATCTGACGAAGGGACACAACAAGAAGCTGTCCGAGGCTGGAGGACCGCAGCCTTGGCCGCGGCATCTGCAGCTTCGTTCCCAGGGATACCGACATGGCCAGGAACCCACATAAAGCTAACCAGAGAACTGTCGTCCACCAGCTGCTGAAGAGAGCGTTGGATCCGGTGCACGAAAGGGTAAACCGGATACGAATCACTGAGGCTCTGGATGGCGCTCAGGGAATCGGAGCAGATGACATAAGCACAATGTCGGTGGCGGCAGATGTAAAGAACAGCCTGGTAGAGGGCAAAGAGCTCAGCTGTGAAGACCGGACAATGGCCATGGAGCCGGTATTTGAAACTTTGTGCCCCGACAACAAAAGAACACCCGACCCTGTCATTGGTCTTAGAGCCATCTGTATAAATGAAGGTCATATTAATGAACTTCGAATGAAGTTCGACAAAATGGGAGTGGTATACCGAACCAGGGGTAACCTCCTTTGGGAGCGAGCTGAGGTCAAGGTGAACACGAACCTGAGCCTGGAGCCAAGTGGCTCTCGCCCACTCTAAAGGTTGCAGGGAGTGAAAAATCAAGGTGTTCAAGGGGGCGACGAAAGCGAACTCCAGGGGGTAGCAGGGCAGAGACATACAACCCGTATTGACGGTCGAGAGAGTTGTCAAAAAAGGAACGATAAGACGGGTGGTCGGGCATTGACAGTAGCCAACAGGCTACCGACAAAGCAGTATATCGCGCCGGTAGGCGAGTGGCAATTCACCGGCTTCAGCATGAAGACTCTCGACGGGACTAGTATAAAACGCTCCGATCGCAAGACATAAACCCCGATGTCGTATGGGGTTGAGGCAGTGAAAGATGGACGGCCATGCAGAGGAGTATACGAAGCTCCCATAATCCAGCTTGCAGCGGACGATCGACCGATATAGGCGAAGTAGGACGGTTCGATCCGCTCCCCACGACATACCACTGAGAACACGGAGGACATTTAGAGAACGGGTACAACGGGCAGCCAAATATGACACATGTGGAGACCAGCTAAGTTTCCTGTCAAATGTAAGACCTAAAAATTTTGTTGTCTCCACGAATGGGAGAGCAACGGGACCGAGTCATAAGGACGGTGGGAGAAACTCTTTGTAGCGCCAGAAGTTAATACAGACCGTCTTCTCGGCAGAAAAACGGAAGCCATTGGCGACACTCCAAGAGTAAAAAGACGGTCAAGAGAACGCTGAAGACAGTGCTCCAGGAAACATGTACACTGCACGCTGCAATAGATGGTAAAATCGTCCACGAAAAGGGAGCCTGATACATCAGCTGGGAGGCAATCCATTATTGGATTGATCGCTATGGCGAAGAGAGTGACGCTCAAAACTGAGCCCTGTGGCACCCCATTCTCCTGGCGAAAGGTGTCTGACAGGACAGAACCCACACGTACCCTGAACTGTCGATTCATTAAAAAGGAACAAATAAAAAGAGGGAGGCGACCGCGAAGGCCCCATGTATGCATGGTGCGGAGAATGCCCGCCCTCCAACAGATGTCGTAAGCCTTCTCCAAATCAAAGAACACATTTGCGGTCGGGCGCTTCTGCAAGACGTTATTCATAATGAAGGTCGACAAGGTAACCAGATGGTCAACAGCAGAGCAGCGCCTACGAAATCCAGATTGTACATTGGTAAGTAGGCGTCGAGATTCGAGCAGCCAAACCAAACGAGAGTTAACCATTCGCTCCATCACCTTACAGACACAGCTGGTAAGCAAGATGGGTCGATAACTGGAAGGCAAGTGCTTGTCCTTCCCCGGCTTAGGAATCGGTACAACAATAGACTTGTGCCAGCATGCGGGAACATGTCCCTCAATCCAGATGCGATTATAAGTACGAAGAAGGAAACCTTTACCCGCAGGAGAAACGTTCTTCAGCATCTGAATATGAATAGAATCAGGCCCTGGAGCAGAGGACCGTGACCGGGCAAGTGCATTTTCGAGTTCCCGCATGGTGAATGGGTCATTATAACTTTCACGATTTGAGGAGCGGAAGTTAGGTGGCCTAGCCTCCTCTGCCTGTTTTCGGGTGAGGAAGGCAGGGAGGTAATGAGTGGAGCTCGAAACCTCTGCGAAAAAGCGGCCAAAGGCATTGGAGACATCCTCAGGGGCCGCAAGGACGTCATTCGCAACCGTCAAGCCAGAAACTGGTGAGTGGACCTTAGTGCCAGATAGCCGGTGCAGGCTACCCCAGACAACAGAAGAAGGAGTAAAACTGTTGAAGGTGCTTGTGAAAGCAGCCCAGCTGGCTTTCTTGCTTTCTTTAATAATACGACGACACTGTGCACGTAATCGTTTATAATTGATACAATTCGCCACTGTAGTGTGGCATTTAAAGGTGGGTAAAGCACGTCGACGAGCACGTAAAGTGTCTCTACATGCTGCGGTCCACCAGGGGACCGGTACGCGACGTGGTGAAGGAGGGTGAGGGATGGAATATTCAGCAGCAGTGAGAATGACTTCCGTGAGGCGTGCGACCTGACTATCGCAGCTTGTGACGGTTTGATCCTGAAAGGTGGCCCTGGAAGAGAAGAGCCCCCAGTCTGCTTTGGAGATGTTCCAACTAGTTGAGCACGGAGAGGGGGTATGATGCAGGAGATGAATAACACAAGGGAAGTGGTCGCTCGAATATGTATCAGAAAGTGCATACCTCTCAAACCAGCGTGCAAGTTGAGTAGTACATATAGAGAGGTCTAAATGGGAATAGGTGTGAGATGTGTCCGAAAGAAAAGTAGGGGCGCCAGTATTGAGGCAGACAAGATTGAGCTGGTTGAAAAGGTCTGCTAACAGGGAGCTCCTCGGGCAGGATGCTGGAGAGCCCCAAAGGGGATGGTGGGCATTGAAGTCTCCACTTAACAAAAATGGTGCAGGTAGCTGAGCAATAATTTGCATAATGTCTGCCCTGGTAACGGCAGACGACGATGGAGTGTAAACGGTACAAATAGAAAATGTAAAAGTGGGGAGAATAATTTGGATGGCAACTGCCTGCAGGCCGGTGTGCAATGTGATGGGATCGTAGTAAATATCATCCCGGACCAGCAACATAACCCCTGCATGAACCAGAATACCTGCCACAGGGGGTAGGTCAAACCGCACAGAGGTGTAGTGTGCCAAGGCAATTTGATCGCACGGGCGTAGCTTCGTTTCCTGGAGGGCTACGACGAGCGGACGGTGCAAGCGGAGCAGCAACTTTAAGTCCTCTCGGTTGGAGCGTATGCTGCGAATATTCCAGTGGAAAAGTGCCATCGTGAGAAGAAAAAGAAAATGCAAGAAGGGGTCACCTCGAAGGCAGCTGAGGGGCTTGCTGCGAGCGAGCACTGCTGCCGCTATCAGTAGGCGGACAGTCATCGTCCATTGGTTCTATAGGCTCATCGGCCATCTTGTTACGATGGCCGGGAGGGGGAGCATCCTCCGGTGGTGAACGGCCAGATGTTCGGCTACCAGCGGTGCGGCCAGGCGAAACGGATGACGGCCTGGGGCGGCAACCGCTGGGTGGCGCAGGAGAAGAAATGCGCCGTGGGGGTGAAGGAGAACTGTGCTTCCTATGAGCCTTCTTGGAAGGTCGTTTAGTGGAAGTACTGGTCGATGGCTGGGAGTTCGAGGTACGTAGGAAGTCTGCCACGGGACGGTTCCTTCTTGAAGGCTCATGCATCTGACTTCTGGGTCTTCGTCTTGCCAGAAGCTGATGAAGGTGCTTGTGTCTGAAGGGTGACGGGAGGAAGAGGAGATGTCGACCGGGCAATCTTAGCACTGGCCGAACAGACGACCGTAGTGCTGAGGTCAGATCGCATGTCTGCGTCGCCACCTCCCTGGTAGTCCGAGGAGAGGCGAGGACAGTACTGTATTTCCCACTGGGAGCAGCGTGGGCTTCCTACTAGCAAATAGCTTGCGAGCAGCCGAGGCGGACACTTTCTCTTTGACCCAAATTTCCTGTATACAGCATTCTTCCTTGTAGAGGGGACAGTCGCGGGAGGACGCTGCATGATTACCCTGACTGTTCACACAACGAGGAGACGGAGGTGGACAGTCACCCTCATGGGCATCCCTGCCACAAGTGACACATTTAGCCGCATTGGAACAAGACTGGCGACTGATTAAAATGCTGACACTGGTAGCAGCGTGTAGGTGTCGGGACATAGGGGCGAACAGAAATAACCTCGTAGCCCGCTTTGATGCGCGACGGCAGCTGAACACTATCAAAGGTCAAGAAAAGCGTCGGGTCGGCGCTACAAGGTCATTGTTGACCTTTTTCATGACCCTATGGACAGCCGTCACGCCCTGCTCAGCGAGGAATGATTGAAGCTCCTCGTCAGTCAATCCGTCGAGGGAGCTAGTATAGACTACACCACGAGACGAATTCAAAGTTCGGTGAGCCTCCACCCGGACAGGGAACGTGTACAGGAGGGTGGCCCGAAGTAGTTTTGTGCCTGAAAGGTGCTCTCAGTTTGTAGTAACAAGGTACCGTTACGCAACCTGGTACAAGACTTGACAGATCCGGCTATGGCATCCACGCCCTTCTGGATAACGAAAGGGTTGACAGAGGAAAAATCCTTTCCGTCCTCAGATCGAGAAACGACGAGGAACTGTGGGGCAGGCGGTAGTACTTTTGTCACTGGTGGCTGGTCAAGTTTCCGTTTTGGGCAGAAGTCGAGACAGAAGAAGAGAAATCCATTGCGGAGGAATCCCCATGATTGCCAGCGTCTCCGATGGCGCGCTCCTTCCTTGTGGGGACCCTCTCAGAGGGCACTCCCGCCTTAGGTGAATGTTTACACCTCAGGTCACACCTCCCGAGAAACGGATGGAGGGACCAATCGGCATGGTCGGAAGGTGTCAGCTCAGGCAATCACCCCTCCCTGGGCCTGGCCTTTACCAGGGGGTACATGCGTCTACCCAGGGCGGGGAATTACGCGTTACCCCGTCACCAGCTACGCGTGGGTCGACCTTCAGGCACGCACAGGGAGGAAGGAAGAAGAGGAAAAAGAAGAGAGAGAGGGAGAGAAAGGACAGGCTGTCTCAAACTCTGAGGCGGAGACCAGAGAAGGCAAGGAGAAGAAGGCAAGGAGAAGAAGGCAAGGAGAAGAAGGCAAGGAGAAGAAGGCAAGGAGAAGAAGGCAAGGAGAAGAAGGCAAGGAGAAGAAGGCAAGGAGAAGAAGGCAAGGAGAAGAAGGCAAGGAGAAGAAGGCAAGGAGAAGAAGGCAAGGAGAAGAAGGCAAGGAGAAGAAGGCAAGGAGAAGAAGGCAAGGAGAAGGAGGCAAGGAGAAGGAGGCAAGGAGAAGGAGGCAAGGAGAAGGAGGCAAGGGAAAGAGTAAGTAAGACAGTGAGATGGAGAAGAACAAAGAAAGGAACCAACAAAAGGAAGGAAGAAACCAGAAGAAGTGAAAAACCAAAATGACCGCAAATATAGGTTGTGGAACTGTCCGTCTCCGGACGCAGGCGCCAACTACCCCCTTGAGGGGGAGGGACTCCTTTTAGTCGCCTCTTACGACAGGCAGAATACCTCGGGCCTATTCTAACCCCCTGACCCGCAGGAGGGTTTCTCTTTCATAGCCAATTAAACCTTTAAATTCTTTCTGCACTGTCTTGTAACGTCATTTTATTGAAAATTTGCGGTACCCGTCACTTATGCAACTGCATGGTGTATACTGATAATTCTCATTTTCCTCTTGTCATTCCCATTCATTTTTAAAAGTTTGTGATGATAGATTGCTAGATTGCCTCCTTTTGTGCAAACAGCCACTGTAACTATGAATGCCCTCTGTACCACAAACAAATAGCGAAGGGTCAAGAGCACTGACACTACAATTCTGACAACCTGAAGGGAGCTGTGCAGACCAAAAAAAGTCACACCACAATACTCGATTAAGTGTCACATTGCAGCTGGTACTTCTGAGGACCAAACAAAGCCGACACATGCCAGGTCTTGAGCCACACGTGGCCCACACATCCTGTACGCGTGAAGTTCGGCACGCTGTGGGTAGCTCTGATGTATATCGAATAAATGAAATTCTTTCTAGAAAACTGAACTTTCTGCACCCCCCTCCCTCCCAACACACACACACACACCACACACACACACCACACACACACACACACACACACACACACACACACAGTTCCAGTATACGTTTTTAGGCCTGGCACTTACAGTGGAACTAAGCGAGTTCCAAACTCTTCAGAGCAAAGTTTCATGGTGTATCCTCCAACCTCAACTTTGGAAAAATATCAGATATATGCAAGACGCACTACTGATGCTCATCCTACAAATCAGACATAAGAAAACTGTGCAACAAAATTAACCTACAGAAGAACATCATTTAGAAATGATATACAGGAGACATTCACAACCACAACAGTGATTGACAGTTCACTTAATATCTTTATAGATACACTTCTAGATGATGCATTAACTAGGTAACTGACCTTTATCTAAGCACAAACAAGACATAGTAGTTCTTGAACTACGCACTATCAAAGCCCCACAGTTAGAAGAATATCAACCACGGATAATTTTCCAGCAAGACAGAGCACCCCCCCCCCCCCCCCACCCCACTGGGCTTTGATAGTACATGATTTCCTGGATGAAACATTTCAGGATCAATGGACTGGAAGGAATGGTCCAACACTCTTGCCACCCCACTCTCCAGACATTACGCCCCTTGACTTTTTATCTGGGGCTATATGAAGGAAAGTCTTCATCACACCAGCTGCTGACGTCGACGAACTGAAGGCTAGGATACAAGCTGCTGTGGGTACTGTGACAGAACACATGTTACGAAACACCTGGCGGGAACTGGAATACTGCCTCGACATTCTCAGACCCACCAAGGGAGCACACGTTGAGGTTTACTAACATAAGTGGTCTTAAAAAAAAAAAAAACACTAGTAAAACTAACCTATGTAATGGCATAAAATGTAAATTATTATGTCAAGCGGTTATTCTGTAAGAAATTGTTATAATCAGGGCAAGACTTTGTGCTCACCCTGTACATTCAACAATTTTTATGTAAATAAAAATTTATCACTGTTTCACCGCAATGTGGCACCACCAATGTATGCTTCACCACCCTTTCATGGCATAAATTTTCTATCTAGAAAGCAAGATGTAGTTTTGAAATTAGTCTGCCATGACGACTGGATCAATTAGAACATGTCTTTATGCATCTAAATACCTAGATGATCATGGTGTGTATGTCAGCTCTCAATATGACAAAACTTTGTAATGCTTGTACTTTTATCATGTTGTTCTCTGTACATTTGTCTACTTTCTGTAATTTGTATTTGATTGATGAAGGGTGTTCCAAAAATGCGTCAAATAAAGTCATTCATTTTTTAACTAGTGGAATTTCACTTGGTGACCAATTCAGCAACTTTGCAGCACTAATATTAATGAGAAGACAATGAAACATGTGCTGTCTAACTGAAACAATAATGAAATGCCTTACACAGATCGCGTGGGGTGCTGGCTAGTAGTGCCAGAGCAAAATGTCCGTGTTTGACTAGACTATAGCGATATTTGCTCATGGCTGAAAATCCAGATTAATTGCACATTCGTACAACTGAGCACCGGCTAATCGAGACTCCACTGTAAAAGCGAAGCAGTCTGGAAGGTTGTAACACAAGAAATACTAGAATAAACAGAAGCACAACAGCACAAAGATAAAAGACAAGGGAAGTCAATGAATGATCCTCAGAAGACAAGAAATTTTATGAATGATATTTTTTTTCATAGCAGAGACACAAGAACTAAAATTCCCATAATCAAATGATCTTCCAATGAAAGATTATGCAGCAAGTATAATGTTGTTAGCATCCAAACGATACAAAGCTAGGAAAACAATACAAAAATTAAAACCTGCTGCTGATTATGGGCTTAAGGAGACAAAACTGTGGTATACATAGGGCTGGACCCTTGCATATTCAGTCACCTCACTTCAGTACATGCTTCGTAGGCCGGGAATGGCTCCTGCCTCACCTTGTATATAATCACAATACTGTGTACAGCCAATCTGCCGGCACCTGTGTGACAATATGTGGTGTATAACTTGCACCTCACACTGCTGTGGTCATAGGTCCTACTTAAATCCATGTGGTTATGTGACACCATAGATATATCCTTCGGTCAGCAGTTTGCTGTCTCACCATGTGTGGTTGCTTACTACAAGAGTTGATAGTTGATGCGTATACCAGTTATTTTCACATGGGACTTCGTGACTGATGTTTTTCAGGAAAGCTCAGCTACCATGTATTTAGAGGGCCTGATGATGATGACGATGATGATGATGAAGCATATCATTGAAACCAATTGCCAATAACTGATAATGAAACTACAGCTGACAGGAGTGTTGAAAATTTTTAATATTCCTTTTGGCTATTGTTCTCTCCCCCATTCACATGGACATCCTGACATTAGATGCAAATTTTGTCACACTTTCTGCTGCCTCAAAGTACTGCTGCTCTCTTAAAATATGGCAGCTGCTTCCTAGGTGGTAGCGTCATCATTTTCACAACTTTTCATTCATCACAATTCAGACAATTTTTTCCAAATATTTATTATTATATACAGGAACCTAGCTTGTGAATCTAAGTATCTATTAGTGGAAACTGAATCAAAATCTGTACTGCAGTTCCCGAATTAGCCTACACATACAGATGAACGCAAGGAAGCATCTTGAATTTTCATGTGTATAGAGATTTGTTTGTGAATGCCCACATGTGTGCAAGCACTGAACTTACATAGCTACCTACAAAGCGGTGTATGCATATTATTTAAGAGAAAAAAAGAAAACTTTTGACAATCACACTCAGACAAAACCATTTATTATTGGTTCAAATAAATTTATTATTAAATACAGTCAATTTAGAAGCAAACTGTCAATCACTGATGCAATATGTACTTTTATTCCTGTTGGGAATATTACTATGGGGGTCAAATACAAGTTGGGCATCAACTCCAAGTGCCCTCGACATAACCATTCAAGATGCAATCTCCACATACCTTAACTTCCCAGTTATTTTTTATAAGTCTTACCTGTTATAACTGTTTAATGAAGTTTAAGATGCTGTCAGTGCCTATAGAGTGACAGAATTGCTAACTTTTAAGCTTCCAATTCTATTATGCAAATACAGCATTAAAGAGCTGTTCAGTACAGAATTCACTGAGTTCTATGACCTGGGACATTACGAGTTGATACAGCATTTTGTGTACATAGGCACTCTCTTCATATTATGCCTACAGTAGTGTGGTATTAACTAATAAGGTCCAGTCACATTAATGTGACCCCTGTATGTTTGACATCAACAAGCAATAACCACTCACAGATGGCAGCACTAGCAGTGGAGGGTATATAAAGTGTATCGGGGTGATGCAGAAAAAATGCAGGTATTGTCATAATGTGGAACGGGAATAAATTATCTTATGTCTCCAAGGGCGTGATCAATGGCTTTCAAGCAAAGGGTGGAAGCACTTGTGAAATGGCTGTCATTGTAAACATTTCATATGCCACCATAGTTTATCTAAACCATACAAAGCAAAATGGTGCTATCCGAAACTGGCACATCACAGGCCACAAATGCAGGGGTGGGAAATTGCTGTGGAGAGCTATATGGAAAAATAGACCTGCAACTGTTGAGCAACTGCCCATCCAAATGAACCTAGGGGCTACCAACAGTGTCTTCTCATCGACCGAATGTTTCTGCGTATGCACATCTGCAGCAAGCACTCGGTTTATGTGACCTTGCTGACGGCTGTTTCATCAGCGACGAAGGCCGGAATTTGCATGCTAATAATGCAACTGGACATCCACTGACTGGTGACAGGCAGCCATTTCAGATGAATCACATTTTATGGTTCATGAGACAGACAGCCGTTGGAACATACAGCACGAAACATCGAAGCAGACACCCTGCAACAGCATTATGGCCTAGGGAATGTTTTTGTGACATTTGGAAAGGCACAGTGGATCCTTCGGGACTATGTCCACCCATCAATGCGGTTTGTTTTTCTTCAGCATGATGGCATCTACCAGCATGACAATGCAATGTGTCACACAGCTTCCAGTGAATGTGCACAGTTTGAAGAGCACCAAGACGAGTTTATCACTCGCCTGGCCACCAAATTTCCCAAATGTAAATCCACTCGAGAATCTGTGGGACAATTTCGACTGGGCTGTTCGTACCACGGATCCTCAACTGGGAAACCTAGCGCAGCTGGCCACAGCACTGGAGTGGGCACGGCTCCACATCCCTGTCGGTGACTTCTAGAATCTCACCGACACTCTTCCTGCACGTCTCGCAGTGGTCCACGCTGCAAAAGGTGGTTATTCTGGCTTCTGACATGTGGGCATATTAATGTAACTGACAGTGTACATGAATCTGTCACATCTCTTAATACCTTTACATTTTTCAGTGTCCTATATGGATGCGATTTCATTTTCCTTATTAGCAAGCTAATTATGTTTTCATGGAACAATCAAGATGTATTATGATTTATTCTTGATATTATCCGAGCTACAGCTTTAGTTTCTCCCTTGATAATTGCAATGATGTCTACAGTTGTTATGCAGCTTTGTCTTTTGAAAACATTTCCGTTGCAGTACGGATAGTATCTCCACTGAATTCTCATACCTAGGTGAGAGAGATTATTTTGAACATCTTACCAGCAGACTGCCACACGAAATCTGCTTTCCTCAGCTTGCCATTCTCTGAGGGGTGGCACCACAGTGGCAGATGACCGAAGGATGCAGAACCCACACAACCTAACTGTCTGAGACTGATTCGCCAGTAAATTCTTGTAAGCAGCCACAAATCAGAGCTCACTAATGTCAACTGTATCTATTAATGTATGAACATTAGTGTGGAAGACAGCAGTGAAGAACACTACATCAACATAGCATGATGTGCCTTAACAGACACATATACAGGGCGTTACAAAAAGGTACGGCGAAACTTTCAGGAAACATTCCTCACACACAAAGAAAGAAAATATGTTATGTGGACATGTGTCCGGAAACGCTTACTTTCCATGTTAGAGCTCATTTTATTGCTTCTCTTCAAATCACATTAATCATGGAATGGAAACACACAGCAGCAGAACGTACCAGCGTGACTTTGAACACTTTGTTACAGGAAATGTTCAAAATGTCCTCCATTAGCGAGGATACATGCATCCACCCTCCGTCGCATGGAATCCCTGATGCGCTGATGCAGCCCTGGAGAATGGCGTATTGCATCACAGCCGTCCACAATACGAGCACGAAGAGTCGCTACATTTGGTACCGGGTTTGCGTAGACAAGAGCTTTCAAATGCCCCCATAAATGAAAGTCAAGAGCGTTGAGGTCCGGAGAGCATGGAGGCCATCGAATTGGTCCGCCTCTCAAATCTGTTGAGAAGCGTATGATCACTTCGACTGAAATGTGCAGGAGCTCCATCGTGCATGAACCACATGTTGTGTCGTACTTGTAAAGGCACATGTTCCAGCAGCACAGGTAGAGTACCCCGTATGAAATCGTGATAACGTGCTCCATTGAGCGTAGGTGGAAGAACATGGGGCCCAATCAAGGCATCACCAACAATGCCTGCCTAAACATTCACAGAAAATCTGTGTCGATGACGTGATTGCACAATTGCGTGCGGATTCTCGTCAGCCCACACATGTTGATTGTGAAAATTTACAATTTGATCACGTTGGAAGGAAGCCTCATCTGTAAAGAGAACATTTGCACTGAAATGAGGATTGACACATTGTTGGATGAACCATTCGCAGAAGTGTACCCGTGGAGGCCAATCAGCTGCTGATAGTGCCTGCACACGCTGTACATGGTACGGAAACAACTGGTTCTCCCGTAGCACTCTCCATACAGTGACGTGGTCAACGTTACCTTGTACAGCAGGAACTTGGGGAACACTTTCACACATTCGCAGTCTCCTTAATGGCATGAAATTTATTGTGCATACTGTAATGCCACTCTGACTCCCAAGGCCGGAAAAACTTGCAGCGTAAGACAGAACACAGGTCAGTTTCAGAGGCCAATCTCCAGAAGTGGTTTCTGTTTAGCATGTTTGGCCAGCCTGTCAGCAAATTCATTGCCTGGGATCCCGACGTATACTGGGATCCAGACACACACTACGGAACGACTGGACTGTTCCAGGGTATAGATGGCCTCCTGGATGGTCGCTACCAAAGGATGGCGAGGGTAGCGCTGGTCGACAGCTTGTAAGCTGCTCAGGGAGTCAGTACAGAAGAGAAACGACTTGCCAGAGCATGAATGGATGTACTCAAGTGCCCAAGATAGGTCCACAAGCTCTGCAGTGAATACACTGTAGCCATCATGAAAGTAATGCTGTTCAATATGGTCGGAATGAACGTAGTACGCTAAGCCAATGTGACCATCAGCCATCCAGCCGTCGGTGAAAACCACCTCAGAGATCCCTGGAACATTTTGAGAATCGAGAGGAACTGACAGTGTAGGGTCGCAGGGTTAATGGAGTGCTTAGGGCCACGTGAAACGTCCAGGTGAAGCTTTGGCCTAGGGCTACACTATGGAGGTGTACGTGAATGGACCTCGAGCAGAGGTGGTAAAGAGAAAGACTCCAATTCAGACAAAGAAGAGGACATGGACCGCAATCTTAAGCCCTGACCTAGGCAGCCTATGCAGGTGGTAAACCGCCGTGGTTAGGAAAAGAAGACGGTAATTAGGACGTTCAGGAGAGCTACAAATGTGTGCAACATAATTGGCAAGCAGTTGTGTACATCTTATCTTCAATGGAGACTCCAGCCTCCACCAATAAGCTAGTCACTGGACTCGTCCTAAAAAATCCTGTCGTTAGTCTAACTCCGCAATGGTGCAACAGGTCGAGCAAACCCAATGCTGATGGCACTGCCATGCCACAAATCACACTGCCATAGTCAAGGCAGCATTGAACAAGGGCCCTGTTGAGCTGCAGCAGCATACAGCAATCTGCACCCCAGTTGGTGTTGCTCAGGCAGCAGATGGCATTGAGCTGCTGCTGCCGCCGCCAGCTCTTTCCCTTAAGCTGATGAAGGTGAGGAACCTAAGTCAATTGGGCGTCGAAAACCAGTCCTAAGAATTGATATGTCTCCACTACAGTGAGCAGATCGTCATTAATGTAAAGTTCTGGTTCCGGATGAATGGTACAACGCCAACAGAAGTGCATAATACACGACTTCACTGTCAAAAACTGGAAACCGTGGGCTAGAGCCCATGGCTGCGCCCGGTGGATGGCTCCCTGTAGGCACCGCTCAGCAACACCAATACTGATGGAGCTGTACAAAATGCAGAAGTCGTTTGTATACAGAGAAGGTGAGACCGAAAGCCCTACACCTGCTGCTAGACCGTTAATGGACATTAAGAAGAGAGATACACTCAATATAGAGCCCTGTGGGACCCCCATTCACCAACTTTAACATGTAAAGTGCAATGAGACACGAAATTTTGGCTAAAAATTGGAAGTGGGCCTCAGAGACGCCACTCGTGTAATGTTACAAAGATATGATATTGCCAGTGATCCATAGTTGTGACAGACTCTTCGAAAAGTGCGCCAGGCGGAGTGCTTTCACTTCGCGTCTAGTGTTTGCGGTGGCGCTTTAGGTTTGGTGCGCTGTTTGGATCGCTACCGCCCTCTGGCGGGAGGTGGAGCAAGTCTATGGTCACGTGACAATCGAGGAGTACGTACTGGGCGGTGACAGAGAGAGGTAGTGGCGCGAGCAGGGCCCTGCTGTTGGGGGTCGTCAACTGCTCGCCAAGTGCTTTGGCCGACCTCTTCTCACATGTACATGGCTTATGAAGCTTACAAGCCGTGGTGCAGGGGATCAGCGCGTGGGACCGTATGTCTTCTTATCGGCCGTTTAAACCACTTGCAGCAGTTGGCTCTGACGAGCAGTTGGAAGTGCAATGTGTTCCCGGCACTGGGGTGGAGAGTGAGAAGTTGAGTACTGTTTTTATTTAACAGAGTTAGTTGTATATCTATATATGTATAAGAGAAGGTTTTAAGTTCTAGTGAACTGTATGAGTTTCCTTCACCAGTGGTTTTGTTGGGGTCATCCCACCACAGTTATCATTTTCTTGTTCGCAGGAATGTAGTAATTGCTTCTTGGTCGGGCCTTTTCATTTACACCTCGATTGGGTGATTAGGGTCAGTGTCGTGGGTCTCTGTGGTTTGGAGTCTGTGTAGGCACTGCCCTTGCTACATCTGGTTTTGAGTAACTTGGGGAGGTGGCGGCTTGTAATTGAAGTTTTGGGGCTCATCTGCTATGGCCCTGTAGACCACCAGTAACTACCCCGCCTATTGTGTTTTGGACCCCTTTACACATGTCACTCCCTCACCGGGCTAAGGATTTTTTTTTTTTTTTTTTTTTGTAGGGGAGGGGGGGGAGGGGACTGCCTTCAATGCGAAGTGTTGTGTGCTGGCTTATTCACATTTATCTTTTAACTGGCGAGAGAGAACTATTTTTGCTTAGTACAAGCAAGCTACTTAAAGTTTTTTGGAATTGTTCCCTTATTCATATAACAAGTTTAAAATAATCTTATTGTTAACGTCAAACCTTGCAAAATCCTTTACACAGAGAAAATTTGCCAGCTATTTAAAAGTTTTTCTTTAATTGTTGCCTTATATATATATATATGTCAAGTTAAAATCTTACTATTGGGAAGTTGTTAACGTCATACCTGGCAATCTCCTTTTCATAAAGAAAATTTGTATTCAAAATTCTTTTGAAATTGTTTTTTTCTAAATGCCAGACTTAAAAATTTATTATTGAGAAAGCCCTTTAAAACAAAAAGATAACCTTATCAATGTTGTTGTTTTTTTACCAGCACCTCCTCACCGCTACTTCCACGATAGTGTTTTTGGAATAACGTGTGTACTTAAGTAGTTGTTTGTGAATCGCTCTAACTGACTGTTCATTACTGGTAGCAGAGTGTGGTTGTATGTTCGCTACCTGATCCCCTTGAATTGCTGATGGAAGTTTGGTTAGAAACTATTTTTATTTTTATTTTGCTTGTTTGTTCACATTTACTTGTAGAGTATATTTCAGGGCGTGATGGCGGTGAGGGAGTGCCCGGGCTTAGGATTGCTCCAGCGCGAGCAGCTTTTGTACAAAATTAAAATTCGTGGGATTGACAGGGAGGGCACGCTTTCAGAACTGGCCACTTGTTTACAAGATTCCTTGCAGCGGCCTGTTGTTGTTATTAAGGAAGTCATTAGTGGTCTGCCGGCCGGCATAGCCACAATCGTTGAGGCGGTGGGTGAGTTTGAAAAAAATCTTTGTCGGCTTTCAGTAGATTAGCCTAACCGGTAACAACATACTAGATTAGGTGCAAATTTGGTGCATATATCTAACTGGGTTTCTGACTTAGAGCAAATAGTTTCGAGTGACGCTGATCGTAAGATCGTTTCGGAGTTGCAGCAGAAGGTGGCTGCGTTGCAGCTAAGCTTAGCTTGTTTAGAGTTTAGTTCTGAGGAATTCAGTGGGCAGGTCAAGCCAGATCGGGCGTAGGTGGGCATCTTGCCAAGTGTTCAAAACCAGAAGATGGAAGGTAGTTTGGAACCTTTTTCTAACTTACCTAACCCGATTGGACTTCTTTTGAAGGATATGGGGGAGTTAACTGTTGATTCTTTGAGTAAGATCGAGGAGGTACTTTTGTTGCTGGTTCACTTTGAACAGCATGCCCACTCCTTTGGGGTAGTGCACTCAACCCTTCTAGCTTTACTCTACCCTTTAGCCAAAGGGGGACTTAGAGATCTTGTCTCCAGAGCTCTCGCTGAACAGATGTCCTTGCTTCAGCTTAGGCAGAAGATTATTACTGAGAGACTTACTGCGGGCTTTAGGAAGTATTTAGAGTGTCACTACATTTGGAGGGTACAGGGAGAGTGCGAGAGCCTACAGCAGTATGTGGAGAGGGTGAAAGTTGCCTCACAAGCGCTCTTGGTCGATACGTCTGAGGACCAGTTGGTATCTGTGATTTTTGGAAGGGATGGCTACTGCAGATAAATTGCATTTTATCTTCAAATCCTCTCCGGTTACATGGGAGGATTTGCGTGGAGCAAGAGTCACGGCGTCTGCGTTAAAAGTGCGAGAGGAAATGGGGCGCTACTCTTTCTAGGCCCGTAAAAGAACTTTTTGTGGCAGAGGAGCGCGGTCGGGGTAGAACCACGGGGGTTGAGACAAGGCGATGTTTTCGTTGTGGCGAGGGTGGTCATTTAGTTCGGGATTGTCCTGTTCCCCGTTGTAGTAGGAGTAACAAATGACATGAGGGAAAGCGGTGTGCCTTGTTCGGTAAATTTACAGCTTGTTGTGGGCGTGCTGTTGTAGCCGAGTCCCGGTCGTGTCTTCCCTATATTTGTGTTTAACTTAACCAAAAACCCATTTGCGCCTTGTTGGATTCTGGTAGTACATACTCCTTACTTAGTGAGGCTTGGTTTTTGAAGTTTGACCACCTTACTGAACCTAAACCCGAGAAGATCCTGCTTCGGAGATGTCGTGTCACTAATGGTCAGGTGTTGTCTCTGGCGCGGTGGGTTAACAGTAGTGTTTCAGTAGGGCAGTTTTCTTGGCCAATCACCTTCACTCTCATGACGCGTTTGCCAGTGAACCTGGTACTCGGCTGTGACTTTATTTCTAAAACGCAGCTGGTGTAGGATTATTTCAATGAGCTTTTCTTCTTTAAGTTTGCTCCTCTGGAGAAGTTCGATCTCTGTGAATGTCGGGAGGAGTTGTCGTCAGTGGTCCCTGCCTTTATGGTAGCTTCTGTTGATGAAGTGGATATCAGCCACCTTTCGCCGCAGCAAGGTCAGCAGGTTTGTGAGTTATTAGGGCAGTTTCCAGATTTACTGAGAGATAAACTGGGGGCGACTAACATTCTGGAATATGACATTCGTTTGACCGATGACATTCCTGTTAGGCAATCCCCATACCGGTTGTCTCCTCCCAAAATGAGATGAGAATACTACGAGGGAAGGTACGTAAAATGTTAAAGCAGGGAGTTATTCGTCCCCCCACATCTCCGTGTGCCTCCCCGATATTTCTGATCCCCAAAGATCAAGGAGGAAGGAGGGGGGGGGGGGGGGGGGGGGTTTCAGGGCAGTAGTAGACTACCGGCATCTTAATGAGAAAGCGATTTTGGAATCAGTACCCCTTCCCCACCTCCACAACTACTTGGTTTGCTAGCGCGACTTGGTTTACTGTACTTGATTTGAATCAGGCCTATTATCAGATTCCTTTGACTGTACCGATTGGAATCTGTATGTATTCAATCGCGTTCCATTCGGTCTTGCTATTGGGGCTGCTGTTTTGACCCGTTTATCAGATAATGTGTTGGGTGATTTAAAGTTACATTGTGTCTGCAATTATTTAGATGATCTAGTTATAGTAGGTCATTTGAAGAACATTTGCTCCATTTGTGTCAGGTTCTGGCTAGGCTCCAGATGGCCGGTCTAATGGTCAAACCATCTAAGGTTACACTGGCGAAACTACAAATTTCCTTTTTGGGCCATATCGTTTCGGGACAGTCAGTCCGGATCAATCAGATTGGCACGAAAGCCTTGCGCGCCCCCTCCTGAGGATATGCGGGGAGTGGCAAAGTTCATTGGCATGGTGAACTATTTTAGGCGTTTCGTAGCCGATTTTGCCTCCTTAGCCGCGCCCTTTAATCAACTCCGTAAGAAGGGTGTTAGTTTTGTTTGGGGTCCCACTCAGCAGGCTGCCTTTGAGCAGATTAAAACGGCTATTGCCAACCCGCCGGTCCTTGGGGTTCCCCACTTTGAAAAACCCTTTCTTGTGCAAACGGACGCGTCAAATGCTGGAGTTTCAGCTGTTCTTTTACAAGAGTCGGAGGGCAATAGACAACCTCTGGCTTATGCATCTCGCAGGCTAAATGATGCTGAGTCAAAGTACTCAGTGTACGAGTGCGAGGCGTTAGCTGTTCTCTTTGCTTTGGAGAAATTTCGTTTTTATCTGAAGCATAAGCCTTTCCAGCTCAAGACTGATAATCAGGCTTTAAGCTGGGTCCTGGCCAGACCATGCAAGACGGGGCGGATAGCCCGGTGGGCCACGAGGATCTCGGCTTTTAAGTTCATGGTAAAACATATTAGGGGTACCAAGAATGTGGTGGCGAACGCTCTTAGTCAAATGTTTGACCAGCAGCAGAGGGGTTCCGGCAACAGACAAGATTATTCACAAGAAGTTCAGGCCATGGTCTTGGGCGAGGTACCCCAGCTGTTCAGGAATCTTACCGAGAATCAGGATAAGGATATCCAAATAGCACCAATTAAGCATTGGGTGAAGTCGGGTGAGTTAGTTCAGGGATATAGTATTAGGAAAGGAATTTTGTGTAAAGAAGTGGGTCGAGATCGTCATCCCAGGATCTGCTTGCCCCAACTGTTGATTCAACCCTTGTTTCAGTATTATCATTGTTCCTTGGTGGGGGTTCATTTGGGCACATATAAAACTATTCAAAAGATTAAACAATATGTTACGTGGCCTCACCTTGAACGGGATGTTGAACAGCTGGAAGCTAAGTGACACTTATGTCAGGCTGCTAAACCTAACAATGCTGTGTGGCAGGGTCTATTGTCTGAGCGTGAGAGCAACCCTATCGACAATTTACATATTGATTATGTGGATTCGTTGCCTTGGTCCAAGAGAGGCAATTTATATATATTAGTAGTCATTGATGCTTTCTCTCGGTTTACGTGGCTGGTTCCTAGTCGGAACATTACTACCGAAGTCACTATCTCGCATCTCACCAACATCTCTCTTTTTGGTCCACCTAAGAGTCTGGTCAGTGATAATGCTCCCGCCTTTGTTTCGGCAAAGTTTAAGGCCTTTTGTTTGGGGAATGGTGTTAAACATATAACCACTACCCCATATTACCCTCAGGGATCTTTTGCAGAGCGCATGAATAGGAACTTGAAATCAGCCCTTATAATTTACCATCAGGGTAGTCCAAGTAGGTGGGATTCCAATTTACCGTGGATCAACTCTGCATGTAATACAGTGGTAAACGAGGCGTTGAAAGTTACTCCAGCCTCTTTGTTGTTCGCCTATCCGGTCAATTCCCCCTTGTCAAACATGTGGCGGACCCAAGACCTACTCCACGAGTGGGTAACCCCTTGTCTGATTAAAAAGAATTGGAATCAGGTGTGCCGGAATATTGCTGCGGCTTGTGGTAGACAAGCTTTGAGATATAATCGCAATTGGCGGCCTTGTAAGGGAAAACCAGGCGATCAGGTTTATATCAGGAATTTCTCTGGGCGGGGGAGGGGCGAAGGCAGAGAGAGCAAATTTACGCCCTGTTTTTTGGGCCCTTGTACCATCGTTCGGATTCTGGGTCCAGTTAACTTGCTGGTTAAGCTAAATCAGTCTGGTAGAGAGTACTGAGTCCATTTGAGCCAGGTTAAGTCCGGTTAAGTTACCTTTCAGTTACTAGCACTTGGTTACCTTTGGGGGGGGGGGGGGATTGAGCCACAGTTGTGTCCGGCTCTTCGAAAAGTGCACCAGGCGGAGTGCTTTCGCTTCGCGTCTAGTGTTTGCGGTGGCGCTTTCGATTTGGTGCGCTGTTTGGATCGCTACTGCCCTCTGACGGGAGGTGGAGCAAGTCTACGGTTGCGTGACAATTGAGAAGTACGTACTGGGCGGTGACCAAGAGAGATTCTGGCGCGAGCGGGGCCCTGCTGTTCGGGTCGTCAACTGCTCGCCACGTGCTTTGGCTGACCTCTTGGCTGTCAGGGGCTAAATTTGCCTTACCCGCATGTACGTGGCTTATGAAGCTTAAAAGCTGTGGTGCAGGAGATCAGCGCATGGGGCCGTATGTCTTCTTATCAGCCGTTAAAACCAATGGCAGCAGTTGGCTCTGATGAGCATTTGGAAGTGTGACGTGTTCCCAGCGCTGGTGGTGGAGTGTGAGAGGTTGAGTACTGTAACACAGTTAGTTATATTTCTATATATGTATAAGAGAAGGTTTTCAAGTTCTAGTGAAGTGTATGAGTTTCTTCACCACTGGTTCTGCTGGGGTCGTCCCACCACAGTTATCGTTTGCTTGTTTGCAGGAATGTAGTAATTGCTTCTTGGTCAGGACATTTTCATTTATACCTCGATTGGGTGATTTAGGGTCGGTGTCACGGGTCTCTGTGGTTTGGAGTCTGTGCAGGCACAGCCCTTGCTACATCTTCTGGTTTTGAGTAACTCGGGGAGGTGGCAGCTTGTAATGGAAGGTTTGGGGCTGATCTGCTATGGCCCTGTAGATCACCAGTAACTATTCCGTCTATTGTGATTTGGGCCCCTTTACATGTGTCACTCCCTCACCGAGCTAAGGAAAATTTTTTTTGGTAACTGCCTTCAATGTGAAGGTTTGTGTGCTGGCTTATTCACATTTATCTTGTAACAAATATAAGTTATGTAACTGGCGAGAGACAACTATTTTTGCTTAGTACAAGCTAGCTACTTAGTTTATTGGAATTGTTCCCTTATTGATATAACAAGTTAAAAACCTTCTTATTGTTAACGTCAAACCTTGCAAAATCCTTTACACAGAGAAAATTTGCCAGCTATTTAAAACAGGTTTTTCTTTAATTGTTGTCTTGTACATATATATCTCAAGTTAAAATCTTACTATTGGGAAGCTGTTAACGTCATACCTGGCAATCTCCTTTTCATAAAGAAAATTTGTCAGCTATTCGAAATTCTTTTGAAATTGTTTTTTTCTAAATGCCAGACTTAAAACTTTATTATTGAGAAAGCCCTTTAAAATAAAAAGATAACCTTATAAATGTTTGTGTTTTTTTTTCTTCCTGGCCCCTACTTCCACGATAACATTTTTGGAATAACATGTGTACCTAAGTAGTTGTTTGTGAATCGCCCTAATTGATGGTTCAGCCAGGTCGTGACATACACTTTTCTTAAATCAAAAAAGACAGCAACTAGGTGTTGCCTCTGGAAAAGGCTGTTCGGATGGCAGACTCGAAGGGCACAAGATTATCAATGGTAGAGCAACCCAGGCAGAAGTCACCCTGACATGGAGCCAGTAGGCCACGTGACTCCAGGACCCAACCCAACCACCGACGCACCATACGTTCCAGCGGCTTACAAAGAACGTTGGTGAGGCTGATGGGCCGATACACACCCATATCAAGCAGGTTTTTACTGGGTTTGAGCACCAGAACAATGGTGCTCTCCCACCAATGTGATGGAAAGACGCCATCGCACCAGATCCGGTTGAAGATGACGAGGAGATGTCGCTTGTAGTCAGATGACTGATGTTTAATCATCTGACTGTGGATCCGACCAGGCCCAGGAGCTGTGTCAGGGCAATGTGCAAGGGCACTGAGGAGCTCTCATTCTGTAAATGGGGCACTATAGGATTCACTGTGGTATGTAGTGAGCAAGAGGACTTCCCCTTCCAGCCACCGTTTGAGGGTGAGAAGGATGGGGATAATTCTCCAATGCAGATGCTCAAGCAAATTGCTCAGCGAAGTGCTCAGGAATCGCATTTGCGTCGGTAGATAACACGCCATTTATGGTAACACTGGGAACACCCATTGGGGTCTGGTACCCAAAAAGACATTTGATCTTTGCCTAGACTTGGGAAGGTGATATATGACACCCAATGGTCGACACTTATTTCTCCCAACACTAGTGCTTCCGTTGTTTGGTAAGTTGGCAAACACGAGCACAGAGCTGTTTAAAAGGCTATGAGGTGCTCCACGGAAGGGTCCCCCCTATTGCACTGTAGAGCTTGATGATGCTCCTGAATTGCTTCAGCCACTTCCAGTGACCACCAAGGGACTGCCTTTTGCCGGGGGCACCCTAAAGAGCGAGGGTTCACATTTTCTGCTGCAGAAACGAAAGTTGTAGTCATCACATCGATGTTACCATGTGGAGGAGATTCAACGGTGACAGCAGAGGTAAAAGTTTCCCAGCCGTCCTTGTTTAAAGCCCACCTGGGCAGGCATCTGTGGGCCTGACATTGGGGCAGTGACAGGAAGATGGGGAAGTGGTCACTACCACACATGTCGTCATGTGCTCTCCAGTGGATAGATGGGAGATGTCCTGGGCTGTAAATTGATAAATCAATGGTCGAGTAACTACCATGAGCCACACTGAAATGTGTGGCAGCCCCAGTATTTAAGAGGCAGAGGTAGAACTGAGACAGTAAAGTTTCGACATCTGTGCTGTGGCCAGTAAGCACAGTGCCACCCCACAAGGGATTACGAGTGTTAAAATCTCCCAAAAGTGAGAAAGGTTTAGGGAGTTGATCAACCAGTGCAGCCAATGCATTCAGGGATACTTTACCATCTGCAGGAAGATATACGTTGCAGACAGTTATTTCCTGTGTCAACCTTATCCTGATAGGCACTGCTTCGAGAGTGGTTTGAAGGTGCACAGGTTCACTGCAGACGGAGTTCAGGACACAGTCATAAACTCCACCAGACACTATTACCATCACTACAGTTCCTGTAATATCTCCTATAGCCACGGAGGGCAGGGGTCTGCATTCCCGGAAACCAGGCTTCCTGGAGGGCAATGCAGATAGCAGGTGTAAAGCATAACAGTTGCCGTAGATCAGCCAGGCAGTGGAAAAAACTGCCATAATTCCACTGGAGGATGATGTCATCGTGAGACTGGGAAGCATAGAACATCCAATGAGGCAGTTTACGCCTCAGGGTCACCTGCTGCCACTGACTTATTGGCTGAGCAGTCTATGTCTGAGGGTCTGGTGAGATCTAGGTCCTCAGCGGATGCCAGAATCTCCACAGCATCCTCAGATGCAGAGCTTGTAGGTAGTGGTGGTGTGGGTGCCACCTGAATTTCCTTGGTCTTAGGGGTCTTCTTTTTGGATTCCTCTCACTGCTCCTTGGGTTTCCCTGGCTGGGAGGACTTCGCTGATTCAGCCTCCAGGACTGAGGATGAGCGCGAAGCCCTATGACCAGCTGCTTTTGGGCCCTTCAGCCACTGGCGGGTATCATCTTTCCCACTAGCAGAAACCTGGAAGTGAGTCAAGGGACCTCTTCCTAGTGAGAGGAGACGAAGAAAACTTAGCTTCTCCAGCTGAGAAGTGGGGACTGATATCCCAGATGGTTGGGGGGGGGGGGGGGGGGGTGTTGCTCCTAAAGTAGGTGGTGCAGGAGCTGGTTGGTTTGTGGGACTGAAGGGAACAGACTACAATGGCCATCAGTCCCTTTTCCCACGAACTTTAAACACCCACAAAGAATAAAAACAAACAACAATGATGACTAGGGACGACACAGGACAAGAAAGACACAGACAGAAACCAGACAAGAGGAATTAAAATCACTCAGAGTGTGGCAGTGGTTGGCCGACCATGAAAACAAAAAGGAAAAGCCAACCACTGAGTGACACACTAAAAATCACAATCTAAAACTGTAGGCCAAAGGCCAGACTCAACACAAAAAAAGGACAAACACTTACGTCAAGCGATAAAAACCCCCTGCACAAATAAAACTCAAAACTAAGTCTGCCAACGCAATGTCATCTGACAAAAGTGCAGGAAGCGTATCAGGCAGCGCAAACGTCTGCCCGAGCGGAGTTAAAAGTGGGCAGTTCAACAAAATGTGGACCACCGTCAAAGCTGACCCACAGTAACATAAAGGTGGGTCCTCGCGGCGCAATAAATAACTGTGCGTCATCCAGGTGTGGCGAATGCGCAGCCGGCAGATGACAACAGAGTCCTTCTGAGATACCCGCAAGGAGGAGTGCCATGCACCGGTAGTCTCCTTGATGGCCCGAAGTTTGGTGAAGGCAGGGTGCGCCATTCATCAGTCCAGGTACTAAGTACATTCTGCAGCAAAACCGACCTGAGATCACTCTCCAAAAGGCCAATCTCCAAGGCCAGTGCACCGACAGCCTGTTTGGCCAGTGTGTCAACACGTTCATTATCCAGGGTGCTGACATGACCCGGGGTCCACAAAAAAAACAACGGAGCGGCCGCAACGGGCAAGAGTATGGATGGACGTCTGGATAGCCATCACCAGGCTAGAGCGAGGAAAACACTGGCCGATAGCTCGTAAATCGCTCAGGGAGTCACTACAGATAACAAAGGACTCACCTGAGCAGGAGCGGAAATGCTCTACGGCGCGAGAGATTGCGACCAGCTCTGCAGTGAGGACACTGCACCCAGCCGGCAATGAGCGTTGTTCATAAGCATTCCCCATAGTAAGAGCATAACCAAAGTGACCAGCAACCATCAAACCGTCGATTTAGACCATATCAGAGCCTTGAAACGTGGCAAGTAATGAAAGAAGGCGGCAGCTGAGGGCCTCAGGAGGGACTGAGTCCTTCGGAACCTGTACCAGATTGAGCCGAAGGCACGGGTGGGGCACACACCAGGGGATAGGTGTATATGGGCCCAGAAAACAGGTGGGAGAGGGAAAAACTCAAGCCCAGAGAGAAGAGCCCAGACACGAACTGAGATCGTAGATCCTGATCGGGGCCGCCGTTCTGGCAAATGGACGACTGATTTCGGGAACAACAGACAGTAATTGGGATGCCCAGGCAAGCTACATACGTGGGCAGCATAAGCAGCCAGTAATCGTTGGCACAATCCGCTATGGAGGGACACCAGCCTCCACAAGTAAGCTGGTGACAGGGCTTCTGCAGAAAGCTACAGTGGAGAGTTTGATTTCGCTGTGAAGGATGGGGTCAAGCAACCGCAACGCCGAAGGGGATGCCGAACCGTAAGCCAGGCTACCATAATGTAGATGGGACTCAATTAACGCCTGGTACAGTCTTAGAAGGGTAGACCGACCGGCACACATGCTGGTGTGACTCAAGCAACGAAGAGCGTTAAGATACTACCAGCATATTTGTTTGAGCTGCTGAATATGAGGGAGCCAAGTCAACCGGGTATCAAAAACCAATCCCAAAAACTGATGCGTCTCCACCACAGCAAGAGGTTCAGTGTCAAGATAAAGCCGTGGCTCAGGGTGAACAGTCCGATGCCGGCAGAAATGCATAATGCAGGTCTTGGCAGTCGAAAACTGGAAGACATGTGCTACAGCCCAAGATTGCGCCCTGCAGCTGCTGTTCGGCAGCTGCAATGCCAGTGGAGCTATAGTATAGGCAGAAGTCGTCAGCATACAAAGAAGCTGAGACATACATTCCCACCGCTGCTGCAAGCCCATAAATTGTAACTATAAAGAGGCATACACTCAATACAGATCCTTGTGGGACCCCATTATCCTGAACTCGGGAGGAACTATAGGAGGTCACAACTTGCACGCGGAAGGAACAAAGTGAAAGAAAATTTTGTATGTAAATCAGGAGCGGGCCCCGAACACCCCACCCTAGAAGTGTGGAGAGGATGTGATGTCGCCATGTCGTATCGTACGCCTTCTGCATGTCAAAGAAAACGGCGACCAGATGCTGATGGCGGGCAAGGCTCACCAGATTATCGGTGGCAGAGCGGCCCTTACGGAACTCACCACAGACGTGGCCAAAAGGCCCCAAGACTCAAGTAGCCAACTCAACCTTCGGCTCACCATGCGTTTGAGCAACTTACAAAGAACGTTGGTGAGGCTAATGGGGCGGTAGCTGTCCACCTGCAGAGTTCTTGTTGCCACGTTTCAACACGGGGATTACGATGCTTTCCCGCCATTGTGATTGAAACTCACCCTCAGCTCAGATACGGTTGAAAAGGTCTAGGCAGTGTCACTGGCAGACCACCGAGAGGTATTTGAGCATCTGACAGAGGATGCGATCTGGCCCGGGAGCCATATCAGGGCAAGCAGCTAGGGCACTTTGGAATTCCCACTCACTGAACAGAGCATTGTACGATTCAGGGTAGCACACGTGAAATGAAAGGCTCCGACGTCCCAACCTCCCTTTCAGGAAGTGGAAGGCCAGAAGGTAATTCACAGAAGAGCAACTCTGAGCAAAATGCTCCACTAAGCAGTTTGCAATTGTGTCGGAGTCAGTACAGACTGCGCCATTCAGTGAAAGTGCAGGTAAGCTGATGGATATCCGATCGCCATAGAGTCGCCTAATTTTGGCCCAAACCTGCGAAGGAGAGGTACGGAGGCCAATGGTGGAGACATACCTTTCCCAGCACTCCTGTTTGCATCGACGAATGAGGCGGTGGGCTCGCGCACGGAACCGTTTAAAGGCAATGAGGTGTTCCAATGAGGGATGCTGCTTGTGACGCTGGAGGGCTCACCTGCGATCTTTAATCGCCTCAGCGATCTTGGGTGACCAAGGCACAGTCCTCTGCCAAGGGGACCCAGAAGAACAAGGAATGGCAGATTCTGTGACAGAAACAACGCCGGTGGTGACCGAGGCTCAGTAGTGGCAATGGAGGTGAACAAGTCCCAGTCAGCTTTATCCATAGCCCACCTGCAGGGGCGCCCGGAAGAGTGACGCTGTGGCAGTGACGGGGAGATCGGAGAGTGATCACTGTTGCATAAGTCATCATGCACACTCCATTGGACAGATGGTAATACGTTAGGGTTGCAGATTGAAAGGTCAATGGCTGAGTACGTGCCATGCACCACACTGAAATGTGTGAAGGCACCATTATTTAAAAGAGAGAGGTCAAGCAGTGCCAACACTTGCTCAACGACGCTGCCTCGGCCTGTTGACACGGATCCATCCCACATAGGGTTATGGGCGTTGAAGTCGCCCAGTAACAGAAAAGGTGGTGGCAATTGGGCTGTCAGCGCAGCCAGGACATAATCATCCAGTGGAAGATTGAGACTGCAGACAGTAACAGCCCGAGGCATCCACACCCGAACAGCGACAGCCTCTAAAGGTGTTTGAAGAGGGACACACTCGCTGTAAAGAGAGTGAAGGACGTAGATGCAGACGCCACAAAATACCCTGTCATAAGGTGCCCGGTTCTTATAATAATCACGATAGTCACGGAGGGCGGGGGTTCGCAACGCTTGAAACCAAGTTTCCTGAAGAGCAATGGAGAGGAAAGGGTGGAGGCTGAGAAGTTGTCGGAGCTTAGCAAGATGGTGGAAAAAAGTGCCGCTGTTCCACTGGAGGGTGAAATTGTCCATGGCTGAGAAATGCGTGATGGGACCGAGGAGGCAGATCACGCAGCTGGGTCACCTGCTGCCACTGATTAAGTTCCTATTGGAGCGACATCCATTGCATCTGAAAGACCGGCGAGATGTAGGTCCTAAGCGGACGCCAGAATCTCCACATCATCCTTAGACACAGAGCTTGTAGGTTGTGGTCGGAAGGTTGCCACCACAAGTTCCTTGGTCTTAGAGGTCTTCTTCTTGGACTTTTCTCGCTGCTCCTTGGGTTTCACCACTTGGGAGGGCTTCACTGATTCAGTCTCCCGGACGAAGGAGGATCGCGAAGTCCTACAACCAGCTGCTTACAAGCACAAGTGGGTACTTATGCCATTAGCAGGCGTCATCCTTCCCACTTGTGGAAACCTGGGAAGGGAGGGACCCAAGCGACCCCTTGCGAGCAAGAGGAGCTGAAGAAGGTGGACACTTCTCCAGCTTAGAAGCGGGGACGGACGTCCCTGATGGGTGGGTGGGTGGGGGGTGTTGTTCCTGAGGTAGATGGTACAGGAGCAACAGGGTGGGTAGTGGCCCCCACAGTCAAGGGGGATGTGGAGTCGTACGGCTTGGAGAGCCGACTGGAATTCCCTGAACTAATGGGGCTATCATGGTGGCAGTAGCGGTGGCATACGAGGAAGTCATTTGCACAGGATGGAGTCATTCATATTTTCTCTTGGCCTCAGTATAGGTCAGTCAGTCGGTCCAGGGTCTTATATTCCCTGATTTTCCACTCTTTCTGTAAGATTCTGCAGACTGGCGAGCAAGGTGAATGATGCTCCCCGCAGTTGACATAGACTGAAGACGGAGCACATTGAGTATTGGGATGTGATTGGCTTCTGCAATCTCAACATGTGAGGCTGAAAGTACAGCGGGAAGACATATGGAAAACTTCCAGGACTTAAAGCACCACACTGTGGGAGGGATATAGGTCTTGACGTCACAGTGGTAGACCATCACTTTGACCTTCTCAGGTAATGTATCACCCTCGAAGGCCAACATGAAGGCACCAGTGGCAACCTGATTATCCCTCAGTCCCCGATGAACGCGCTGGACGAAATGTCAGCCTCGCCACTATAAATTGGCGTGCAGCTCGTCATCAGACTGCAGAAGTAAGTCCCAATGGAATATAATACCCTGGACCATATCCAAACTCTTATGGGGCGCGATGGTAACTGAAACATCCCCCAACTTGTCACAAGCGAGTAACCTTCGTGACTGGGCAGATGAAGCCGTTTTTATCAGAACTGAACCAGAGGGCATTTTGGACAAGCCCTCCATCTCCCCAAAATCCTCTACAAAGAATTGAATCTTCATGGACACCAAAGGATTCCCCATCACCTCTCGTACATACTAGATAGTGGGGCGAATAAGCTACACTGCCATCCTTAGACTTACACTACTCCCATGGTGTGGCCAGGTAGGGAAACGATTTTGGGTCATACATGTTCACATTAAAGTGAGCCCTATAACGCTTAGAGACTGCTGGCGGCTGGCCATCAGCAAGAGATGACGTACCACACTTCATTGCGGGTCATCCGCCATGGTGCCATCGACTCTGAACAAGGGCCCTCCCTACGGGCAACACCCAGCCACAGCAAGAGCCACCTGGCAGGATGGCCATTGCCAGGAGTCCCGATGCCCTGGGGGATGGGCCCTTGGCATAAGTGGGGAGTTGACAGTGCAGGCACCAGCAGAGCGATCCCTGTGTGGTCATGGGGCTACAACCAACAGGGTACATGGTGGACCTACCACATCGGACTGGCTACTGCGCTGGATATTAGGTGCAAAGAAGTCCGTGGTCATTTTCAGCGAAGAAAGAGACACTGCATAGTACCCAGGAAGGTGTCCTCGCCCAAGAGATTGAGAATGAGAGGGACTGAAATGCGACGACGAGAAAGTGGGTTAAAGATCTCATTGCACGATGGATACGATGCACCACGTAAGGCGCCCTTCCTCAATTGGCTCGTTCTTCGGGAAAATTTTGAAAAATGGAGGTCAGATCCCACAGGGGACCATCACGAAGGCCGAAATGTGTGAAACTCCTATTACTCGCCTCTTACAACAGGCAGGAATACCTTAGGCCTATTCTAACCCCCGGAGCTGCAGGGGATCTTGGTCTTGTAAACCCTTTGACTACTACTAATTTTGGCTTGCACTTTTCTGTCTTGTATTGTCAGCGTCTTCCTAAACTTATTGGGTTGTCTGCAATTTTTGTCTAGTCTCTTGTGGAGTTACTCTGTTGGAGGCGTCAAACCTAAAGCTAGCAGGTTTGATGCATCTCTTGAACCTTACCTGGTAGTATTTGACCACAGTCTGGTCATCTATCCCATTTCTAATATTATTGCTGTCAACTGCTGCTCTCAACTGTTGTAATTCTGCTTGTGTCACTGCCTGGTCAGATCAGAGTTTTACAGTTAGCTACACTGCACTTCCTCTATAATCTTACAGCTCTAGGTACAACTACAACATTACTACAGGCTACCAACAACCCTATTAGAGCTGACTTTCACAAAACCCAACGTAAAAAAGAAGAAGAAGAAAATTGTAGGAAGTCTTTGAACTGTCTAGTATTTCTCACGACTCTGCAGCTGTCTCCACACTTGTCCATTGTGGTGGTAGTTTTTTAGACAAAAAAGATTATTTAGCTGTAGACCCTCAATGAAGAATTGTGAGTACAGGACTTTTTGTAGTTTTGTTATGATACTTATACATTGTGCACGGAATTAATGTGTATGTATAAACGTAACTGAATCACCTGAATATTAGGTTATTACATATTTTCCATAAATATGATGTTTCCTGTAAGCGATTTAACTGCCATTACATCACAGACAGATTGGGTTAAGTTGCACTGACTCTACATAAATACACTCCTGGAAATGGAAAAAAGAACACATTGACACCGGTGTGTCAGACCCACCATACTTGCTCCGGACACTGCGAGAGGGCTGTACAAGCAATGATCACACGCACGGCACAGCGGACACACCAGGAACCGCGGTGTTGGCCGTCGAATGGCGCTAGCTGCGCAGCATTTGTGCACCGCCGCCGTCAGTGTCAGCCAGTTTGCCGTGGCATACGGAGCTCCATCGCAGTCTTTAACACTG
This sequence comes from Schistocerca serialis cubense, assembly GCF_023864345.2. Classification (NCBI taxonomy): domain Eukaryota; kingdom Metazoa; phylum Arthropoda; class Insecta; order Orthoptera; family Acrididae; genus Schistocerca; species Schistocerca serialis. Next base: position 450,370,468 of record NC_064646.1, on the reverse strand, counting down.
GTAGCATGCCGCGACAGCGTGGACGTGAACCGTATGTGCAGTTGACAGACTTTGAGCGAGGGCGTATAGTGGGAATGCGGGAGGCCGGGTGGACGTACCGCCGAATTGCTCAACACGTGGGGCGTGAGGTCTCCACAGTACATCGATGTTGTCGCCAGTGGTCGGCGGAAGGTGCACGTGCCCGTCGACCTGGAACCGGACCGCAGCGACACACGGATGCACGCCAAGACCGTAGGATCCTACGCAGTGCCGTAGGGGACCGCACCGCCACTTCCCAGCAAATTAGGGACACTGTTGCTCCTGGGGTATCGGCGAGGACCATTCGCAACCGTCTCCATGAAGCTGGGCTACGGTCCCGCACACCGTTAGGCCGTCTTCCGCTCACGCCCCAACATCGTGCAGCCCGCCTCCAGTGGTGTCGCGACAGGCGTGAATGGAGGGACGAATGGAGACGTGTCGTCTTCAGCGATGAGAGTCGCTTCTGCCTTGGTGCCAATGATGGTTGTATGCGTGTTTGGCGCCGTGCAGGTGAGCGCCACAATCAGGACTGCATACGACCGAGGCACACAGGGCCAACACCCGGCATCATGGTGTGGGGAGCGATCTCCTACACTGGCCGTACACCACTGGTGATCGTCGAGGGGACACTGAATAGTGCACGGTACATCCAAACCGTCATCGAACCCATCGTTCTACCATTCCTAGACTGGCAAGGGAACTTGCTGTTCCAACAGGACAATGCACATCCGCATGTATCCCGTGCCACCCAACGTGCTCTAGAAGGTGTAAGTCAACTACCCTGGCCAGCAAGATCTCCGGATGTGTCCCCCATTGAGCATGTTTGGGACTGGATGAAGCGTCGTCTCAAGCGGTCTGCACGTCCAGCACGAACGCTGGTCCAACTGAGGCGCCAGGTGGAAATGGCATGGCAAGCCGTTCCACAGGACTACATCCAGCATCTCTACGATCGTCTCCATGGGAGAATAGCAGCCTGCATTGCTGCGAAAGGTGGATATACACTGTACTAGTGCCGACATTGTGCATGCTCTGTTGCCTGTGTCTATGTGCCTGTGGTTCTGTCAGTGTGATCATGTGATGTATCTGACCCCAGGAATGTGTCAAAGTTTCCCCTTCCTGGGACAATGAATTCACGGTGTTCTTATTTCAATTTCCAGGAGTGTATAATCAATTGTTTCGATAAAATACAATAATGCAATTTGTTATTTTTATCCTCTAAATTGATGAAAATCCCTCAACTTCCGTACATGAACAGAAAACGTTAACTATTGTTTACAACCATGTTCTACTATTTAACTTCCCTGTCCTTGGAATTTCAGTTGACCATTATTTGGCACTCATAACTGTTAATACACTCATGTCAATACTTCAGTTGCACATGCTCTAATACTTAACTTCTAAGGTGGGAATTTAAGGAGATGGGACCTGGATAAACTGACTAAACCAGAGGTTGTACAGAGTTTCAGGGAGAGCATAAGGGAACAATTGACAGGCATAGGGGAAAGAAATACAGTAGAAGAAGAATGGGTAGCTTTGAGGAATGTAGTAGTGAAGCCAGCAGAGGATCAAGTAGCTAAAAAGATGAAGGCTAGTAGAAATCCTTGGGTGACAGAAGAAATACTGAATTTAATTGATGAAAGGAGAAAATATAAAAATGCAGTAAATGAAGCAGGCAAAAAGGAATAGAAACGTCTCAAAAATGAGATCGACAGGAATGGCTAAGCAGGCATGGCTAGAGGATAAATGTAAGGATGTAGAAGCTTATCTCACTAGGGGTAAGATAGATACAGCCTACAGGAAAATTAAAGAGACCTTCAGAGAAAAGAGAACCACTTGTATGAATATTAAAAGCTCAGATGGAAACCCAGTTCTAAGCAAAGAAGGGAAAGCAGAAAGGTGGAAGGAGTATATAGAGGGTCTATACAAGGGTGATGTACTTGAGGACAATATTATGGAAATGGAAGAGGATGTAGATGAAGATGAAATGGGAGATACGATACTGTGTGAAGAGTTTGACAGAGCACTGAAAGACCTGAGTCAAAACAAGGCTCCGGGAGTAGACATCATTCCATTAGAACTACTGACAGCCTTGGGAGAGCCAGTCCTGACGAAACTCTACCATCTGGTGAGCAAGATGTATGAAACAAGCGAAATACCCTCAGACTTCAAGAAGAATATAATAATTCCAATCCCAAAGAAAGCAGGTGTTGACAAATGTGAAACTTACCGAACTATCAGTTTAATAAGTCACGGCTGCAAAATACTAACGCGGATTCTTTACAGACGAATGGAAAAACTAGTAGAAGCCAACCTCGGGGAAGATCAGTTCGGATTCCGTATAAATGTTGGAACACGTGAGGCAATACTGACCTTACGACTTATCTTAGAAGCTAGATTAAGGAAAGGCAAACCTACGTTTCTAGCATTTGTAGACTTAGAGAAAGCTTTTGACAATGTTGACTGGAATACACTCTTTCAAATTTTGAAGGTGGCAGGGGTAAAATACAGGGAACGAAAGGCTATTTACAATTTGAACAGAAACCAGATGGCAGTTATAAGAGTCGAGGGGCATGAAAGGGAAGCAGTGGTTGGGAAGGGAGTGAGACAGGGTTGTAGCCCCTCCCCAATGCTATTAAATCTGTATATTCAGCAAGCAGTGAAGGAAACAAAAGAAAAATTTGGAGTAGGTATTAAAATCCATGGAGAAGAAATAAAAACTTTGAGGTTCGCCGATGACATTGTAATTCTGTCAGAGACAGCAAAGGACTTGGAAGAGCAGCTGAATGGAATGGATAGTGTCTTGAAAGGAGGGTATAAGATGAACATCAACAAAAGCAAATCGAGGATAATGGAATGTAGTCGAATTAAGTCAGGTGATGCTGAGGGAATTAGATTAGGAAATGAGACACTTAAAATAGTAAAGGAATTTTGCTATTTGGGGAGCAAAATAACTGATGATGGTCAAAGTAGAGAGGATATAAAATGTAGACTGGCAATGGCAAAGAAAGCGTTTCTGAAGAAGAGAAATTTATTAACATCGAGTATATATTTAAGTGTAGGAAGCCTTTTCTGGAGGTATTTGTATGGAGTGTAGCCATGTATGCAAGTGAAACATGGATGATAAATAGTTTGGACAAGAAGAGAATAGAAGGTTTTGAAATGTGGTGCTACAGAAGAATGCTGAAGATTAGATCGGTAGATCACACACCTAATGAGGAAGTATTAAATAGGATTGGGGAGAAGAGAAGTTTGTTGCACAACTTGACTAGAAGAAGGCATCGGTTGGTAGGACATGTGTTGAGGCATCAAGGGATCACCAATTTGGTATTGGAGTGCCCAGCGTGGAGGGTAAAAATCGAAGAGGGAGACCAAGAGATGAATACACTGTGCAGATTCAGAAGGATGTAGGTTGCAGTAGGTACCGGGAGATGAAGACGTTTGCACAGGATAGAGTAGTATGGAGAGCTGCATCAAACCAATCTCAGGACTGAAGACCACAACAACAACAACAACAACAACAATTAACCGTCACTTGTACAGTGTCATTATCACATTGAAAATTAGCAGCACTTTCCATTTTTACAGCACCAGTGTTACCAGACGTTCAAGAAACCACATTCTATGAAAGCTAGCTAGAGCTAATAGGGGAAACCAATTCCAGAGACTCAGAACTCATTAGTACTCAATCACTTTAACACAGCATACGCATTTCCTGTTCAGTGTTGTTCATGCCAGTAGGCATAGCCTTAAACACATGAAGACCAGTTAGTTGTTAAATTATACCAACAATTCATTAAACCTTTGTTGCCTCCCATGCATGTCATACCCAGGAATATGTTAACACAATCTGACTACATTGGGGCACAACCATAAACAGGAAAGTTCAGTGCAGTGTTGCTACAAGTGTGCGACCGGCACAGGTGGTTGCGAAAATTGTGTGTTGATTCGGGACTGCCAATAACACGCGACTCAGAAACCAGTTTGAAGCGATGGAAGTTGTCCAAACATAGAACATCCAAAGAGCTACTCCAAGAGAGACAGTGAAATGTAACTGGGTCAGTTCCAAGACATTGAATGCTGTGTGATGTGTAGCTTCATACAGTACTGGAGAGTGACTGTCAGGCTGCCACCATTGGGTGCTTAACAGTGTTACCCAGAAATGTCATGTGACCACATGACCCGGGATGAACACTGTGCACAGGCGGTACCACATGCTATTGATTCTTGACGCCTCCAGGGTCTGTTGCAATATGTGTCAAATACACCACTGTATCAGACTAATGCTTGACCCATCAGCTCTAGTAGTAGTGTGACTAGTAATGGAAACATCCTGAACCCAAGGTGTGGATGCAGTCACTACTTAAATTTTAAATACAAAACTTCAGCAATGCCAGCTGAAGATTCCTGATATAAGGAGTCACTCCCATTCTGCCAAAGGCCTTGTCAAGGAAGGCACATGGGATGTGACAGCTTCAGGGCAAACTCCTTCCCTTGAGGTTGTAAACTGCCCCTACAAGGCAGAAGAATAAAATGATCAGCTGCATGAGTGTACAGAAGGAAATGGAAACCATTACATTAAAGACACACTATCTATATCCACAAGACATATGACCCATAACCGAGAAAATATAATTATGATTTCTCCAATGGCCAAACACTCCCAATTGGTCCCCCAGTGGGATATCTGAGAGGGGATTGGTATGTGGGAGGTGAATTGTGGTTTATTAGCCTAATAATGTTTATAGTCCGAATCATATGATTCAGGTACAGGATTTAGTGTAACAGGACTTTGTAGGTCAAGAGACGGCATATGAGGAAAGATGTAGCCACAGTGCGCAGAAGGCATGAGAATGCTTACTACTTGCTGGGCACCTGGTACACAGTCCATGGACCCAAAAGGCATACACAGAATAAATGGGATTTATGAAATCTCTTAGGAGAAAAAAGAAGATGTTAATTGAAAGCTTTGGTATTACGGTTAGATTGGCAGCGCTCTTGTTTGAGTTCTCATAAAGACAGAATGTATTAACGCTATGTTAATGGATTGAACTGTAAATGCAATTAAGCAATAAACATCTTGAAACGGTTGGTTGAAAGTGAAAATACGTGTTCAGTCATCATTTGTTAATTATGTATAAAGTCATTAGTTGCAAAGCTTCAGCAGTTTCCTGCAGCAGAGAAGACACTTCCAAGAAGTCTGCAGGAGGGGGGGAGCGACCCTGGTCCATAAAATTCTACACGATCACCAGAATTCATACAAACCAGATTCATCAAAAAAGTTGTAATCCTTTAACAGAACATTCTGCCGCATGGTACAGGATGCAAGTGATATAGTACTGGATGATACCAAACTAAACTGAACCAACTAACACAACCAAAACCCAAATGGATATTCTTTTCTTCTCTCCGTAAGAACACACGTCAAAATTTAGGTAAAATGTCACCATAAACATACACTCCTGGAAATTGAAATAAGAACACCGTGAATTCTTTGTCCCAGGAAGGGGAAACTTTATTGACACATTCCTGGGGTCAGATACATCACATGATCACACTGACAGAACCACAGGCACATAGACACAGGCAACAGAGCATGCACAATGTCGGCACTAGTACAGTGTATATCCACCTTTCGCAGCAATGCAGGCTGCTATTCTCCCATGGAGACGATCGTAGAGATGCTGAATGTAGTCCTGTGGAACGGCTTGCCATGCCATTTCCACCTGGCGCCTCAGTTGGACCAGCGTTCGTGCTGGACGTGCAGACCGCGTGAGACGACGCTTCATCCAGTCCCAAACATGCTCAATGGGGGACAGATCCGGAGATCTTGCTGGCCAGGGTAGTTGACTTACACCTTCTAGAGCACGTTGGGTGGCACGGGATACATGCGGACGTGCATTGTCCTGTTGGAACAGCAAGTTCCCTTGCCGGTCTAGGAATGGTAGAATGATGGGTTCGATGACGGTTTGGATGTACCGTGCACTATTCAGTGTCCCCTCGACAATCACCAGTGGTGTACGGCCAGTGTAGGAGATCGCTCCCCACACCATGATGCCGGGTGTTGGCCCTGTGTGCCTCGGTCGTATGCAGTCCTGATTGTGGCGCTCACCTGCACGGCGCCAAACACGCATACGACCATCATTGGCACCAAGGCAGAAGCGACTCTCATCGCTGAAGACGACACGTCTCCATTCGTCCCTCCATTCACGCCTGTCGCGACACCACTGGAGGCGGGCTGCACGATGTTGGGGCGTGAGCGGAAGACGGCCTAACGGTGTGCGGGACCGTAGCCCAGCTTCATGGAGACGGTTGCGAATGGTCCTCGCCGATACCCCAGGAGCAACAGTGTCCCTAATTTGCTGGGAAGTGGCGGTGCGGTCCCCTACGGCACTGCGTAGGATCCTACGGTCTTGGCGTGCATCCGTGCGTCGCTGCGGTCCGGTTCCAGGTCGACGGGCACGTGCACCTTCCGCCGACCACTGGCGACAACATCGATGTACTGTGGAGACCTCACGCCCCACGTGTTGAGCAATTCGGCGGTACGTCCACCCGGCCTCCCGCATGCCCACTATACGCCCTCGCTCAAAGTCCGTCAACTGCACATACGGTTCACGTCCACGCTGTCGCGGCATGCTACCAGTGTTAAAGACTGCGATGGAGCTCCGTATGCCACGGCAAACTGGCTGACACTGACGGCGGCGGTGCACAAATGCTGCGCAGCTAGCGCCATTCGACGGCCAACACCGCGGTTCCTGGTGTGTCCGCTGTGCCGTGTGTGTGATCATTGCTTGTACAGCCCTCTCGCAGTGTCCGGAGCAAGTATAGTGGGTCTGACACACCGGTGTCAATGTGTTCTTTTTTCCATTTCCAGGAGTGTAGAACAGCTGATGTTAGCAAACAGCAGAAAACAATAATAATACAATTTTGATAATGTTATGAATAGGATAGTTGCTACCACATGGCAGAAATGCTAAGTTGCAGACAGGCACAACAAAATGACTGTCAAACAAAGCTTTCGGCCAAGCAAGCCTTCATCAGAACAGACACACACACACACACACACACACACACACACACACACACACACACACACACTCTGTCTATGGCTGCAGAGGTAAAACTGCGAGCAGCATCACATAATGGGAGAAGCAAATTAGGTGGTGGGGGTGAGTAGGCAGATGGGCCGGGAAAGGGGATGAGTAGCAGGGTAGGGCGGGAGCAGTAAAGTCCTGCCTGTGGGAGTATACAAGGATGAGGTGGGGAGGGGGTAGGGCAGCTAATTGTAGTCGGGAGATTTGATGGAGTGCAGGTGGGGGAAGGGAGAAGCGAAAAATGAGAGAAGTGAGAGACTGTGGATGCATTAGTGGAAAAGAGGGCTGTGTAGTGCTGGTAGTGGTACAGGGAAAGGGATAGATGGGTGAAACACAATGACTAACAATGGTTGAGCCCTGGACAGTTACGGGAACATAGAATTTATTGTAGGGAGATTTCGAACCTGCGCAATTCAGAAAATCTGGTGTTGATGGGTGGGGTCCAGATGGCACAGGGTGTGAGGCAGTCATTGGAATGGAGAACATTGTGCTGGGCAGCATGCTCAGCAACTGGCTCGGTCAGCCGTTTCTTGGCCACAGTTTGTCGGTGACCAGCTTGTTGGTTGGCACGCCCACGTAGAATGAAGCACAATGGTTGCAGCTTAGCTAGTTGATCACATGACTGGTTTCACAGGTAGCCCTGCCTTTGATAGAACAGGTGATGTTTGTGAACGGACTAAAGTAGGCGGTGGTGAGAGGACGTGTGGATTCTGTAGGAATGGACAAATATTTTGTGTAGGTTTGGTGGGCAGCTGAATACCACTGTGGGAGGGGTGGAAAGGATAGTGGGTAGGACACAATTTCAGGTCATGACAAGAGATAGTCAAAACCCTGGTGGAGAATGGGGTTGAACTGCTGTAGTCCTGTGTGGCATGGAGTCACGAGGGGAATGCTCTTCTGTGGCTGGACAGTGGGACTTGGGAGGTGGTGGGTGACAGGAGAGACAAGGTATGGGAGATCTATTATTGTACAAGGTTGGGAGGGAGGCCCTTGGCATATATTGAGAGTGAGTGCTCATCACTACAGATGCGACTATTGTATGGAAGGGACTTCTTCAGATGGGATGAGTGGCAGCTGTCGAAGTGGAGATATTGCTGGTGATTGGTATGTTTGATATGGACAGGGGTACTGATGTAGCCATCTCTGAGGTGCAAGTCAACATCAAGAAAGGCGGCTCGTTGGGTTGAGGAGGACCAGGTGAAGACAACAGGGGAGTAGGTGTTGCGATTTTGGAGGAACTAGAATAGGGTGTCCTCATCCTCAATCCAGATCATGATGTCATCGATTAATCTGAACCAGCTGAGGGGTTTGGGATTCTGGGTGGTTAGAAAGGATACCTTTAGACGGTCCATGAACAGCTTGACACAGGACGGTGCCATGTGGGTATGCATACCATAACCTGGATTTGTTTGTACATGATGCCTAACTAGGGGAGGTTGTTGTGGGTGGGGATATAGTTGGTCATGGCGACTAGGCAGGAGGTTATAGGTTTGGAATCTATTGGGCATTGGGAAAGGTATTGCTCCATACGATCAAGGTCACAGGCATCAGCGATGTTGGTGTAAAGGGAGGTGACATCAACAGCGATGAGCAGAGCACCAAGTGGTGAAGAAACTGAAACTGTGGAGAGTCGGTGGACAAAATGTTTGGCATCTTATATCAGGAGGGTAGGTTATGGGTAATAGGCTGAAGGCATTGGTCTATGAGAGCAGAGTGTCTCTCACGGGGAGCATAGTAACAGGCCACACTGGGGTGTCCTGGGGTTAATGGACTGTAAGAAGCATGTAGAAAGTAGGACTGTGGGAAGTGGTAGGGGTGAGGAGAGAGATGGACTTCAAAGAGAGGTTCTGGGGTGGGCCTAAGAATTTGAGGAGAGACTGGAGATACTGCTGGATTTCTGGAATGGGCTCACTGTGGCAGTGTTTGTAGGTGGAGGAATCTGGCAGCTTGCAGAATCCCTCTGCCAGGTAATCCTTGCTGTTCAAAACAATAGTTGTGGAGCCTTTGTCAGCAGGGAGGATTGTAAGGTTGAGATCAGTTTTTAGGTGGTGGATTGCAGTTCTTTCTGCAGAAGTAAGGTTAGCTTGCATGTTGAGGGATTTGGGGAATAATAGTGATACAAGATTCTAGGTAAGGAAATTCTGAAAGTTAACGGGGTGATTTGGGGGCAGTGGGGGTGGATCACAGTTGGATGGACGAGTGAACTGAGTCAAGCAGGGTTCAACATTGGTCTTTGGTTGAGTCCGGTAGGTACAATTGGTAGCAAAGAGGTGTTACCACTGCAGGGGCCAGGAGAAGGTGGAGGCAAAAGGTGAGGCCTTTGGAAAGAACTGATACTCCTGTGGAGCTAAGGTCTTTACAGAAAAGGTTCCTGAATGTTTCGTGTCTGTTTAGGTTCTGGATTCTGTATGGCAGTGGGACGGAGATTTCGAGGGTGGGGTAAATGTAATATGTCTCCAAGGAATGGTTTGTCAGCTATGAAGGGATGTGGGGGAGGTTTGGAGGTGGCTGTAGAGGTGATGGATAGTCATAGTCCAAGGCAGGAGTAGGAAGTGAAGGGAGTGGAGAGATTTTTGAGGTGGTGGAGGGCATGCTGCTGTAGTTCCTTGAGGCCAAGAGTTTCAACATGTGATATGGGGTTCAGGAATTTTTAGACAAAAAAGATTACTTAGCTGTAGACCCTCAAGAGAATTTTACTGATGGAGAAGAGATATTGCAAGGAGGTTTGAGCCAGATTGACACGGCTTTGCAGGACTATGTTGGTGAGGGTTAAGAACTAATGGAATCTGAACAGATGGTGGTCACTGTAGGATGAGTTGCAGCCAGAAATGGATAATTTGATTGAAGGCCATTTGGGGGGGAGGGGAATTCCACGAGCCAAGCAACAATGTAGGAACAATACGTGGGACTGGGTTCTGGCTAGGGATAAGGAAACTTTTCTATATTGATGCAGATGGAAGCAGCAAGGATTCAGGTGGAGCACAAAACTCGCAAAAATATGTAAATAATGTAGAAATACACCCAAAAAAATTTGCAAAACTACACCAAAACACATGGGAAAATCACAGAAAGGATAGAACTGACGAGTATGGGGAAACAAGATTAAATCTGAGGGAGGAAGCTGACACTGACAAGCAAAAACCAATTGAAATCAATGTAAACACACTATGAGAACAAAGAAATTTGGTAGGTCGGCTGGTTGATTCATCTGGGGAAGGGGACCAAACAGTGAAGCCATTGGTTCCATGCTCTAGGATGGCCGAAATAAAGGGAAGAACTACACTAACAGCACAGTCCAGACAAGAGGAAGGGATTACGTGCAGACAAGAGGAAGGGATAACGTGCAAACAAAGAGGGAAAAGGGACGTCAGGGCAGAAGAAGAAGGAAAGAACAGCAGGGCAGTGGGTAGGAACGGGAAAAATGAAGGGTGCCCCAGAAACACCACCATCTACCCTCCCAACACCCAAACAATACCAGCACCACGACACAACAGGGACAGCACCAGGGGAAGGAAACACAATAAAAGGGGGAAACGAAAAAGCATAACAGACCAGACAAAATGTAGGGAAAAGGCAGGGACAACCTGGCTGGTATGGAGGCAACATTAACGTCTCCATACCGGTAATCAATGCCTACGTTACATGAGGGACTCGAAGTCCAGACGAAAATCCAAGGACTTCTACCTGATAGTACAAACCACTTCTATAGAAAACCAAGGACAGACATAACCATGCAAGGGTCGTCCATTAACACCCGAGACAATGAGGTGGGAGGGCACTTTTAGTGCAAAGGACCACAAGGTGGAGCAGTGCAGCGAAATATGGGTCACTGTGAGCGGAGTCCCAGAAGTAAAAAAGGGGGGTGGCTAAAAGGGGGAGTAAAATCTCATTAGTCATTCTAGTATGGCCAATACAAAGATGGCAGAGGATGGTAGATTCCCGCCACGACAGAGCGAAGAATGCCACGCAGTGGGTGTCTCCTTGAGGCGCAAAGTTTATTACCCAGCTGGTAGCCCCCCAAGAGTCCCCCACTAAACAAAAAGGGACTTTATATAAAGCCATAAATCTACCCCCGAGCGGTCACACAGAATAGGGGGGTATGTGGCATTCCACCATCACCCCCCCCCCCCCTCCCGCCGACAGAGCAAGCAGCATCACCAAGATCATCGAGAAGATCGTGGATGGCAAAAATCCCTGGATAGTGGGAGAAACACAGAGCAATAGCCTGAAGGCCACTCATTGAGCCTGTACAAAACAAAACCTGGATGAGGGAGGACTGTTTAATAGAACAGAGGGCCCAATAGATAGCCATCAATTCCACAGTAAACACTCCACGTTTGGCAGGCAAGAGATGGTGTTCTGTGACAACAGAAGATGTGAAAGAATATCCCACACAATCAGCCAATGTAGAGCCATCAGTGTAAAATAAAGGCATCCTGAAACTCAAGTAAGTGCATTCGGAACAAAAAAATGAAACACATTGGAGCAGTGGCAGCTTTCAGACCGCAGCAGATATCCATCTGAATCTGTGGCCAAGGTGGTCAGGAGAGAATGTGAGGAAGAGAACAAGGAGGCAAGATGGAAGTCATGGCAGAAAGAAGCGAGGCAGAGGCTAACGGTAAACCTATCAGAGAGCTAGCAGTGGGCGGGTAACATTCTGCAGCTTCGGAAAGAATAGAGGAGGAGGGATGAGCAGGGGAAGGGTGGATAGTGATGCCACAGGAAACCAGGATTCCAGACTGCCAAATCGAAAAGGTAGGAATCAAAGTGCCAACCATAAGACTATCAACAAGACTAGTGTGAAAGGAACAGTGGTTGAATTGATACCACGATGGTGAACCGGTCCAAGAGAAGCAGCATAGACGAGGCAGCTGATCCATAAACTTGACAACCATAGTCCAGACGAGAAAGAACTAACGCCCGGTAAAGGTGGAGTAGGGTCGAATTATAAACGCCCCAAAAGGAATGGGCAAGGAAGTGAGAATTAATGAATCTGTATGAAGGTCACCTGGAAGGGCAAGGCCCAGGATGGTAGATTGCCACAAAAAGCACAGGAGGTTGCGGAATGTAGCCCACATCAGTGACGATGGGACAGAAGAAACTGGAGAGAAGACAAAGCATTCCAAACACACCCATTTGCTCTGTTTGATTAAGTGACGGGCTTTGTCACAAAGACGTTTCAAGGGATAAAGACCAGTGGAGGACTGGTGGCACTTAAGACATTGCAAGGCCCAACGACGATCACAGACAGTGGCGGCAATGGCCATGCTCCACCACAGAACTGGCCGAAAACGAACAGGACCCGTCAATCAGAGAACGGGCATGCTGGCAGTGCAAACTATCTTATCTGACAAATCACAGATGACTTTATCAGTACAACCTGAAAAAGAAGGTGAAAACACAACCAGGGTGGTATACTGAGGCCTATCAGCATGGTGGAAAGCCCAGAGGGATAACCTGGTCAGTGGGAGGTGGGAAGCAAATGAGAGAATCAATGGGAAGTGGTCACTATCACGGAGGTCATCATGTGGCGACCAGTGTAAGGAAGGAACTAGGAGAGGGGAAGAGAGCGAGAATCAATAGCAGAGATATGCCATATGTGGCACTAAAATGAGTATGGGAACGATCATTAAGAAGACACAGATTGTGGTCTACAATAAATTGGTCAATGGGGAGCCCCCAACTAGATGAAGAAGCACTGTCATATAAAGGGTTATGAGCATTAAAGTCTCTGAGGAGGAGGGAGTTGCTGAAGGAGGGCAGTCATAGCAGCAGACGTAGTTGGCCTCTCAGGACAGAGTCGAAGTGGACCGAAATAGAAACTGCTTCCAGTGGGGTACAATGTGGGATCCATGAACTAACAATGTCCATATGGACCAATGTGCGGACGCCACCAGAAGCCCTCAAAGGGCCGATACTGTTCAAACAGAAAGCACCGAATGCACAAATGGTTGATGAGTGAGCACCAGTAAAATGAGACTACTGAAGAACGACACAAGCTGCTGAGTAAAAGGCAGTAAGGGGTTGCAATTCTGGTGAAGCGGCAGTAGTATCCATTACAGTTCCACTGAATATTCGCAGATAGGCTACAAAAATGGAATGCAAACAGGCTGAAACCAGTCAGACCGCTGTGAGACCATCCAACACCAACGACAACGGGGTGACATCTCTAAGTAAGTTACCAGATACAGGCTGTGAGAGGGGAACTGGCACCAACAGGGCCACAGCACGGGAGATGGATTGGGGGGGGGGGGGGGGCTGGGTGTGGTGGCCTTATCCTGGGACTCCTCCTCCTCCTCCTCCTCATTCATAGGTTGACGGGGGCAGGGCACAGAGGGAGAGCAGGCTTCTGCAAGATCCGAAACTGAAAGACAGAAAGCAAACTTGGGACACACAGACTATGTGCCCCATGGCCGAGTTGTGGTAATGGACCTCTGGTCTGAGAGACACCAGAGAGGAGGGGGTTCTGGGAGGGAGCCCAATCACCAGCGGATCCCGAAGAAGGGGGGCACTTCTTCACCTGGTGAGGGGGAGTGGCACCTGGAGGGAAGGGCATGGGAACTGCAGGGGATGGGAAGAGGACAAGGGGATTGGACTGGGTAAGGTAGAGGGAGGAAGGGGAAAGGACGTAACTGAGGCAAAAGAAGAAATCATCAACACAGGATGAAATCAGTCATGTTTCTGACGAGCCTCAGTGTAAGACAAACGATCCAGGGACTTAGACTCTCATATCTTCTTTCCTTCCTTATAAGCCAGGCAATATGGTGAGTGTGGAGAGTGACAGTCATGAGAATTAATACACACGCGTGGTGGAACACGGGAGCTCCCCTCATGGAGTGGGTGTCCACAGTCACCACACAGAGGCTCTGCCGTACATCGGGAAGATGTGCCCGAAACACAAGCACTGAAAGCACCTCATGGGTGGCGGGATGTATGGCTTCACATCACAGTGGTAATGCATAACCTAGACCTTCTCTGGGATGGTACCTCCCTCAAAAGCCAGAATAAAGATGCAATTGTCTTTACAACCTTCTTGTAACACCGAACAAAATAAAAACCTTGTTATTCCAGATTGGCCTGGAGCTCCTCCTCACTTTCAAGGTTCAGAAACCCTGTAAAAAATTACTCCCTGGACCATATTGAAAGACTGGTAAGGTGTAATGGACAATGGGGCGTCGCCAAGATGATCACAGACAGGAAGAGGTGTAGACTGGGAGATATTTTTTGGTATTTTCCACAAAAAATAACAGCTTTATGGCGGTAAATGTGTCCCCACCCATCTTAATACAGACCAGGTAGTGGGGAAAGTGTTTCTCACAAGCTGGCAAGCCTGGCCCTCCTCACAGGGTACAGAAAGGGAAGGTAAGGCTGCAGGGCCAGAAGAAGCAGCATTCAATGATCTCTTACCAACCAAAGAGATAGTTGTAGAAGAATGGCCAGTTTTGTGGAGCTTGATAGATTTCATATGCAAAGCATCGGCCCTGATACCACACACTTCAATCAGGGGCTCTGCCTCTGGGTCCAACCCAGCCATAGTAAGGGCAGTCTGGCATGGCAACTGTTGCCAGGAGTTCCAAAGTTCCGGAATGACAAGCAATCACTCCTAGGCACACATGGGGATGCAACAGTTCAGGTATCAGAAATCTGACGCCTGTGTGGTCAGGGGGTTTAGTCAGATGGTTACATAATAGCCCCACCACATGAACTGGCTGCAAGTGTTAGTGACATAGTGGAGCAGAAGGTGGCTTCGATGGGGAAGGAAGGGAGAGAGGATTCTACATCTTAGATTCTAGGAAGAGTGTTCTTCCCCAAATGGCTCACACCACAGTCAGAAAATTTAGAAGTGGAGGTCAAATCCCAAAGGAGGACAAGAATGCCAAAAAGGATGAAAGAGATCAGACATGGGAAACAAAACTGCAAGGAATAAAGAAAACCAGGTCGATAGCCAGGTCGACATAAGTAAGAAACAGAGAGGGGAAAGAGGAGGCAGCAGGGAAGGAGTGAGGACAGGCAGCGAGGGACACAGGAAGGAAATGCAGCCCAGGAAGGAAGAATGGGCTGCAACAGCTCAGGGCCCTATGGTCACCACACACCTACTCACGAAAGAAATGTGAACCCCTTCGAGGCTAAAACAAAGGTAATGTGGCTAGCAGGTCTGTGGGTGGATAAGTGTGAAGAAGGGGGATGGCAAATGTGACTAGATTAGGTGAACTTAGTATGTGCTCACTGGATGGATGGATGTAAGTTTGAACTGTCGTTCTCCCAAATGTGAGTTCAGCACTACAATAAAAAATTCATTTTTAGAATATGCTGAAAGTGATGCCCCACAACATCAATACACAGCCGTGCACACCTAAGCATATTCAGATATTGATAGTAGCAACTTCAGGGCTGATGGTTTCTTTCCGTTCCTGTATTGTGTGTGGATTTGTTTCATACACTTAGCTCTTCAAGTATACCCACAGGAAAATATAAAAATAAAAAAAAAATCACAAGTCGTTTGATACCGCAAACGTGGTCATAAATGTTTGGTTCCTTAGTGAAGAC
Source organism: Schistocerca serialis cubense (assembly GCF_023864345.2). NCBI lineage: Eukaryota > Metazoa > Arthropoda > Insecta > Orthoptera > Acrididae > Schistocerca > Schistocerca serialis. The sequence continues at coordinate 450,354,812 of NC_064646.1, read as the reverse complement.
ATTATGGACTCGTTTCAGGGATACCTTAGATGTGTGGCATGTTGCCACATCTTGCTAGAAGAACCAGTATTGCATGAAATTGACAAGGAAATGACTGTTGGATGGAATGATTCAGCATAGTGAAAAGTCAAAAAAACCTTTGGTGAAATTAAAAGCACATAGTGTCAGCATTAATAGTGCAATGAGACTTTCACTGTGAAGTGAAGAGGAGAGAATGGATAGGCGGAAAGAGTACACTGTAGGCTTTTATGAGATGGAGTAACTATCCGATGTGATGATTGATGAAGAACTGGGAGTCATAAGAAAGACAGAGGATCCAGCCAAACAAGGCAGAAGGACACCCAACATTCCTTTGGAATTTATGAAATCAGTAGGAGACGTGGCATTTAAGTAAACTTCCAGAAACATATCATCCACACAACCTCAAAGATAATAAGAGGAGATAAATGCAAGAGGTGCTGCACCATCAACTTAATGGCTCATCCATGTTGCTGAGCATAATATATAGAAGAATGGAAAAGAAATTTGGAATCTATTAGACCATCAGTTAAGATTACAGAAACGTAAGAGCACCAGAGAAGCAGTTCTGACATTGCAATTGCTAATGGAAGCACAACTTAAGAAAGATCAAGACATGCTCATAGAATTTGACGACTTGGAAGACGCGTCTGATAATGTAAGATGGTGCAAGATGTTCAAAATTCTGAGAAAAGTAAGAGTAAGCAATAGGGAAAGATGGACAACATATAATATGTACACAAACTAGGTGGGAACAATGAGAACTGAAAACTCAGAATGAATGCTCAGATTAAAAAGGGGTGTAAACACAGGGATGTAGTTTTTCGATCCTAATATTCAACCTATACTGAAGAAGCAATGATTAAAATATAAGAAATATTTAATAGAAGGATAAAAATTCAAGATGAAAGGAAATCAATGACAAAATTGCCTGATGACATTGCCATCCTTCATGAATATGGAGAACTGCAGGATGTGTTTAATGTAATGAACAGTCTAATGAGAACAGATTATGAACTGAGAGTAAACTAAATAAAGATGAAAGCAATCGGCAACAGACATAAGATTAGCAATAAAATTGGGGAACAAAAAGTAGACTAAGTTAAGGAATTCTGCTACCTTGGAAGAAAAATAACACATGATGAACAAATGAAGGGTTAACTTAAAAGCAGTACAGCACAGCCAAATTATCATGGGCTACAGGAAAACCAGGAAAGAAAATAATTGAAGCATTTGAAACGTAGTGCTATAAAAAGACATAAAAAGTAAGTTACACTAATAAGATAAGAAATCAGTTGGTTCTCCACAGGACTGACATAGAAAGGCAAACACGGAAAACAATAACAACGATAAGGGACAAATAAAAAACAAAAATTACATGTGGCAGACAGTAATGAGATAAATAAGGCACGTCACAGACTTTAGATGTGAAAACGCAAAAATTTGATATTTTTTCTTTCCTTTTTCTTCTTCGTCCTCCCTGTTTGATTTACTGATACATTGTATTCTAGGACACCCCACCAGAAAATGTATTCATTGTGTCAAAGTGTGTAATAAGGGTAACACATAGTGTACACTTTAAAAACTCTTACAGATAATTATTTAAAAAGTTTGTCATATTGACCACCCTCTTGCAACACATCTATTCCCTTATGAAGTTTGTTGTGAACGATCAATCACTGTTCAAAATCAGAAACAATCAATGTTAGCACTAGGACGAGGAATGATTTCCACTATACATTTCTGTATATCACCGTGTATAATAAATATTTTGCATCTGCTTCACAACTCCTACTCCATTATCTTCAGGCTAGTGTCATTAAGAATCTGACACAGTTGAATTACCATTTGAAGAAAATACTAATAATGTATAAAACATCCAAAATTGTGTAGCAGTAGCTAGGTAGGCGAATGCATATACACTATACAATACCTGACAGCCCCTTGACTATTAAAGGTGTCAATGAGAAACTTTGACCACAATGCAATTATTCTTAAAACAGAGAAGGTAACATTGTTATTATGGTTGAATTTGAGTATAATGAAAGTTTTGCAATTATTTGATAACACTAAAATCAGTAAAATAGGCAAATACCCCACTAATAACTGTAACAATAACACAAAGAAAATAACTTTCTTTTTACTGGTATAACAATGAAAGACTGTATCAACATGAAGTGCATGAAAGTCACGAGTACAACCTAAAATACACAAAGACATCCCAATTCATCTGATTGGAAACTGTATGGATAGCCCTGTCTCGGAGATTAGTTAAAACCTGACAGTCTGCTTAAACAGTCTCATAATTTGAGAAACAGTATACTGTTTACATCTCATAAAAGGTATACGTTTCATTTGATATTGTGATATATATTCAAATGCCTCAGTCAAGAAGACAACAGAGGTAATAAAGAAGAATGTATTATTAGAATTAGCCACTCCCCTTAGTACTTAACATTCCATAGTAACATGTATACAAAACAAGACAGTCTTGTGATGGACAACTGCCTGGCAGAAACATTGGCCATTATTTCTGTAAAAGCTTTAGCAACATTTTCACCAATTTTCAACAAACAACAAGAGAATTTGGTAATACAACCAATATGCAGCTAATATATTGGCACTTTTCAAAGAATCTATTACCAAAATCGACAACACACATGACCAACTCCATAACTTGCACACTAACGTTTATAAAATAAATAGATGCTAATACAAGTATACATTTCCTAGACTTGCAAACTTCAAACATTAAAAGCCAACATCAATTTGAAATATTTTGTAAGCCCATCATCAATCGGTAATGAGTCCTGTCATCCAAAATGCCACAAGCGGGCCTATTTCAATTCAACAATACAGAGACTTAGCAACCTTCCACTTGCAATCTTGCAAGAACTGGTTAAAAATAATGATTTCATAGGAGTGGCCACACGTCTATAAGTGCCAAGTTGAAAAAGAGAATGTAGATATAACTGGTGGAATTACATTATAAAGAGATGATGTCAAGTACAAACAATGGAAAGTCCAGGTTGTAATGTCAAGAGCAAAAAGACTAGGTACACCAAATTTATCCCACTTAGATACAGTCTCAGACCAAGTCACACATGTGATCAAGAAAACTAACATAGGTACCAGTTTCATAGAAACAATACACTAGAAAACATAATCTGACAATATTGGTAGAACCAACCAGTTTGAAAGATACTGACAGTAGAACATGCACAAAATTTTATATTGTGCAACCTGGGAGGATATTCAGTGAGGTTTGAAGAGCATACCAGGAAGACAGAGTAGAACCTCCACATTCAATAAATATTTAAGTGACACTAAGTTTCTAGTTGTGTGTTGAGAGGCAGTTTGCTCTAAATGTTGAAAATGTAAGTTAATGCAAGTGAATGCAGAAAAGCAATCCTGCAGTGATCGAATAGGGTATTATTAGTGTGCTGCTCGGCACAGTCACATCGAGAAGTATCTAGGCACACTGCTGGAGGGTGAAATGAAACAAAACGAGCATGCAAAGGGGGTAGTAGCGAAGGCAAAATTGTTGACTTCGAGAATTTTAGGAAAGTGTGGTTTATCTGTAAAGGAGACCACATATAAAATAATAGTGTGATCCATTCTTGAGTACCATTCAAGTGTTGGGTATCCCAACAACGTAGGATTTAAGGAAGACATCAAAGCAATTCAGAGTTGTGCTGTTAGACCAACATGTGAGTATTACAGAGAAATGCTTCAGGAAGTCAAATGAGAATTCCTGGAGGGAAAACAATATTCTTTTCGTGGAACACTATTGGAAAAATTTACAGAACTGTCATGCCAGTGAAAAATGATTCTACTGCCACCAATGTACGAGGGTAATCCCAGAAGTAAGGTCTCCTTTTTTTTTTATAAGTACATAGACCTGTTTATTTTTACAATGGTTTACATCAGTTTACAGCTTGAATATTTAGCTATTTTTCGACATAATCACCATTTCTGTCAATGCATTTTGCTAGATGTTGTGGCAGTTTCTGTATGCCCATGCTATATCAGCTCATCGCCAAGCTGTTCAGAAAGGTATAAACCTCTTCTTTCACCTCATCGTCGGAGCTGAATCGCTGGGACCACAATTAATGCAGACAGAGCAATTCAGAACCGGAGAAGAGGAATGTTGAGCAAGGGCATGACAACGCTCGCCCACACATCGCTCGGCAAACCTCGGCAAACCTTAGCTCTCCTGTAACAGTTTCACTGGAACATAATCACCCACCCTATATTCGTGAGTTTCACCTGTTCCCTAGGTTAAAAGAACATTTGGTCGGAAAGCGATTCAGCTCCGACGACGAGGTGAAAGAAGATGTTCATAACTTTCTGAACAGCATGGCGGCGAGCTGGTATGACACGGGCATACAAAAACTGCCACAGTGTCTACAAAAATGCATTGATAGAAATGGTGATTATGTGGAAAAATAGCTAAATGTCCAAGCTGTAAACTGATGTAAACCACTGTAGAAATAAACATATCTATTTACTTATAACAAAACAGGAGACCTTACTTTTGGGACTACCCTCGTATATTTTGCCATGAAGATATTAAGAGAAGATAAGAAAAATTAAGGCTCTTATGAAGGCATATAGACGGTCTTTATCCCTCGCTCTATTTGCGAGTGGAACAGGAAAGAAAATTACTAGTGGTGGTACAAGGTACCCTCTACCACTCCCCTTGTGGTGGCTTGCGGAGTATGTATGTAGATGTGGACTGTGTAACCGGTTTTACTATTTCAGCTCAAATATCCCTTTCTCCTTAAAATTCTATGGAACATGGAATTGTACGACTACATTAACACACTTTTTTTTGGCATATTTGCAGTAAATTTCCCATAGACAGTGGTACAGGAAAATGTTGTTTAATTAGTGGGTAACATCTCATCACATATTTTTGTCTCAATTTATTGTACTTGGTTTTTGGTTGTTATACTAAACCAGCTCATGTATGAACAGGGCTATAAACGGGATTCATGTTTTTTTTGTGATGTTCATCCATTATAAAGTAGGGCTGTCGCTATTTTCAAAAATATCGGGAATCCAATATCAATATCCAAAAAACTATCATTATCAGCGCTCGATCTATCGAAACAATATCAACGTATTGACAGAAAAAAAATATTGACATACCAGCCTATAAAAATATCAGCTACACATTGTAAATATACTGCCTGTTTTAGAGGTGTATATTCAAGTACTGATTTATTATTAGAATTGGGGCAAGAATTGAATGAAAAATACTGCATGTTTATGCTTGGCAATAACCACATTGCTAACAATCTTAACTCCAAGTGGCACAAAAAAAGGTATACAATGGGTCCATCCTTCAGTTTCATCATTCATCACATTTGGCTGGAACACTGTGTTGACCTCCCTGTTTCTTGATTTCTCCTAACACCAGTAAATTAGCGGCTCTAGTGTCAAAATTGCACAGTAACACAGTAGTTTGTGTTGACAGCACTGAGTGCCGGTTATGTCAATGTTTCCCCCTGGCCGTCTGCATCCGCCCGAAGGCCAATCTTGTCATTTAGATTTTTGTTAATTTTCAGCAACTGTTTTTGAAGAATGTCAATGTGAAGAAATATCACACAAATTAAAGTTGTTTTTTAATGCAACTGGTGCACTATTTCTTCACATCGGAAATCATGTTATCTGTTATTATTCACAGCCAAAGAGAAAGACTGAATGTGATGAAAACTCAAAAAGTAGAAAGACAACTCCAAACAGTAAAAGTAAAATCGTGTTCTCCTACAATTTCAAGTACTTATCGAATATTGCAAAAAAAATATTACACAAGATAAAAATATTGGTACTCGATATTGCCACTTCAATATATCTGTGAAAAAAATTTCGCCACACTGTTTTTCAGAAACATATCAATATAATGATATTTTGCCAACAGCCCTATTACAAAGTATATTCAAATAAATCGATAAGTAATATTATTGCTCCCTTTTTTAGCATCCAGGATACTGAAAGTCTTTCAAGACAGATGACACATGTGCTATTATCCCACACACCGGTCTCTCTCTCTCTCTCTCTCTCTCTCTTTTTTTTTAAAAAAAAAAAAAGAAAAAAAAAGCTTCTGCGGTATCCATTTCATAACGACCATAAGGTCGAAATTACAGTTGTCAAAATAAATAATTTTTACAGTCGATGGCGACTATGACATCTTTTAAAAAGTACTCCATTATAAAATTTCTCGGCAAGTGAGACACTAACCAGCAGGCACGACCATTACAAGGATACCAAATGTCCAGACAAATGAATGCCAGGCACCCCACTGTATGCTTCACTTAACGCCTGCATGCCCCCTTCCCCCTCCTTCCTCATCACAGAGTCTAATATACTGGACGACCACAGGCTCCCAGCTCACTAACTCGTTAGTTGGCCCCACCTGAAAGTCTCCCATCAGGGCATTAAGCATGGACCACTCAAACCCTTAATCAGAGCCAGATCTGGAGCTCGGAGAGCCACGTCAAATATCAGAAAACAAGTCTCTCCTCATGGGATGAGGCTTTATAACAGCGGACGAGAACAAACAAAGCTCAGCACTGAACTGCAGACAGTTATACATACTCAGAGAAGGATTTAGCAACTGATAAATGTCAGCATTTAGTGTTACAACAATAAATGACTTTTTCAGAACATGTACCATTTCCTCACAATAAAATGTGGATGTTCTCTTTCCATCAGGAATTAAATATTTTCCCAGTTTTGCATTATAGTGACATTTTTCCCCTCCTGCACCACACAACAAATAAGAAATCTAGTCTCGGAATAGATGGCAGTGTTACATGTTAGTAGCTCTTAACATTGTGGAGTGATGGTCCACAACACATTGTCAGATCCTGACATAACGCTGGAGTAATTCATCATGTATGTAACAAAAATAATTCTCTACGAGTACACTGAAACAATTTAGAATGAATGATCCATTTACTGTAAGGCAAAATGTTTAATTATTCCACTCGCTGTCCATTTTCTACTGGGTGCATGTTATATTACTCTGAATATTATCTTTATATCAATTACAGCAAGAAACTTTATTTCAATCTCAACTGACTCCATACACGGCTTTGTTAGTTACCCTATTACATTCAGTGCAGCACTATAGCAACATACCCTCATGTGAATTATAGAATTACTTCTTATGCTTCCTCCGATTCATCTTCCACGTTCACTCTGAATGTTAGGCACAAATGTGGGACTGACAGAAATAATAAAAACTAATTGTAATTTGTGTCAAGGTTAAATTAAAGAACACATGATAAGCACATAAACTGAAAACTTTCACAGAATGTGTGCCTCCAAATAATAAATGACATCACATGCATTTACAAAAACACTCCCAAAACTGAGAAGTATGTCACTGAGGGATACTGCTGCGATGCAGGGCTATACAGAGTAAGGGCATGGGGTTTTAGTACACAAAGAAAGAAACATGTAAATTAATTTCATTAATAATTTTGCAATAACACTGACAGGTATTAAGAAAATTATAAGAAGCAGAACTTATGGCCAATGAGATCCCACATATTCCTTTATAATGGCATACCTATGACAGAAAATTAAATAGGTGTTATAATCAGCAGCACTATATTAGGCCATCACAGTTCTGCTTAATAGAACAGGGGATGAAGAGTCATAATATACTTAAGCAGTTAAATCAAGCACAGCACCCCAGTAACAACATGCACGCGCACATACCCTGTGTGTGTAAGGGGGGGGGGGGGGGGGGGGGGGGCTGAAAGTGCGGACAATGTCTGAATGCTCAATATTTTCGGTCTTGTTGATGAGCTTGCCACCACAAAATTTCAGATCATTATAGTCAGTAAGCAAAAAATCAGTAACAAAGAAATAGGTTTGTAAAAATATTTGTGAAAGTAAGGAAAGCAACCTTAGATGATTTGGGCTTCAATATGATGCACACCTACCCTCTCCCCCTGTCTTCCCCATCTTGATAGTGATTACAGGCCGATATCTGGCGTATCCCAACGTCTAGGTTGGAAGGTGATAATCTGGTTGTATTGGCAAAACCAAATAACGTAAATGGCAAACAACGACTGTAGTAGCAGATTTCCCAGTACCCAGGCCTAATGTTTACAAATATTTAAACGCCCCTTTCATCATAGGAAATGAAACTGCAATGTAAATTCAGATATATCGTAACTAAACTGTGAAAATAAGGAGGCGTGCGAAATACTTTTATCAAATTTGAGTACTTTACAGATCTTTCCTAAGGAGATCAGTGAGAATAATTACCCTTTACTATCAAGGAAGGAGAAATGGGGCGAATGTTGCTCAACATTAGGCTAGTATATAAATCGTAGTGTTCTAGTAACGACATAAACATACATGCAAATGATTATTTGCAATCAGACTCCCGAGTTCAGCGACTTTGAGACAGAAATTAAGTCCACAACACAAAAGCTGTGATTGTCATGAATTTGAAACAGATACACTTTTATACAATGTATAATAAACAACTGAACGCTTATATCATCGACATGAAATTGAAGTAGATAATAACCCAATCATATTTAGATGTTTATTCAAACTGGTGAAACTATTTAAAAATATGTAGGCTACGAAAAACACTCTTGCCTATGCCAACCATTTAATGATGAAATTGGTGTATCGCATCTCCGAACCAGCCCAGAAACTTTGTTAGTCAGGCATATTTACAGTGGCATGAAATAATTTTAACGATTACTATGTGGACAAATCGGTATAAATTTCAAAACAAGTTTCCACGAGCAGACTGACTGTTTCAGACTCAACGAACGAACGAAATTAGGTTTTGCTTAACGTATTATGGCCTTCATGCAGAACACTTACCTCGAAAATTGTCGTATTAAAAGAAAATATTCACCAACGGATACAAACAGCAAATTGATAGCAATTTCAAAACCCCGCTGTACCTGACTAATGCCCGATTTAAAATAAAGAACGAGCAGGAGAGTCCTCACCCTCTACCCAATTACGCCACGAGTAGCATCTAGACTGCTGTCACACTATTCTAGTAACCGGTGAGAGCGTACACAAACAAGAACTTTCCCTACCGTCACAACAGTATTTTTGCTTACCGGTACTTTCAAAGCTGCTACCGTCCTCTGCGTCTTGAGAATCAGGAATTAGGATGTGACGCTTAATCTTCTGCATCCTCTTTTTCATAATACTCCCTCAGATATCACTTGAGTTCGCGGTCCTGTCTATGCAGCAGGCTTTTTGGGACTAGTGCAGCAGGGGATACAACCCGTCGGCTTTGGACAATGACGTCACAAGTGGCCAATCGAGAAGCGATTCTTCTTAGTGTTGTAGCTCCCTTCAGTGGCTGATAAGTGTTTTTTGGCTTAAAAAAAAAAAAAAATCTCACGAGATAGAATAAACAGTTCCTCCACTTCACTTCACATTTTTCGTTTCTACCAGTCGTCGCACTTTGCATCCTCTTTTTCATAATACTCCCTCAGATATCACTTGAGTTCGCGGTCCTGGCTATGCACCAGGCTTTTTTTCTCCGTCCCACTTCACATTTCTCGTTTGTACCACTCGTCGCACTTGGCATGGTTTGAAATGAAACAGAAGTGAACAAATACTAAAATCAGCAAGAACTACAAACTAGACTTCTTATTAAACAATGAGAGACGACAGCACCGGTTACACGTGAGACATTCACTGTTGCATTTCAGATTGTTGTGGTCCTCAGTCCTGAGATACGCGCGCATTAGTTTTGCAACGTTGCTCATGCTGCTTGCTCGTGCACTTTTAGTCATTGGCTGGCTTCCTGCGGTCGCTTAGCAACGAAACGATGCTGTCTATCTCCCAGACAAAAGACTGTAAGAAGGACGAGGAGCGGGCATCCTATGTCCGTCACAGATAAGGGTTAAGCTCTTCACTCATTTCAAAATAAGAAAAGAAAAACCGAGCAACACACAACAGAAAGTAAACCCACGGCCTAGACTATGGTAAAGCGCAGTACTCAAAACATGCGCTAACGGCTATAGCGCAATTTTTTGCTGAGGTTGCGGTATCGTAAATATGGTACGTTAGGCCCGACACCAACCGGTATCTTAAAAAAACAACCACAGATAAAAAACTTCCTTAATAAAGTGTCTGCATAACAAAGGCTGCTCTCCAATGTTATACGGGTCCTTCAGTAGCACATCTTTTAAATGATCGCCCACGCAGCACTGAGACGCCTGGAATCGTGTATTTTCCACTAAGCGTGTTAACAATATAGCGAATACAGACATCAGTAACCAATGTGAACAACGCAAGAAGCCCACACCAACAGAATATACGTATATCAACATACACACTGCACTGCTAGACGCAAAACCCAATTGGATTATAATCGAACTAGGTAGGTTGAAGAGGGAAAAAGATCTTGGGAACTGGGTAAAGGTAACAAGTAATGAACGAACAGGGTACAGTTCTTTAACTCCAACTACATTTGAGCTTATAGGTAGCTACTATCTAAATACTCTTCAAAACACGGAGAGGTGCATGGCAGAGGGTACGTCCCACTGGACCAATTATTAGGGTTTCTTCGTGTTCCATTCATGTACGGAGTGCGGGAAGAATGGTACATTGTTTGAATGCCTCTATGTGTGCAGTAATTATTCTAATCTTATTCTCATGAACCATGTGTAAGCGATACATAGGAGATTGTAGTATTTTCCTAGAGTAATCATTTAAAGCTGGTTCTTAAAACTTTGTCTATAGACTTTCTCAGTATAGTTTATGTCCATCTTCAAGAGTCTTCCAGTTGAGTTTCCTCAGTATCTCTGTGACAACTCTCCTGTGTATCAGACAGACTTGTGACCATTTTTGCTGCTCTTCTCTGTATACTATCCACTGTTAGTCCTATTTGGTACAGGTCCCACACACTTGAGCAATATTCTTGAAGTAGTCGCACGAGTGATTTGTAAGCAGTCTCCTTTGTAGACTGATTACACTTTCCTAGTATTCTACCAATAACCTGAAATCTACCACCTGCTTTACCCATGACTGCATCTCTGTGATCATTCTATTTCATACTGCCACAAAGTGTTACATTCAGGTATTTGTATGAGTTGGCCAATTCCATCAGTGACCCGTTGATATTATAGTCACTGAATACTGCATTTTTTCGTTTTATGAAGTGCACAGTTTTACTTTTCTGAACATTTAAAGGAAGTTGCCGATCTTTGCAACACTTTGAAATCTTATCGAGATCTGACAGAATTTTTATGTAGCTTCTTTCAGACAGCACTTCATCATAGATAACTGCATCATCTGCAAACAAGTCTAAGGTTAATATTAATATTGTCTCCAAGGTCATTAATATACAACATCCACTATGAGATTTTCACTCTGCAGCGTAGTGTGCGCTGATATGAAACTCCCTGGCAGATTAAAACTGTGTGCCCGACCGAGACTCGAACTCGGGACTTTTGCCTTTCGCGGGCAAGTGCTCTACCAACTGAGCTACCGAAGCACGACTCACGCCCGGTACTCACAGCTTTACTTCTGCCAGTACCTCGTCTCCTACCCTCCAAACTTTACAGAAGCTCTCCTGCGAACCTTGCAGAACTAGCACTCCTGAAACAAAGGATACTGCGGAGACATGGCTTGGTAGAGCACTTGCCCGTGAAAGGCAAAGGTCCCGAGTTCGAGTCTCGGTCGGGCACACAGTTTTAATCTGCCAGGGAGTTTAATATACAACATGAACAGCAAGGATCCCAACACATTTCCCTGGGGCACACCTGAAGGTACTTCTACATCTGATGATGACTCTCCATCCAAAACAACATTCTGTATCCTAGATAACATTCTGCATTCTCACTACCAAAAAGTTCTCAGTCCAGTCACAAATTTCACTTGATACCCCATATGATCATACTTCTGACAATAAGTGAAGATGTGGTACTGAGTCAAATGCATTTCAGGAATCAAGAAATACTGTCTCTACCTGATTGTCTTGGTCCAAAGCTTTCAGGATGTCATACGAGAAAAGTTGAGTTTCACATGATCAATTTTTTCAGAATCCATGGTGGTGGGCAAGATTCCTCATTATGTTTGAGATCGGAATATGCTCTAAGATTCTACAACAAATCAATGTCAAGGATATTGGTTGGTAGTTTTGTGGATCAGTTCTACTACATTTCTTGTAGGCAGGTGTGACCTGTGCTTTTTTCCAAGAACTGTGCATGGTTTTTTGTTTGAGAGATCTACTGTAGATCAAGGACATTGTTTTCGTCGTCGCCGGCGAATGCTGGTTTACAAATCACTTGTCATTGTGGATGGCACTCTTGGTGCTCCGACATCTTCTGCGAAGGGTAAAAAGAATGAAGTAAGAGGAGTAGGTAAAACTACTCAATTTTTTCTTATAAATGGACCTACTTTATTTTGTGGTGCGAGGTTAAATTTTTCTTTAATGAAAGTTTCTTCTTCCTCTAGAGGGGCTAACTCAGCCGCAAATTCAGTAGAGAACCTTACAGAAATTCCATCAAGTCCTGGAGCTTTGTTCAATTTTAAATATTTCTGCTGTTTCTCTTTTTCAGTGGTACAAGGATCAAATTGGGGCAATTCTCCTTAATTTTTTTTTTTTTTTTTTGAGGGAAATGTGCAAATTACATTAAGCATTTCAGATTTTCCTCTGATGCCCTCAGTTTCAGTTCCTGTCTCATTTGCTACGGACTGGACACCTACTTTAGTGCCATTAACAACCTTTACATATGATCAGAATTTCTTTGGGTTCTGCGAAATATCATTTGATGATACTTTTCTATGGTAGTCACTGAAGCCATCATGCATTGCTCTCTTGATGGCCAAACGCATTTCATTCAGCATCTATCTATAGCCGTACACTTTGTTTTAAACGTATTGGGAAGATCAATGTTGTGTTAAGGAAACTGTGGTGAAACCAAAACAATATATGGTGCCTAAAAAGACATTTAAAACAGTGAGAGGCATTTCAAAAGATTGTTCATCAATTAGAAGGACAAGCAACAGGTTTGAAGTTCTTCAAACAGAGGACAAAAATAATATTTCTGCAACTAGGCGTAATGTGAACAGTTTAGTGTTAGAGGAGAGTCCACAAAGCAAACAAATGGTGGTAGACCTAAAAAATTCGTGCTTGCAATATAATACACAAGAAAAGCCTGTAGGTTTAAGTACTGAAAAATCCGGTTTGTTAATGACCAAAAAAAGCGTAGACGAGGACATTGCCACAAAAGTATCTAAAATCATGGATCTGTATTGAAATTATCTGACAGTAACATTGTGGACAGAAGTGTAAATATTACTATGAAAGCAGGACCCTGTGAAACATAATGTTAATGGGTCAAAAAAGATTCTGCTGTTGTCAGATGCTCAAGGCAGACATTGTGCTTCAATTCTAAGGGAAACTCTGGAGACACAGTGCAGTGTGTCTGCAATGATCAAACCAAATGCATTGTTTGGGAATGTGATCAACAATGTAGACAAGTTAACAAAAGACTTTACCTTAGATGATGTAATTGTAATTCTTTCAGGCTCAAACAACTTTGATAAAAGCAGTAACAATCTTATGATTACCACAAAAAGATTAGATTAGATTAGATTAGATTTACTTTCATTCCAATTGATCCGTAGTGAGGAGGTCCTCCAGGATGTGGAACATGTCAGAAAAACAACAATACATGACAAATATTTAAACTAAAACAAATAAGCTAATGTACCATTCCACAGGTCCCAAGTGGAATGATCGTCATTTTTTAATGAACACTAAGAGTCATTTTACAAATACTATTGCACTGAATTTAAAATAAAAAAGTTTTTTATTTATTTATAAGGTAAGAAACATGTAATACAACTACTGTAATACTTATTTACAATGAACACATTACTGCACTGAAATGGTGCAGAAGTTAGATTATACTTACACACACACACACACACACACACACACACACACACAAATTTTCAGTGAACACATTACTGCACTGAAATTGTGCAGAAGTTATGTTGTACTTATATACAAATCAGTTCGTTTTCCTCAGAAATTCATCAATGGAGTAGAAGGAGTTGGCCACCAATAAATCCTTTAGGCTTCTCTTAAACTGAATTTCATTGGTTGTTAAGCTTTTTATGGCTGCTGGCAAGTTATTGAAAATGTGTGTTCCTGAATAATGCACACCTTTTTGTACAAGACTAAGTGACTTTAAATCCTTGTGAAGATTATTCTTATTTCTAGTATTGATTCCATGAATTGAGCTGTTGGTTTGAAAAAGTGATATATTTTTAATGACAAATTTCATTAAGGAATAAATATATTGGGAAGCTGTAGTTAGTATCCCTAGTTCCCTAAACAGGCTTCTGCAGGATGTTCTTGAGTTCACACCACATATAATTCTTACTGCACGTTTTTGTGCCCGGAAAACTTTAGCTTGGCTTGATGAATTACCCCAGAAAATAATCCCATATGACATTATGGAATGAAAGTAAGCATAGTATGCCAGCTTTTTCATTTTTATATCCCCTATGTCTGACAAAATTCGCATTGCAAACAGAGATTTGTTAAGACGCTTCAGCAGTTCTGTGGTGTGCTCCTCCCAGTTGAATTTATTATCAAGCTGTAATCCCAAGAATTTAACACCGTCCACTTCTTCTATCTTCTTGTCATCATATGTTAGACATATACTCTTGGGACACCCCTTACAAGTTCTGAACTGCATGTAGTGTGTTTTTTCAAAGTTTAGTGACAAAGAATTGGCTAGGAACCAGTGATTAATGTCTACAAATATTTTATTGGCTGATCTTTCTAAGACTACACTTGATTTGCTATTTATTGCAATGTTTGTATCATCAGCAAACAAAACAAACTTGGCATCTGGTAATGTTACTGATGAAAGGTCATTGATATACACAAGAAAAAGTAAGGGCCCCAAAATGGAACCTTGTGGGACCCCACATGTAATTAGTTCCCAGTTGGATGATGCCTGATAGCTTGATACATGTCTCTTTCCTAATAACACCCTTTGTTTCCTGCCAGAGATATAAGATTTGAACCATTTTGCAGCATTTCCTGTTACACTATAATATTCTAGTTTACTTAAAAGGATATTGTGATTTACACAGTCAAATGCCTTTGACAGATCACAAAATATACCAGTTGCCTGCAATTTTTTGTCTAATGAATTAAGTACATTTTCACTGTAAGTGTAGATAGCCTTCTCAATATCAGAACCTTTTAGAAATCCAAACTGTGACTTTGACAGTATGTTATTTGAGATAAGATGGTTATAAAGACGACTGTACATTACTTTTTCGAAAATTTTTGAGAATGCTGGCAACAGTGAAATTCGACGGAAATTTGATGCTATTTCTTTATCTCCCTTCTTAAACAGTGGCTTAACTTCAGCATATTTCAGCCATTCGGGAAATATTCCACTGATAAACGACTGGTTACACAGATAGCTTAATATGTTACTTAGCTCAGAATCACATTCTTTAATTAACTTTGTTGATATTTCATCATACCCACTAGATGTTTTTGATTTTAAAGATTTTATGATGGACATTATTTCTGTTGGGGTAGTGAGGGTCAAATTCATATTATGGAAGTTACTTGAAATGTCTGGTCTAAGGTAATCCATAGCAGCATCTACCGAACCTGACAACCCCATCTTTTCAGTAACAGTTATAAAATGTTTGTTAAAAAGTTCTGCAACACTATACACATCTGTCACCAATGCATCATTTACTCTTAATGCTATTTGTTCCTCTTCATGTCTGGTTCTACCGGTCTCCTCCTTCACTATATCCCATATTGTCTTTATTTTGTTATCTGATATGACTATCTTTTCCTTGTAATATATTTGCTTTGACATCCGTATTACAGTCTTTAATATTTTGCAGTATTTCTTATAATGTGCTATAGCATCAACATTGGAAATGTTTCGGATTGACAGATACAGTTTTCTTTTTGTTTTACAAGATACCCCTATTCCTCGAGTAATCCATGGCTTCTTTGTAGACTTTGCTCTAACCTTGGTAAGTTTTGGGGGAAAGCAGTGTTCAAATAAGGTAAGCACTTTATTAGCAAAAATGTTATATTTTTCATTCATGCCATGAGCACTGTAAACATCAGTCCAGTGAATGTCTCTGAGGAGTGTCCTAAAATAATCAATTTTTGGCTTTCTGATTACCCTCTTGAGCTCAGATTTAACAGATTTTATATCCTGTTCAGTATTAACATTTAACAGAAGGAACTGCATGTCATGGTCTGAGAGGCCATTGACTATTGGTTTTGTAATATAATTTTGTTCATTTGACTTTTCTATAAAGATATTATCAATGGCTGTTTGTGAGCAAGTGGTTATCCTAGTGGGGAACTTTACTGTGGGAATTAAGTTGAATGATAGTGTTACTAACTCAAATAGGTTCTTATTGGGAGAATCTTTAAGGAAATCTACATTGAAATCACCAGCAACCACTATTTCTTTGTTTTTGGTTGTTAAATGGGCCAGTACAGCTTCAAGGTGGTTTACAAACAGATTAAAGTTACCTGCAGGTGCTCGATATACACTTAATATTATGAAAGATTTTTTGTGAAAATCTAATTCTGTTGCACATGCTTCCATATGCTGTTCTAGGCAAAATTTATGAATGTCTATGTTCTTAAATTTATGACAGTTCCTGATGAATGTGGCAACTCCTCCTTTCTCCATTTCTGATCTACAATAGTGAGATGCTAACCTAAACCCTGTAACACTTAAAAGTTCTATACCAGTGGTCACATGATGTTCAGAGAGGCAGATTATGTCAGCTGGGTTTGAAGACTCTAATTCATCTATGCAGATAGTTAATTCATTAATTTTATTTCTCAGTCCTCGAATATTTTGATGCAATAAAGATAGCTGACATTTCACATTGACTGACTTAAAATTGGATGGAGTTAAAATATCTGCTGACAGTTGAAAATTCTTAACCAATGGCTGTTTATGTTGATGTAATAAGCTGGAATTATGTTTTTTGATTTCTTTCTCAAACTGAAGGTTTGTCTCAGTTCTAACCTCTCTTAAAATTTGTTTTCTTTCTGTCCTCCCTACCCTAAAAAAGGGTCTTTTCTGAATCCTATAACCACTGGTATTTTACCACTCATGACAGTGCCTCCCCCCTTTAACTTTCCTGCTATTTCCCCAGCCAATTTACCCTTCCCCTTCCTGTTGAGGTGAAGGCCATGCCTAGTATAATCCCACCTACTGACAGAATCAACATGAACCACACCAATGTGTGACCCCGCACCCGACATGAGCAGCCGTTCCAGCTCCAAATTAACTCTCTTGACAGAAGAGTTCAAATGAGGTCGGTCATGGCGCCCAAGAACAGATACAAACTCAACACTGGTATGCCTCGATGCTGATGCAATCTTCGCCAGGTCACACTCTATGCTGTACCCAGGATCTCTGTCAATACTGTTACCTGCCCCACCCACTATAACCACGGTGTCTTCCTTAGTGAAATCTTTGCAAAGTGATCCTAAATCCTCTGTCACCTGCTCCAGACCAGCACTAGGTTTAAAAAAATTGGTGACCTGGTATTCTGATCCTAGTTCATCCTGCAAGAGTTGGCCAACACCTCTTCCATGGGAACTACCTAACAACAACACTTTCTTTCTCTTTACTGATTTCCCTACATTCTTACTTTTCAATTTGCTGCTGAAAGTTTGTTGTGCCCTGTCTACACCTGTAACTGCTTGAGGCTCACCAGCTTCTAACTGAAGCAACAGGTCAAATCTATTTTCCACATTCACCATAAAGCTGTCAGACAAAGTTCTAGGCCTGTTCCTCCTGTTGCCTGTTGCCACTTCCCACCTCTCTTTACCCTTCTCCCTCCTTAACCTGTCAAGATCTCCCCTGGCCTTGTCTAACTCAGCCTGAAGGGCAGCAATTTTCCCTTCCTGTTCCAGTATCTTCCTATCTCTACTACAAATCCTACAAAACCACTGATGAGTCTCATTTACTTCCCCTATTCCCACGCCACTACAGTCACCCACATGGAAAAAACTACAGCACCCATCACACCAAAGCCCCGACCTAACAATTCTACGGCAAGTCAAGCACTTTTCACTCATGATAAACGTAATAATTTATTAAGAATAAGTCAGTTAAATTACAGATAAACACGAAAATATGGTTACACAAATTTGGCCTATACGCAACTGTGTGTAAACAAAAACAAAAGTGCAAAGTTTCTGAAACAACAAGTTAAACTTTACGCTACTTTCCGGAAATGCTAGTTAAATAATGAAGAGGTACGCTAAGTTAAATTGCTGGAGAGAGCAAGGAACAACTAAACGAAATTCTATAGATTTGCTGCAGCAGAACGTAAACAGAAAATACGACTGTACGGTCTTTTCGCGTTTTCTGCTATATTACGTAATGAGAAATGAAACCTTTAATGGTACACTTAAACGGCACACTAATACACTTATTTACCACGTAATCAGTACTAATCTATGTGTTTTATAATCTAAAATAACTTATCTTTACGAGAACACCAAACCTCGCGCTAGTCGCTTGGCTGCAGGGCCAATACCAGAATTGTGATGTGTACAATTCGCTATCATTATGATAAATCAGAAAACAACCTAGCAATCTATACACTAAATAGTGCAATAATGGACGTGGAAGGTGTGTACTCCAATGTCAGTGCCTTGGATGTGAATGCTATATTGCACAGAGGGCACTTCATACATCATGGTTAAATAGAAGAGGAGCAAGAAAACTATGTGCAAGCACTGCCATATTAATGAGGTCCTGCTGGAAGGTAAAACATACCTTAAAAACTATTCACCTACAAAAAAAAGGGGGAAGACATTAGATTGATTGATTGATTTATTTTTATTGCCCAAAAATAAAACATTTACAGGGATGTAAAGCTTGTATAAGCAACGTCAATAAATGTACAAACAACAATGACAATAAATACACAAATAATTAATCTATGTTAAAAATTATGCTCACAGAAATCTTCCATCATATAAAAACAATTTTGAATTAATAAAGTTCTTACAAATATCTTAAATTTTTTCAGCTCCAGACTCTTAACTGACTCTGGTAGTTCATTAAATAGCTTTGCAGATGTGTGTTTGAAGCTGTTTAGAGTTTTGGTATATGAGCAGTAGTCTTTTCTTACATCATTACAGTGTCGTGTGTTATAACTATGTACATCAGAATTCAGATCAAAACTAGACAAGTTCTTTTAAATGTACAGTAGACATTGAAATATGTATATACATGGCAAGGTCATAATACCAAGCTTAATAAATAATTCTCTACAGTGAGTTCTAGGTGGTGCTTTACATATCAGTCTGACAGCTTTTTTCTCGGCTGTAAATAAGAGAATTAGGCCTGGCAGTACCGGTAATAGTAGTATTAAATGAAAAACAAGAAACCACAATGGAAATGGTGAATACACTAGGAACAACAGCTACAGTATCAACAACAGCAGTAATACAACCATCAGATGCCACAACAGAATCACCGTCAGGAGCAGAGGTCAGTCAAGCCACAGCAGGAGTGGTGGCTTCAGCTCAAAAAGAAGTAACAGCAACAACAGCAGCAGTACAAATACCAGATGCCACAGCAGAACCACCATCAGCAGCAGTACCAGCAGAAACATCAGCAGATAGTCAAGCCACAGCTTCATCTCATAAAGAATTAATCACAGTGGAAACTGTGATATCACCAGGAGCAACAACAGCAACAGTAGGCATAGTCACAACAGTAGCTGACAATCCACCATCAGCCATGGCAGAACCACTACCGCCACCAGCAGTAGCAGCAGTAGATGAATCAGCATCATCACTAATCCCAGTAACAAGACCAAATACTAACAGGGTGAGCAAATAGAAAACAGTGCTTCCCTCCCATCTAAATGATTTTTTAGTGGTAGGCTGAAAGGGGAGGAAGATCTCAAGGTAAACAGACTCAAGCACAGATCAGAGAGTTTTAATCTGCTTCATTGGAATGTACAATGATTATCTAATAAGTTGGAAGAAGTGGAAAATGTCATAGAGACTTACCACAAAGATGCAGTCTGTCTCGTAGAACACTGGTTTAAGCATGATGAAATAGGTCTATACTGCCCTGAGGCCTACACCCTAGCTCACAAATATTATAGAACTAATAAAATTCATGGTTGGTGTGTGATATTTCTAAGAAAAGGGATTAAATATGAACCAATAGCAAAAGTTAAAGCATTATCTTTAGAAATGTTCTGTGAAATTGCAGCTGTTTGATTAGCAGATTCAAATGTAATAGTTGTAGCTCTGTTCTCAGCTAATACTGGAGGCAATTCAACACATGATTTTGTTAACAAGTTAGTGTCTTTATGTGAGACAGTCTGTAAGTATAAGTGTAGGATAATAATCTGTGGAGATTTCAATTTGAATTTTCAGTTGTCCACTATCTATAACTCATACGTAAATAATTTATTAAATTCTTTTTGTGGTGTCACCGCCAGACACCACACTTGTTAGGTGGTAGTTTTAAATTGGCCGCGGTCCATTAGTACATGTCGGACCCGCGTGTCGCCACTGTGTGATCGCAGACCGAGCGCCACCACAAGGCAGGTCTCGAGATACGGACTAGCACTCGCCCCAGTTGTACGGACGACGTAGCTAGCGACTATACTGATGAAGCCTCGCTCCTTTGCCGAGCCGATAGTTAGAATAGCCTTCAGCTAAGTCAATGGCTATGACCTAGCAAGGCGCCATTAGTAACATTGCATGTATCTAAAGAGTCTCACTTGTATCGCCACAATCTCCAGATGTACCAAAAGGATGGATTAAAGTTAAGTATTCCAGAAGCTACGTACTTTTCTTTATAGCATTCATTACGTATCCTGTTTCAGACCTCACACCATCCTGCTTTAACTTAGCGCGTGCCTTTCGGCTTCCTCTTATTGTGTCTAGGCTGTCTTGTCTAGACACAACACTTTTGGTCTTTATATTACAACCACTGAAATAACAAGGCCACATTATAAAGGTACAGGTACCTGTATTGACAATATAGTTGTATCAAATGAGTTAATACGCCTCAAGTCAGAAGTAATTAAGACCTGAATATCTGACCACTGGCCACTATTTCTTAGAACAGATATAACAAGAAATTGTAACACTGACTCAGTGCACATGGCAGGAAAGAAAGTATGTGTAGTTAATTATGATAATGTAAATTTGTGTAAGTCTCATATTGATAAAAGTAATTAGTTACAGGTTTACCAAGAACATGCAATAGATGAAAAGGTTGAAGATCTTAATCTACTCTTTCTGTATATGCTAAGATGTCCTTTCCCAAATGTTGAAGATCAAGAGGGAGTGTGATCAATATAATGACTTGTATAGAAGTACAGGTTCTCAAGTAATTAAAAACATGCTCACGGTGGAAAAGAAAAGATTAAGACAGGCCTTAAAGGAAGCTAGGTGTAAAAAAATGAAGATATAATATTAACATCTTAAAATAAGACATGTGCAGTGTGGAAGATCATTAATAGTCAGTGCAATAGGAAAATGACTTCACAGGCTGAAAGCAGTAATTTGAATGCTGCACAGTTAAATACATTCTTCCCTGAGAAGGTGCAGTAAGTAATAAAGGTGATTGGCACTTCCAATATAGCCACTGACCATAATTATTACCTGAGAAACACCACAAAGCCCGAAAGTACATTTATTTTTAAATTGGTCAAGGTACAAGATGTCACTAATATACTGAAAAAAATGAAGAACAGTTTCAGTAATGATGTTTATGGTTTAAGTTCAGCCATGTTAAAGTGTGATTCAGTTCGACTGGCAGATTTGATAACACATGTAGTAAATACATGTATATTGGAGGCTCAGTTCTCAAAGGCACTTAAGTTTGTTAAAGTCACTCCAATACACAAAAAAGGCAGCGTTTCAAGTTGTGGTAATTTTAGGCCTATTTCAGTTGTGCCAATCTTGTCTAAAGTGTTAGAATCTTTACTAAATAATCAAATAGTAGAATACTTTGAAGAAAACACAATCTTCACTGATAGTCAATTTGGCTTCATGTAAGGGTTAGGAACTTTTAAATCTGCCTTATCACTTTTAACACAGTGTGTGAAGCAACTAGAAAGCAAGCTAGTGGTTCAGAATAAACTCTGATTTATCAAAAGCTTTCGACACTGTGCCTCATGAAATCTTATTGAACAAACTGCAAATCTATGGCTTTACAGGACATGCTGTGGAACTGATAAAATCTTATCTAAGTGATAGAGTGCAGAAGGTGGTTTTTAATGTTACAGAATCAGATTACTTACCTGTGGGCATGGGTGTCCCACAAAGTCCTGTACTTGGCCCAATTCTATTTATATAAATGACTTACCATGTAACATAGTTGGGCTGTTAATTTTATTGGAATATTAAGTGATTCAAAATTATCCTGGGGCAGCCAAACAGAAAAAGTGGAAAGCAACATTAGCAAAGGAATATTTGCTCTAAGGAAGTTTTGTCTTTGTCTAACTGTGCCAGTACTTAAAGTGGTTTATTTAGCTTTAATACACACTCACATTTCCTGTGGCACAATACTGTGGGGACATCAAAGCAGGGCAGCTAATGTCTTCAAACTACAAAAGAAGGCAATAAGACTGATATGTAGCTTGGCACCCAGAGCTCGCTGTGGGCCAAGCTTTAAAAAATTACAGATTATGACCCTACCATCCATATTTATATTACAGTGTGTAATGCATATTAAGGAAAACTATTCCAGTTATCAACAGTATGACATGCAACATAATTATAACACAAGAAACAAGCAGGACATAGTTTCTTTCCAATGTAACTATAAAAATACACAAAAATACTTCCTATACAAGTCCATAAATTTTTTTAATGCCATACCCCAATATATCAGTGATTTTCCAATCCAACAATTCAAAAAAAAAGTAAATGAATTTCTTCTTGAGCTCAGCATTTACGAAACTGATGAATATATGAGAGAAGCAAAGAATGTGGTATGACTACACTTTATGTGATCAGTTTGTATATGCTTCTATATCTGAGTAAGTCTGTAATTGGCTAAAATTACTATGCAATATCAATTTGTACCAGAAGTTTCTCTGTTTTGTATTTGTGTGAAGGTACTATAATTATTTGTGTAATATTTATATTTTGTAATAGTTTTCTCATTTTTGTAATTATTTGTGTAACATTTATACTGAGTAACATTGACTTCTTTAATGCCTCAGATGATCTCTGAGGTCTCTACAACAATAAAAATCAAATGAAATCAAATCAAATAATTGCTGTTTCTTTAGAAGCATCTTTACAGTCACTGTTTACCATGGAGGTTTCCTCCCATTACAAACTGTTCTACTGGTACATATCCATCTTGTACATGGTTAACTATTCTTTTAAATTTGAGCCATAGTTCCTCTACATGCTTGTGCCCTGTGCAGAAAGTTTCAAGTTCCTCACCGAGATAGAACACTATTGATTTTTTTTTCTAGTTTACTGAACATATATATCTTTCTGCTTGTTTTAGTTGTCCTTTGTATTTTGACATCATTGTTGCTACAATCATGTCATGGTCACTGATACCAGTCTCAATGTGAATATCCTCAGAGAGGTCAGGTCTATTTGTTGCCATCAGATCCAATAAATTTTCGTTATGAGTGGGGTTCCTAACTATCTGTTGTAGGTAGTAATGTTTAACAGGTTGACTCATCACGCCCACCACTAAAAAAAAAACCGCAATTTACCCAATCAATTGTTGGATGATTAAAGTATCTGCTGATGATTACAGTATGACTAAGGAACTTACATACATGTGAACTGAGGTTTTCTCTAAAGTTTTCGGTTGCATTGGGAGATGAGTCTGGTAGGCAACTGAAGGATTCAGTTACCATTTTATGCCCTCCCCTGGCACTGAGTCTTGCCCAAACAATCTCAAACACGGATTTAATTTCTATCTCGGTGGATCTGAGTTTCTTTTCTACTGTGACAAATACACCACCTCCATTTCCCATTTGCCTATACTTTCAATATGCTCTTAAATTTTCCCCAAAAATCTCACTCCTATCAATTTAAGGTTTCAGTCAGCTTTCTATATCTACTATTATGTGAGCCCCATTGCTTTTCATGAGCACTTCAAACTCTGGCATTCTGTTGTGAAGGCTTCGGCAGTTTACCATTAGGATTTTAATACTCTCATCTGTGGGAGGCATGTCCAATCTTACACTGATAGCTCCTCTATTCCTACAGCTATCATTATCTGGATTGGATGGAGAGCAACGTAATCTAAAAAAAAAACCTTTGTTCACCCCATGCACAGTCAGCTACCTGAGTAGCAGCCTTCGCTGTATAGTGCACAGCTGAACCATTTAGGGGGATCCTACAGTTCTCAAACCTGTGGAAAAGACCAGCAAGTCACCTAGTGTGTCATAGAACCTTCATAGTCTCTGGTTCAATCCTTCCACTCAACCCAGAACCAAAGAGCCACGATTAGTTCTTGGGACAATGCTGCAAATTGTGAGCTTCATTGAAACTCCATGTGAAGGCTTGTCGTCTGAACCTTGTCTGCCAGTCACTGGAATGACCTCATGACCCAAGTATGACCTTACAGCCCAGACAACAGGCATCATTTGTTCCAATAAGTGCCACAGTCTGCAGTTGGTTGCACCCTGTTCCCTCAATGGCTGGAATAGCCTCTTCAACATGTTGAATGAGGCCCACAGGCATACACACTGAGTGCACCAGGTGTCCTTTCCTGCCCCTTGCTGTGATTTACCTAAGGGATACTATCATTTGCTATATGTTTCAACTGCTGGTGATTAATAGACTCCTTCCCTTTTGTGTTTGCCTCATCTTGACACTGGACAAAACAGGTTTCCCCAAAACAAGTGAAGTGAGTTCCATTGGCTCAGTTTCAGTGAAAGACATCACCTCAAACTTATTTGTTAGGGGCATTAGTACAACACCCTAGTCCTACCTGCTCCCCATCCACACTGCACAGGATGCCTGGATCTACCATTGACACGCTACTTGCAGTCAATTGGATGAGTAATTGAGTAATGGCAGACCCTGTACTTTCTGCAGAGGAGACAGTGTACCTCAAGTGCCATCATCTCCTGTGGATCCTATGTGATTAAAAGTATCCAGACACTCACAGGCTTCAAATGTGGTCAGGTGATTGGGTGTCACTTGTGTCATACATCTGTATGCAAGATTTCCACACTCCTGAACATCCCTAGGTCAGCTGTTTCCAATGTGATAGTGAAGTGGAAAAGTAAAGGGACACATATAGCACAAAAGCATACAGGCCTACCTCGGTTGACTGACAGAGACTGCCGACAGTTGAAGAGGGTCATCAAGTGTAATAGGCAGACATCTATCCAGACCATCATACAGGAGTTCCATACTGCATCAGGATCCACTGCAAGTACTATGACAGTTAGGTGGGAGGTAAGAAAACTTGGATTTCATGGTTGAGCGACTGCTCATAAATCACACATCATGCAGGTAAATACCAAACGACACCTCACTTGGTGTAAGGAGCATACACATTGGACTATTGAACAGTGGAAAAACATTGTGTGAAGTGACGAATCACAGTACACAATGTGGCCATCCAATGGCAGGGTGTGGGTATGGCGAATACCTGGTGAATGTCATCTGCCAGGATGTGTGGTGCCAACAGTAAAATTCAGAGGCCGTGGTGTTATGGTGTGGTCGTGTTTTTCATGGAGGGGGTGGCACTCCTTGTTGTTTTGAGTGGCACTATCACAGCACAGGCCTACTTTGATGTTTTAAGCACCTTCTTGCTTTCCACTGTTGAAGAGCAATTTGGGATAGGCGATTGCATCTTTCAACATGATCGAACACCTGCTCATAATGCATGGCCTGTGGCAGAGTAGCTACATGACAATAGCATCCCTGTAATGGACTGTCCTGCACAGAGTCCTGACCTGCATCCTAAAGAACACCTTTGGGATGTTTTGGAACGCCGACTTCATGCCAGGTATTACTGACTGACATTGATACCTTTCCTCAGTGCATCACTCCATGAAAATTGGCCTGCCATTCCCCAAGAAACCTTCCAGCACCTGACTGAACGTATGCCTGCGAGAGTGGAAACTGTCATCAAGGCTAAGGGTGGGCCAATACCATATTGAATTCCAGCATTACCGTTAGAAGGCGTCACGAACTTGTAAGTCATTTTCAGCCAGATGTCCAGATACTTTTGATCACACCTTTGGTACTGATAGCACAGGTACATGATTCTTGGGAGCTCTTTCAACACACCGATTCACAGCAGCTGCCTATCATTTGACAGTAGTCTTGGTGATCTCCAGCTGCTTACAAATATCAACTAATGTGACTGACTTTGTAGAGTCTTGTACCATAGGGAAGCAAGGGAGAGGATGTTATTAGGGGTGGCTGATGTCCTCTTTCTACAACACAAATGCACATGTGGGTTAACACGGTTCTTTATTTATGAAAACAGGAAGATACTTGTCTTGAATAGAGTCCATGTGTTGTGGCACAAGCTCAGTAATAATAGTCCACTTGCAGACAATATCGGTAATTTGGCTATTACACTAATCTGGTCCTGCTATGTACTCTCACAGCCTAAGCTTGCTCTGGAATGAATGACAGACATCAAACTGGAGAGCAAGTTAATGCATCAGTGACTGAGTTAGTGAGGCTTTTCGGTCAGTAGTGGCAGCAGCCTAAATACTTGTGGCCGAGAGGGCACTGGTGTCTTGCTGGCCTCTCTTGTGTTACACATGCTTGATCGAGCACCTACTATTGATCTTTGCACTACATCTTTGCTGACCGGTGTGCTGGAAACATCTTACACCAAAACAGACCTGTTGCCTGAAGTAGGAAAGGAAAAGCCTCATCAGACTGTTGGTCGCAGTAGGGTGCAGCAACGTCAGGCAAAGAAACTGATGGACGTGTTTAGGAAGAAACAACTCTTTAAATAAGTTGAAACAACAGATAAGTCTTACAAAATGCTTAAGAATGCACAGAAAAGTAAAGTTGGCTTATTTCATCTGGATACTGGAGGACTGAGTGATAAAATACAGGAACTTTCTTGAATGTTTAGAAAATTTAGAAAGCTCTTAAAAGAAAAATATCCGGTGTCTATGTGAACATTACATAACCACAGCGTTAGAGAAGTTAAATATTAAAAAATATACTCCAGCATCTTACTCATGTAGAACTAATTTGGGAAATGGAGGAGTTGTTACATATATTAAGACAGAACACAAATTTAAAAATGCCGAAACAATTCTTTTCTGTAATGATCAGCACACAGAAGTGTGTGCTTGTAAATTAATACCAAAAAAAGTGTACATTTGATTGAAACTGTATTTGCATCCCCATTGCAGAATTTTGACCTATTTATGAGGAATATGGCTTTCTTACTGTGCTAAATGTTTGTCAACAGTAAGCAGTAAATAGTCAGTGCATATTTTCTAAATGGTCTGTAAACCTTATTTGAGTTCCACAATATGATCTCAGTAATTAACTTTCCAACATGTATCAATTTAGGCAATAGGATTCTAAATGATATTGTCTTCTTTGATTAAGGTGAAAGCAAGAAATAACTTATAGCCATAATTAGTTAGGATAAATAACGTAGTGCCTTACAGCATGGTTACTATTCAGAGGAAATCATAATAGTTAATGATTCCAGGGCAAACATTTTTAATAGTAGTTTAGAGGAGATGACATGGCCTGAAACTTGTAATGAACCAAATGCTCCCCTAAAATTTACTCTATAAATTCATATCATTATTCTGAAAATCACTTCTTGCACAAGCAAATCATAAAGGACATTCATCCCTCCAGTGATCCATGGTTTTTTTACATGGGTGTTTAAAGTATCTTGTGAAACTAAAAGGAAAATGTATCTATTGGCAAGAACCAGTAAACAACCTGCAGTAGCAACACACTACAAAGACTACTCAAAATTACTAAGAAAACTTATTAAGAAATCAAGTAACATGCACATTACGTCAGAAATCAGTAATTCTTATAGCAAATTTCAGGCTGTATGGACTTAAGTAAAATAAGAGACAGGACAAGAAGCCACAGAACAGGGTAGCATCACTACTGATTTAAGAGGAAGGGCTATAAATGCAGGAACCTAACAGTTCCTATAAACCGATATTAAACACTTATAGCAGTATTGCTGAGAAAGACACTTTGTAATAAATAAATAAAGAATAAGTAAAACATGCAGTGTCCATCACATGCCACAGGCTTCGGAATCTGCACATTGTCATTAAGTAGTGTTTACTTGTGGAAAGATGCATAGTGTCCTTTCCCCAGCATTTTCTCTCATTTGGTGCTGTCATTAACACCATTTTCACTGCTCTTCTTCATGCCACACTCTTCTAAATTAACTTCTTTTTGCTTTTTCTGTAACTTCTTTTAAGTTTTCCCTCTCACTGATGAAGCCATAATCGAGAGTGAAATTTTCACTCTGCAGCGGAGTGTGTGATGATATGAGACTTCCTGCCAGATTAAAGCTATCTGCCAGACCAAGACTCGTAATTGGGACCTTTGCTTTTTGTGAGCAAGTGCTCTACCAACTGAGCTAGCCAAGCATGACTTGCGACATGCCCTCACAGCTTTACTTCCACCAGTACCTCGTCTCCTACCTTCCAAACTTGAGAGACGGTCTCCTGTGAAACTAAAATGACTAGCACTGCTGGGAGAAAGGATATTGCACACATGGCTTAGCCGCAGCCTGGGGGGTGTTTCTAGAATGGAATTTTCACTCTGCAGCAGGGTGCGCACTGATATGAAACTTCCTGGCAGATTAAAACTGTTTGCTGCACCAAGACCTGCACTCAGGACCTCCGCCTTTTGCGGGAAAATGCCCTACCAGCTGAGCTGCCCGAGCCCACGAAACGCAAAGGTCATGAGTTCGAGTCCTGGTCAGGCACGCAGTTTTAATCTGCCAGGAAGTTTCATATCAGTGCACACTCCACTGCAAGGTGAAAATTTCATTCTGGAAACATCCATCAGGCTTTGGTTAAGTCATGTCTCCACAATATCCTTTCTTCCAGAAGTGCTGGTCTTGCAAGTTCCACAGGAGAACTTCTGTGAAGTTTGGAAGGTAGTAGATGAGGTACTGGCGGAAGTAAAGCTGTGAGGACAGGTTGTGAGTTGTGCTTGGATAGCATAGTTGGTAGAGCACTTGGCCACGAAAGGCAAAGACAAAAGAGTATTTCACAAACTGCCGAGAGGACTTCAAAATCCATGATTACTCACTACATGCTAATGAACTGGCAAACCAACTCATTATAAAAAATGTAACCATAGGTAGTAAAAAACAGACTCACAAGAGGCAGAAGCAGAAACAGTTCCAGTATGGAGGAGAAGATGAGAAAACTGAAAATCTGGAAATGTATACAAAATAGAATTACTTTTTAAAGTACTAGATGTTACAATACATGCCATTAGTGAGAGATTTCAATAGCTTAAAAGTCACAGTAAATTTTTTAATTGTTTGTAAGAGATTACTTAAGTCAAGACATGTCCTGACATACTAAATGACATCTGTTCCAAACTGTAAAACAGTTTTAGTCACGAACAGGCCAAGGACACCAGCCTAGCCAATTTTAAAGATTAACTTAAATTGGTCTCCGCATTGGTAAAACCTGCTTGCACACGAGGTGGAACTTTGAAACTCACACAAAGAGAAAGAATTTGTGTGTAAAGTAAGTATAACCTTACAAGTTCTGCTAACTCAACTGGTGACAATGGCTAGTGTTGAAAGAAGTTTCTTGAAGCTTGAGCTGACATACCTGACATCAAGATGGGCCAGGTGCAATAATATGGGCTAGCAACAGTGTCGGCTGAAAGTGAGCTGAATGTTTGGATTTTGACAAGGTCATACAAGAGTTCATTGATGCCAAAGTAAAATAACTATTATATTAATATAATAGAGGGAAACATTCCATGTGGGAAAAATATATCTAAAAACAAAGATGATGTGACTTACCAAAAGAAAGCGCTGGCAGGTCGATAGACATACAAACAAACACAAACATACACACAAAATTCAAGCTTTTGCAACCAACGGTTGCTTTGTCAGGAAAGAGGGAAGGAGAGGGAAAGATGAAAGGATGTGGGTTTTAGGGGAGAGGGTAAGGAGTCATTCCAATCCTGGGAGCGGAAAGACTCACTTTAGGGGGAGGAAAGGACGGTTATACACTCGCACACACACACATATCCATCCACACATATACAGTCTGTATATGTGCGGATTTTTTTCTTACTTAAGAAAGATTTGCGGTAGGGCAGGCCTACACTTGTGAAAATAGGTTGCCTAATGTCATCCACCTGTTCAAACCCTGTGATGGAGGTGCTATTTCATATACTATAGCCTGATTACTTTCCCTTCTTTGTTGAGTACCTTAGTTCTGCTTGAAACTCACTGACATAATTTGGGACGTTTTGTCCCTTTCGCTACTTCTGCCAATGTATGCTATCTAACAATGTTCAGCACTACAGTGAACAGTCGTCCAGTGGTGTGTGTGTGTGTGTGTGTGTGTGTGTGTGTGTGTGTGTGTGTGTGTGTGTGTGTGTGGAAGATAAATGTCCATGTAAATACACCATTTATGTAAATACACCATTTCCAACAACCTGCCTCTTCTGCATGTCATTTACACCATAGGAAGCTGTTGACAAAGCACAAACAGTGAGCATTGGAAGTACTGTGAGAACTCTGCCCTCCTCTACCCATACTTGTGTCTCTCTCTGGGGCAGTGTGGTCCTTCTCTCTCCACACTACATGCTCCCCTTTCCTCATGAAATGAGACAAAGTGAACAGATTATTGTTTGCCTACATTCTCTGAGAGTGAATTAACGTGATTTTTGTTGACATAATTAGCTTTGGAGATATAACTCAAAATGTATTACACTATAAATGTTTCAGACCTGCTTCACTGCCTGGTAGCCAACTGGCTGTTGCCTTAAAATATATTCATGTCAGAAAGATGTGTGGATAAGTGTTATATGCAAAAATAAGATATCACAGGTGAACGACATTGTGAAAAAGGTTGATTGTGTTTGAAAATGATTGAAAAAAGGGGGTGGAGGGGCGAGAGAGTGGCAGCTGAAATTTGTTTACTTCAGTGCTGTTAGATAAAAGAAATTCAAAATGATTGGTATTATGAAGGATCTATGCTTTCAAGGACTGGAATACTCTCTTTCAAATTCTAAAGGTGGCAGGGGTAAAATAAAGAGAGCAAAAGGCTATTTACAATTTGTACAGAAACCAGATGGCAGTTATAAGAGTCAAGGGACATGAAAGGGAAGCAGTGGTTGGGAAGGGAGTGAGACAGGGCTGTATCCTCTCCCCGATGTTATTCAATCTGTATATTGAGCAAGCAGTAAAGGAAACAAAAGAAAAATTCGGAGTAGGTATTAAAATCCATGGAGAAGAAATAAAAACTTTGAGGTTTGCCGATGACATTGTAATTGTGTCAGAGACAGCAAATGACTTGGAACAGCAGTTGAACGGAATGGACAGTGTCTTGAAAGGAGGATATAAGATGAACATCAACAAAAGCAAAACAAGGATAATGAAACATAGTCGAATTAAGTCAGGTGATGCTGAGGGAATTAGATTAGGAAATGAGACACTTAAAGTAGTAAAGGAGTTGTGCTATTTGGGGAGCAAAATAACTGATGATGATCGGAGTAGAAAGGATATAAAATGTAGACTGGACATGGCGAGGAAAGTGTTTCTGAAGAAGAGAAATTTGTTAACATTGAGTATAGATTTAATTTAGCATTGGAGGGCAGTGTGGAGGGTAAAAATCGTAGAGGGAGACCAAGAGTTGAATACACTAAGCAGATTCAAAAGGATGTAGGTTTCAGTAAGTACTGGGACATGAAGAAGCTTGCACAGGTTAGAGTAGCATGGAGATCTGCATCAAACCAGTCTCAGGACTGAAGACCAAAACAACAACAACAACAACAACAATATTCTTTCAAGTATTATTTGCCATTTTAGAGTAGAGGAAATTTGTACTTTGATGACAGTGCACCTTAGAATTACTTTTGATGTTCACCTGATGCTGCCTATGGCGGTCAACCTTCAGACCATTTCAGGCAAAAATTTTGATTTCGCTAGTGAAGATGATATAAGTAAAAAGGAAGAAGATTATGACAAAAGCAGTTAAAATAGGATAATCTCTGGGCTGTGGTGACAAAGAAATATTTGATGTTCAAGAAGAGCTTCTTTTTCAAAGAAAGTCATCTGACACATGATGTTAAGTGTAAGCCAGTTACTTATCACTATGTGGGAAAATTGGCAGTAAAGATGTGGACAAGATAAGTTTTACAGTCATCAGATATTCTGATAAATTTCTGGCTGAGTACAGTGAAATTTATAATGTAAATGATGAAGGCATCCCTTCTTAAATAATCAAAACCAGCACATTTTTCGGTTTCCTATATTCAGTTTGAAGAAGTAGATTAAACCTGTCTTCAAGAAAATATCCATTACCTGCATTAAATATTTGTCCATATTAATGATAGAGCAGCTTGAGGCAGATAAAATGTTGTAGTTTAACTACGATATTTATTCTTGTCTTTCCTTACTGTGCACCACTCAAGTACAGTATGTGGTGATTCAAGGTGTCTGAGTGCCTCGTACCACTGATTATTTTAGAAATAATATTATCACACTATTTGCATAGTAACATTAAAATGTTTTTCACAAGTGTGGAGAATATATCACACAATGACAAATTTCATCAACATACGCACATCAGTAGTGTAGTGAGACGTAGCTGATGCTTTGTTTGCCATCTTGATTATGGTGCACAG
Source organism: Schistocerca serialis cubense (assembly GCF_023864345.2). Classification (NCBI taxonomy): domain Eukaryota; kingdom Metazoa; phylum Arthropoda; class Insecta; order Orthoptera; family Acrididae; genus Schistocerca; species Schistocerca serialis. The sequence goes on along the minus strand of NC_064646.1, from coordinate 450,321,919 downwards.
TGATGCTGTATACAATCAACAAGTGTTAATAGTACACTTAACAAGATTACACACAGTGAACAAGAAAATCCACTGATAAGGAAGGAGAATATGCCACTGGAGGACAGATAATTCTGAATCTATGCCTCAAAACATACTGCACACACAAAATTATTTGACTAGGCAGGATAGGAGATAAATGTGTGTCATAGCAAGGGCACCTATGTGATAGTTTGTAAGCATTTGCAGGGATCTAGAAGTGGGGGTAGGAAGCATTTTTAAATATTGTGGAAAACGACTTGTAGTTAGCCACAAAAAAGTTCCAGTTCGAGCTCTGTGAAAAACCTTCATGATATCACTTCTAAATCATTTTGTTAAAATAAAAACACCTCACTACACTATACTATTTCCTTTCCCCGAATTCTCTGGTGACCCAATCACAACAAGAATTGCAGCCTTCAGAAATTCGGCTTCACAGAACATCATGCGAAGCTTACCTAATGTAAGCCGATCTCTCAGATTATAACAACTGTGTATGCTTGATTTGAGGAAACCAGTTCCATACCTCCAGTACGTGAAGTGTCAACTACCAAGTAATTTTCATGGGACTATAGTGATTGCCGAATGCAATCAGTTGTGTTCCATTTTACTATAACCGACAACATAAATTTTAATCAGTCATTTCTATGACAGGTATTTCCTGAACAGCGGTCAAGCACATTCCAGCAACAAATTTGTTTGGATTCTGTCCTCAACAGCGACCGCAAAAACAGGAAATGCGGTTTACCACCGCAGTGAAACGTTTGAAATATTTCCACAAACAGCTTGCACCTCATAGCTTCCTCGTTTTCCTTCTATTTCTGACCACATGAAACAATCTCCCCATTTTGATAATACGCCGTACACTGTTACTGCTTGTAAAACAAAAGAAAACACTGTAAGTGGGATAAGTTGGTGCGAACAAAAGTTGCTGGAGATAAAAGCTGCAACTTAACAAAAGTTCAATCTGAGTTCTCTTCTGGTTCCCTGTCTCGGTTCTTCTCCTCTCAAACAGTGTCTTTTGCTAAAAGTCAGTATTGTAATAATTTATCTTTCTAGACCGCAAAAGCGTTGCCACAGTGGATACACCGGTTCCCGTGAGATCACCAAAGTTAAGCGCTGTCGGGAACGGTCGGCACTTGGATGGGTGACCATCCACGCTGCCATGCGCTGTTGCCATTTTTCGGCGTGCCCTCAGCCTCGTGATGCCAATTGAGGAGCTACTGGACCGAATAGTAGCAGCTTCGGTCAAGAATACCATCACAACGACCAGGAGAGCCGTGTGCTGACCCCATGCCCCCCCCCCCCCCCCCCAATCCGCATCGTTCCCTGAGGATGACACGGCGGCCGGATGGTCCCGGTAGGCCACTCGTGGCCTGAAGACGGAGTGCTTTATCTTTCTTGACTGCAGGGTTACTGTAGGCCAGGCACACACGACACTGGTCAATTTTGGGATGATAAATACCGAAATTGTAATCCTCTGAAAACATCTTCCAGTAAATATGAGCATTAACTGCTTCAAGATTGTGTCGAGTGGTCGGGAGCAAAGTGCAAACTAGGAAGCTGTGAGATAGCAAACTGTTTGTCTAGTAGGTAACTTGTCATCTGGACAAGTGCAGCAAGTGCATATCTCGTACTTTGTTATAAGAAATCAGTTTTGAATGGAAAATCAGAACAAACGTTTAAGCACTGTAATTTTACAAGTAAATAAGAGCTTCAGACCAAAATTATTTCAAACACTTTGTCTATGGTACAATGAAGCTTCGTAATTACGAGAAATTTTCAAACTCGTTTCTTTCAATAACAGCTGTTTTAAGTTATCTTAGTTGTTATATTAAGGTAACATTCCGAGCGCAGCGACAGCGACAGGCGACAGTCGACACAGAGAGGCGACAGAGACAGGTGTCGCCCATGACAGCGACATGTTGCCGTACCCAGCGACAGACTCTACAGTGTGTCGTTCGAATTCGACGACGACGGTTGTCTGCGAAACATGTCGACTAATGAAATTGTGAGTTTAATTTTTGAAGAGGAGGTTGTTGATGATTTGTTTTTGTGCCAGTATTTAAAGAGGACACGCCCTGTTAACTCGACGTTCAAGGAACGGCGCAAGGAACGTTTCTACATGTTAGAAAAACATTTACGAAGTGATGAAGAAAAATTTAGATCTTATTGCAGATTAAATAAAAAACAATTAATTTTATTTTGAATTTAATTCGTAAAGAATTACAACCGAGAACTACAAGAGATGTGATTACAGTCGAAGAAAAATTATGCTTAACGTTAATGGATTGTGTTTGTATCGCCTTGTATCATATTTTCAATTTCTTCTACACTGAAATTACCGGTATGCTGTTCTTGAACAGGTGGTTGTGTCAAATCAGTAGGATTTGAGGCGAGTATGCAAACATGGCAACGGAATTGGTGGAAATATAAGGCTCTGAAATTATGTTATCAGGAGTGCTCGCAGTTTGACATGGGGAATCTGAGTGACATGAACTAGAGTTAAATGACACTTCGCTACTGAACTGTTGAACAAAAGGATCCGGATTCTCAGCTGCCATCATTTGATAATTAATCAGGATGTCAAAAATTTCTTGCTTCGCTTTAAGTTTGTAAATTTGTGGTACCGAGCCCAAAACATCTCCAACGTGATTGCCAAATGAATGTACCGCGTGATCAAAAAGTCAGTATTAATTTGAAAACTGAATAATGTAGATAGAGAGGCACAAATTGACACACATGCTTAGAATTACATGGGGTTTTATTAGAACCAAAAAAATACAAAAGTTCAAAAATGTCCGACAGATGGCGCTTCATCTGATCAGAATAGCAACAAAGTAAGACAAAGTAAAGATGACGTTCTTTACATGAAATGCTCAATTTGTCCACCATCATTCGTCAACAACAGCTGTAGTCGAGGAATAATGTTGTGAACAGCACTGTAAAGCATGTTCGGAGTTATGGTGAGGCATTGGTGTCGGATGTTGTCTTTCAGCATCCCTAGAGATGTCGGTCGATCACTATACACTTGCGACTTCAGGTAACCCCAAAGCCAATAAATGCACGGACTGAGGTCTGGGGACCTGGGAGGTCAAGCATTACGAAAGTGGCGGCTGAGCACACGATCATCACCAAACGACGCGCACAAGAGATCTTTCGCGCGTCTAGCAATAGTTTGTGTGTGTTTTTTTTTCTAATAAACCTCATGTCATTCCAAGCATGTGTGTCAGTTTTTACCTCTCTATCTACACTATTCCGTAGTTTATTAAGTTTTCAAATTTATACTGACTTTTTATCACCCGGTATTTCAATATCATGTTTCTGTGTTATTTTATTCAACAACGTCTGCCGACTGTCATTCCTCTTTTTTAAGTAATTGAGAATGGTATCGTCTTTTTTGTTTCAGCGTCGTCGTTTAGCATTAGCAGGCTCAGTCCTTGTTGTAGGTTGGCGGTCTGTAAGAGTTTCATTCGCAGCTCCTTCCTCATTCACCTCCCTGTAAGCGACCATACTCTCACCCCCAGATTGTTCAGCAGTATCATCTCCGACTACCATGTCTTTCACCACGTTAGTGCCGCCAGTTCTATGCTGAGATACGGTCTCAAGAAAACTCATCTGTTTGTATATTGTCCATTTAGAGTTCTTAGGTACATCAGATCCTGTTAGTGATTTATTGTTGCGCTTGAATCTATTGTAGGAGTCCTTAATATGTTTCCACCGCCTTTTACAATCCCCACCTGTAACGAAAATTATGACATGCATTTTACATGTTAACATTCAAATACTAATCACAGTTTCTTATGTATGTCGTGTACATTTACAAAACACGTATTGTCTATATAAATAATGATAAGGAATTCTTTTTTTCCATTTTTGCAGATTCATTGCCACAGGAGAAACGTTTAAGCCTTTGTCATATGCCTATTGCATATCAGACGGCTATATCTCCCGGATCGTTAGGAAAGTTTTGAACGTATTGAGACCAAAACTGATACCAATAGCCTAGCCCTCGCTAAATGAAAATACTTTTAAGCACTTCGAAAAAGATTTCTGGCAGAAATGGAATATGTGGGTAGTACCGATGGCAAAAATGTGTGCATAAAAGCACCAAGAAACAGTGATCTCTTTTTTTCAACTACAAAAATTGCTTTTCCATTGTTCTGCTTGCGATAGTTAACGCCAATTACAAATTATTTGTCGTAGATGTTGGTTCTTATGGCAAATAAGGTAAAAGCCGTATTTTTCAAAAATACGAGATGGGGAAAAAGACTGCCACAAACAATTTTAATTTCCCTGCATATAAATGCCTTCCCAACACTGATATTTTAATGACGCACTTCATAATCGGCGATGAAGCATTTGCACTTAGTAATTACGTGATGAAGCCATATTCTCGAAGAGTTGCACGATTGGATTGGGAAAAAGAAATTGTGACGTGCTTGTCGAGCAGTAGAAAACGCCTTTGGGTTGTTGTCTCAAGTATTTAGAGTGTTTTATACACCAATTGCAATTTTACCAGAATCAATTGAAGACCAAATTATAACAGCTTGTTGCCTACATAATATTCTGCGAGATGCTTATCTTGAAGATCAAGCAATTCCCTTCTATCAATGTGAAACACCGACTCAGTCAACAAGTATGACAGAATTGGCGCTTAACGGAGGTTTTGCAAACGGTGTTGGATTTGAGGTGAGGGACAAGCTTAAACGGTTCTTTTGTAGTACACAGGGCGGAGTACCATGGCCAAGATATGCTGTAAATAACGCTAATTGAACTTCCGTGGTTAATTTGGATACTATTTACAAGAAACATACAAGAAACATATTTTTTTAATTTACGAAATTAATTTGATTATATATCACACTTGTACACACTTATATAAATGCGAGTACTTGGCAAATAAAATGTGTAGTTAAATAAATAACACTCACTGTTTTTATTGAGCTCCTTCCCTACAAAAATGATTCAAATGGCTCTGAGCACTATGGGACTTAACATCTGAGGTCATCAGTCCCCTAGAACTTCGAACTACTTAAACCTAACTAACCTAAGGACATCACACACATCCATGCCCGAGGCAAGACTCGAACCTGCGACCGTAGCGGGAAGACGAAATTCGGGGTTGCCACTGAGCCAAAACGGTGCGCACTCAAAACCAGTGCAGAGCACGCCGATTGTGTCGCTCCACCACACAAGCGTTATTATATATTTTATTTATTTATTTACTTTCATAAGCATCCCTTGTTTCGTGACGTTTCATTTATATTCCTTTACTGAAGCGCCTAGAACCGCTCGGCCACACCGGCCGGCCCTTCCCTACATCTTTCCCTATACTGTCCTTCGCAAGCGTATTTTTGTATGCATCTAATTTGATGTCATATACCTGGGGGTTGACACAGACCAAATTGATCAGTTTTTCGTCTTCTTCGCGAGTAAAATCCATATTTACGCTCGGCGACACGCGACACTACTGGTCTGGCAGCAGCAGTGTCGCCCGTCGCGTGCGCGACAGGTACAGGCGTGACGTGCAGCGCCACACTTGTCGCGCCCTGCGAACGAGCCCGCATAAGAAATCATAGAAACTAGCAGTGTCGTTGTCGCCGGGTGACACTTCCTCTCAGTCGCCTGTCTCTGTCGCCTGTCGTTGTCGCTCCACTCGGAACGTTACCTGTAAGATGAAAACATGTTGCAAGTTTCTACAAGAAATAAATGTCTATGATATTGGAGGATATTCTGGATCATTTCTGCTGCCATTATTGTAGGCAAATGTGACCAGTGTTTGCCCCCCCCCCCAAACTATAAAAAAATACTGGAAAGGTTTTTTGTTCAAAATAACTGCGGTAGATTATAGTTAAAAGACAGGTAAACTTAGCCGCAAATTCGGTGTTGGGCTTCAATCAACTCTGGAGCTTCCCTCAATTTTAGTGGTATCTGCTGTTTCTGAACACCATTGATATCTATCTACACAACTCATCTTTCCAGTGGTGCGAGGATTAAGTTGGGGGCAATACCTTTTGGATTTTAAATTGTAAAGGAATATAAATGAAACGTCACGAAACAAGGGATGCTTATGAAAGTAAATAAATAAATAAAATATATAATGACGCTTGTGTGGTGGAGCGACACAATCGGCGTGCTCTGCACTGGTTTTGAGTGCGCACCGTTTTGGCTCAGTGGCAACCCCGAATTTCGTCTTCCCGAAAGACCTGATAGCATAGTGATTACAGGTCAGTTTCTCGACCACTGCCACGGAGTTGCTGTCTATAGGCTTATGAAGGAATCATCATGAGGTCATCGCCTCGGTTTCCCGAAGATGTGTGAGTTTTTGTCTTCTCTGACTTTGGCAGCGACGGCTCACCAAAATTTTCTGCGCTGTCATCTTCTGGAGTCCACCGCTGGACGAGGCACCGCGGGCGCTCCAGAGCTCAACGGCACGACCGAGACTGCGGTTAGACTACAGATCTCTCACACGACGGCTTTCCAGTCGCCTGGATTACAGGAGTATGCCCAACTCCCAATGGACAGCACAGCTCTTCTTATCGATTGACTTGACCGTCCCGCCTTTCAGAACATCCTCCCCCCTCCTGAAACATTCCATGGCGTTCACGTAATTTCAGTTATCATTAACTCTATTGGAACCACTCAAAAAGTCAATATCGAGTGCAAGTAATGAAAATATAATGCAAAATTAAAAAAAAGAGTTATAAATACACAAAACTGGCGCTCGTCAGCATTTTATCCACCACGCAATACATTCATGTAGTATGGTACTCCGCCAAGAGTGCAATGTGTGTTTCTCGAAATGTGTAATTTTCTTTCTGTTCCATTTGGCTGTTTCCACTGTCACCAACTATATAATATGGGGAGAGCGAACCGTGACGGTTGAGACTTGTGGAGTTTACAACGACGGCAGGAAGATGGCGCGCGCGTCGGCGCGCTACTAACGAGAGTCCCTGGTTCGTCCAGAAAAGTACTCACTGTTTATTGCAAACTTCGAAAGGACACTATAACGGCCCTTTCACATGGGAGGCCATGCATCCAGCTGCAGAGAACTGAAGCGATTCGCCTTACATTGGACCTTACTCCTCGTTTCCTGTGAGAGACTCAGAGCTTCGAATTCGGATCACTGAACCATAGTGTACGTTATCAAATGTCGAGTGAATCGCTTTACTCAGAGCATTATGGGAACTTTCACACAAGACACAGTGAGCCTCCTGTCTCCCTCTGCACGCTGTTTCGATATACGCTATTCATTCGGCCAGATTTTAAGTACATGTAAGAAGAATAGTTTTCCATAAATATATTTTTACAGAATGATATGCGAAAGAAATGGAAGAATCTGAGATTATCGTACGAAAGGGATATTAAAAGATCTAGAGAAGTAAAGACTGGTTCTGCAGCAACTGACAAGACTAAATATATTTATCAGGTTGCCCTCCATGGGGTGGGTGCACGCAACGACTGTGGTTATATTGGGTTAGATAGAGCAGCAATCAGTCGTAGAATTAAGTTGCTTTAATATGAAATTTATAGTCACAACGCAGATCAGATTTCGACCTGTGTCAGGTCATTATCGATGCTAAAACAAATATAAGAGTATATATTACAATCTGATTTACGAAAAACAAAAGTGTTAAGGCTTTCGTGGCCACTTGTTGACAAACTGCCTATTGGCTTCCGTCTCGGGTTCTTCGGCCGACGTTCATCTAATGATTTTTCTGCCGTTTTGCCAGCACGAGTGGCTGGCATTGTCAAAGCTTCACCCTCCATTGCCGGTGGTGAACTGGAGCCGAGCTCGCGGCCGCAGACTATATGTATCTGCCGCGCCAACGTCCGAGGGCTTCTCCGCGGTCATTTCCGGTGCGGTTCTCCTCTTGCTACCTGCGACGGTCGTTCGCTGCAGTACGGGAAGCCAGGATCCGTTTACCTTAAGGCTTTCCTCTTTCTTGTTCAAACTGTTGGCGTGTTTTTGTATTTCTACAGCTTCTCTGAACATGCGCGTGTGATAGTGCTTCTCTACAGCCAGAACTTCCCTATCAGCGAATTTTATTACGTGGTCGGTCTCATTCAGTGCGTGCTCTGCCACTGCCGATTTCTCCACCTGCCCCAACCTGCAATGTCGCTTATGCTCTTTGATCCTGGTGTTAATGGATCGTCCAGTCATTCCGACATAAACTTTTCCGCATGTGCACGGTATACGGTATATTCCCGACATTGCAAGTGGGTCTCTTTTCTCCTTCGCCGATCTAAGACACTCTTTGATCTTCCTTGTCGGTTTGAAAATCGTCTTTACGCCATGTTTGCGCAAAATACGGCCGATTCTGTCCGTCACTCTGGGAATGTATAGCAGAAAGGCCGTACCCGACATTTCTTTTTCTGGTTCCTTGCTTCGCCGAGTGTTTGGCTCTGTTACACTTCTAATATAATTTGTGGAGTACCCATTGCTCCTCAGAACAGTTTCCAGGTGTTGCATTTCTCGTTTGAGGTGTTGCGGCTCACATATTCGTCCTGCTCTCGTTACGAGCGTACTAATCATGCCTCTTTTCTGGCTCGGTTGGTGGTTTGACAGTTTGTGCAGGTATCGGTCCGTGTGCGTCGGTTTTCGATACACGCTGTGTCCCAGGTTTGGTGCAAGTTTCAGTTTCTTCAGCTTCTCAATGAAACTTGCACCAAACGAGATCCTGGTCAGATTTGATGTTGTTTCGTTATTTACGAAAGTGCCACTCAGTGACGCTCTGGAGCACATCGGTTCCATTTTCCCGCAAGACATCAGAAAGCTCTTCCATGCATGTCTCACCACGAGCTATTTCACGTGGAATGGCGATTTCTACGAACAGCTGGAAGGCGTCGCCATGGGTAGTCCTGTCAGTCCAGTGGTGGTCAACTTCTTCATGGAACAATTCGAAGCACACGCACTGGACTCGGCGACTTGCAAACCTAAGGTGTGGTACAGGTACGTCGATGATACTTTCGTTGTGTGGAGCCATGGTGCAGAACAGCTCGGTGACTTCCTAAGACACCTGAACAGCCTCCATGCCAACATAGCATTTACCATGGAAGTAGAAAAGGACAAGAAGCTGCCATTTCTAGATGTGCTGGTCACAAGGGACGGCGAAACCTTGGGACACAGCGTGTATCGAAAACCGACGCACACGGACCGAAACCTGCACGAACTGTCAAACCACCACCCGAGCCAGAAAAGAGGCATGATTAGTACGCTCGTAACGAGAGCAGGACGAATATGTGAGCCGCAACACCTCAAACGAGAAATGCAACACCTGGAAACTGTTCTGAGGAGCAATGGGTACTCCACAAATTATATTAGAAGTGTAACAGAGCCATACAATCGGCGAAGTAAGAAACCAGAAAAAGAAATGTCGGGTACGGCCTTTCTGCCACACATTCCCAGAGTGACGGACAGAATCGGCCGTATATTGCGCAAACATGGCGTAAAGACGATTTTCAAACCGACAAGGAAGATCAAAGAGTGTCTTATATCGGCGAAGGAGAAAAGAGACCCACTTGCAATGTCGGGAATATACCGTATACCGTGCACATGCGGAAAAGTTTATGTCGGAATGACTGGACGATCCATTAACACCAGGATCAAAGAGCATAAGCGACATTGCAGGTTGGGGCAGGTGGAGAAATCGGCCGTGGCAGAGCACGCACTGAATGAGACCGACCACGTAATAAAAATTCGCTGATAGGGAAGTTCTGGCTGTAGAGAAGCACTATCACACGCGCATGTTCAGAGAAGCTGTAGAAATACAAAAACACGCGAACAGTTCCAACAAGGAAGAGGAAAGCCTTAAGGTAAACGGATCCTGGCTTTCCGTACTGTATCGAACGACCGTCGCAGGTAGCAAGAGGAGAACCGCACCGGAAATGACCGCGGAGAATCCCTCGGACGTTGGCGCGCCAGGTACGTACATATAGTCTGCGCCCGCGAGCTCGGCTCCAGTTCACCACCGGCAATGGAGGGTGAAGCTTTGACAATGCCAGCCACTCGTGCTGGCGAAACGTCAGAAAAATCGTTAGATGAACGTCGGCCGAAGAGCCCGAGACAGAAGCCAATAGGCAGTTTGATTTACAAAAGTTATAAGTCCATCGCATCGTTGTCTTTTGATGTTAACATTACCTACCAGTGCGGAATTGTAGCTGTTGTTCGTGCTCAAGTGAATGCTTACACTGTTCAACCATTACTGTCGTAAAATTATATGTTGGTTACACAGTACACATCGGTTTTGCGTATGGCGCCCTCTATGAGCTGCGCCTGAAGATTACGGTTTTGACGACATTTATTGTAATATTTATGTTGCATAGTAACTAAGTAGTAACATGAAATTATTATTAGTAAAACTATGTAAAATTACAATTCTTACTTTTTCTCACGCCTGTAATGTGCTCGGTGTTTAAAATTACTATAGCACGTAACAGTGACTGTTTACGCCTCACGGGCTAAAGTTAATTATAAAACTGATATGGCTACGTAAAGCACGTTATAGGAAGTATTGCATGTTTTGTCGTGTTGGGACCTGTCCTAACTTAATTATTTGTTACTTGACAAAAGATCTAACGCGAACTGTATTCACAAAATGCACTTTGTTGGCGCTAGTAGCGTTTGTAAGCATCATTTCAATATGTCACCCTTAGGGGCCGAGAAATAAGAACCATACGATAAAGCGTGATCTTTTGAACACTTATTTTGAAAAATGACAATTTTACGTATTAATTGTTGCCTATAGTAACCCTCATGAGTTTGTGTGTTATTCTAATGCAATAAGTTATGTAAATATAGTGTTATGAAAGTGGTACTCGTTTAGATCTTATGCAAGTGGCTGCTACATAATCCTGATCTCCTGTCATTTTTATCACCTGTTATAAGTAAAAAAAAAAAAAAGGGTACTTGTGTATTGTCGTATTCTATATAACTGAACGCATTTAAACTACTTTCTTTTTTAATACTGTACATATATGATTCTTTGCAGAACATACTGTAACCTACACAACACGATTAGAAGCGACGAATCTGAAGAGGACAGCGATGAATACCGAGATGTATTTGTGAGGGAGAAAGGATCCCTTCAAAAACGAGAAGAATTACAGAGCAAGGTCCAAAATCAGATAGACGAGTTGTGTAATGTTTTACAGGGAAGTGGAAAGCATAATCTGATAAGGATAAATTTTTTATTATTTTTGCTGAAAGACTTGGCAGCTATTCCAGAACACGGAGAGCTTCAGGCAAAATGTGAAATAAAGCAAGTGATTGCTAAGTATAAGCTAAAGACTTCTAGGACTAGGCATCAGCCAGATTATCAGAGCTTCGCAGCACACACGCTACAACGATGTGATGGTCGCCCAGTCGCTTTTTACCCACCCCAGCGGTTTCTCACAAACGCCTTTGAATTGTATCATCCAACTTCCTACTTCCCCCTTCCCACCCCCCACCCCTCCTCTCCCACCGCTCCACACCAATCGGTCCTCAGTAATGGTAAATAACAGCTACAATGTTCCTCTCAATCCTCTCCACCGAAAACATACCTGATAATTCGTCAATTCTGAGCCTTTGAAAAAAGTCTTGCCCTGTTAATGCATACAATTGTCGCACAGTTCGTAAAAACTTCTGTTTCGACATATGTGTATCTATGACAAGTAACTTGTTACAATTCCAACAAAATCTTCGAGGTTTTTGCGATAAAGAAGTTCGGTTTGCATCCACCTAAAAGTAAAATGCACCCACCCTCTCTTCCAGTGTTAAATGCTTCCTCGTGTTGGTGTCCACCAGCTGGAGTGTCTCAGTGTTGCACGCAGTTCATCGAATGAAGTTAATGACATACGACAGAAACTGAAAAATTTCTCAGGATCTGCTCGAAGTGTCCTGTGAAGGCAATAAAAAGCTCCTAAGCTTAAGCGAGAACTATTTATTTGGTGGCACCAATGTTTTCTCTTCAGTAAATCGCGTTTTTTTCCATAGCAACTGCAGCAGCAGCAACAACTGCTTCTTCTACAGGAAACATTTCGTTGCTGACTGGTTCTAGAAACAACACGTCAACAGGCGAAGACAGGCTGTAGTGAGCGGGACATAGTGTCTGTGTGCCGAACTCTGGCGGCGAAAAGCGGCTCACTGCATCCGGATGCGAGACCTCCCGTGAGGGGCCTACCGCGCTGGCATAGCGAGCACACCCGCTGTGCCACTGAGACGCCACGCAGAAGTATGGGACGCAACTGCAATCGCTTTTAAGATATTGTTAAAACTGACAATATTGTTGCTGTACTTATTATTATTGTCATTGTAATTGTTATTATGTTATTGTTTACGATTATCCGTTATTGCGTTGCATCACGCGCTAATATTACACTGAATAATATAGTATGCCGTCTATTGAAGTACAAGGCACAACCTTGTAAAGATTAGGCCTACTGAACGATACCGGATACCCAGAAAATATCTGTTATCACGTCTAAACAATTAAGGATAATATTAAAATTTCCGGTATTTATATTTGTATTTGAGGTCAATATTGTGATCCTTCTTGTTGCAAACTTTAAATCACGGAGTCGCAGAGTGACAATTGTTGCTCCTCGAACTTGAGCAATCGTTTCTCAATGGAAATCAATGGAAGGTGAGAAAGTTTGGTTTACCACTGTGCATTTCGAAGATTAGTTTCGATTCTCTTTAGCGCCGAAAATTATCTTTCTGCCGAAGCATTGTTTGCAGGAAAGGTTATAATGATGCTGCAGGTACTGCTTCACTGAAATTACAGGAGGTGAGACGTTGATTGCGTCTAAATACTGGCTGGGTTCGGAACTCGTGTCAAGAATATGTCACAGGTAGTTCCGTCCTTAGTCGAGGGATATCAAAATGTCCACCGTAGGATACCTCCAACGAATTAAACGCAGCCTCAGGGAAGTCATCTGTACATTGGTTTTACTTTTCATAATTCATAGGTGAAAGAAATTCCAAATTATTCAATTCAGCACACCTATCAGTCGACTGCCGCGAGACGTCATCAACAAGTTCACAAAACAGAGCGTGGTAGACTTACGATGTGTCTCTGCACGCCATCCCATGGCTTCTTTCTTCGAGGCTCACTGTCGCTTTCTTCTGACCCGGGTTTAGACAAAACTTCTTCAAATTTACCGAGGAGTTCCTGCACAGTGTCAAACTGGCCAACTTTCTTCAAACAACGGTCGACACCCAAGTTTTTACGTGTAGCATTTTCAAAAGTGCTGCTTACTTGGCAAGTATACACGAAAAAACATTAAGTAAGTAATTGAAACTAAACTGATAAAGTGTCATGTAAAGGCCTTTGGCACACGCATTAGTATCATGTTTCATAGACTTCAAACGTTCTTCGAGGCCAGCCTCATAGTTCGCCACTAGATCTATTAATCTGCTGTTATACAACCGTCTGGCGTTGGATATTTTAGACGATGTGAAGAAAAAAAGAGGCAAAACCAGAAATTGCCTGAAAAAGTATTTTGCATTCCTGTATGCGTTCAACAGACTGTTTCAGTACGAAATTCAGTTTATGAGCATAGCAATGTACGAAGAGAGATGGGTATTTGCCTCTAACAACTTGTAGCCCATTTTGTTGCTCAGCCACGACAGCATAACCGTCGTATGTCTGAGCTACAAGTTTTCTATCACACTCAGATTCACTCAAGCAGCAAAACAGATGCCCCGCTAAGCTAGCAGCATTTCGGTTATCGCAGACGTAAAAAAATCTCAAAAATCTCTCCCACACTTTAGCAGTGGATAATGTTGTTGTTGTGGTCTTCAGTCCAGAGACTGGTTTGATGCAGCTCTCCATACTATTCTATCCTGTGCAATCTTCTTCATCTCCCAGTACCTACTGCAACCTACATCCTTCTGAATCTACTTAGTGTATTCATCTCTTGGTCTCCCTCTGCGATTTTTACCCTCCACGCTGCCCTTCAATAGTAAATTGGTGATCCCTTGATGCCTCAGAACATGTCCTACCAACCGATCCTTTCTTCTAGTCAAGTTGTGCCACAAATTTCTCTTATCCCCAGTTCTGTTCAATTTATGAAGTAACGAAAATTCGGAAACAGTTTGGGGTTTCACAGGGAAGCTACGTAACTACAAGTTTTTGTAACGTTGTTTGTCATTACACCATCTGCTTTATTTATTCAAATGTACATGTGTGAACGTGACCACCTAAAAAATCAGAAAACCAACAACAACAAAATTGACTCCAAATTATTCCCTGTTGGCATAATTTCAATGAATCAACTCGTTTTGGATCAAGTTTACTTCGTCTATCTGAGATAGCATTCCAGACCACAATGAAATTTCTTTGCTCTTCTATTTTAGGCTGGAACACGAAACATTTTTTCGCTAGATTTGGTAGTTTGGAAAATAAAATATGGTTACTCTTTCACCCCTCAAGGGGATGTTCGTTGTCACGACTATGGAGTCAGTTTAAATACTCATCACTCATCAACACGTCGGCAGATCGAGTGTGAAGTAAGTATTAGGGCAAGGCCAGTTCTGAGCCACTCTGCATTGTTGCGAGATGTATCCAAGATAGCGGCGATGACGTCATTCCAAATGGCAGCGTGCAGACTTGGCAACAGTGCATGAGGTCATCCAAGATGGCAGCTGTGACATCAGCCAAGATGACCGATTTTGGCGGGAAGATAGGATAATTGGACAATCTCCACTAATCTAACACCTCTCTCCTCCCCTCCCTCAGAAGAATGGCGGGAAGTTCAAATTCCAACAGGATAATGAATCATACCACAGTTATCACTACTAACCTAAGAAAAATCGTGGGAAGATAGGTCACCTGGGATACCTCCTCTAACCTAAGTCACCCGACTGCCACCTCTTCCTATAGATTGGGAAAAGGACTCACCCTGCACTGGGCTGCTGGAGAGAGGAAGGAGTGTACTTTATTTATTTTGTAACAATTTATTTAGTGATGGAGTATATTTATCAGAGTGATACAGAACACACGCTCTGACATGCCACAAAGCATACAGACCTGCAAACTACTCTTAAATAACTCACTTACTGGGTGACACATGGGAGACGGACAGTTTTGAACTGCGTAGTACTGAGGACGCAGTGGTGGGAGGTGGTCGTGTTGGGGATAGTTCTGATCCACACAAGACGCCATTTCATTTACTCAGTCACTATGGAGCAGTGGGACTTGCAATGTCTAGTGTTTGTCTATTACAGTTTCGAGAAAAGTGGTGAGTCCGTTATTGCTATGCAGCGATTGTTTCGTGCACGGTTTAATGTCAGTCGACAAGGAGCTGTACCGATCGATGGGTGGAAAACTTCAGATCAACTGGAAACATACTGGATAAGAAGGATCCTCGCCCGAGACGCAGAGTAACGACACCAGAAAATGTTGAAAGAGTAAGGCAAGTACAGTCAGAAGCCCAGGACGGTCAGCTAGACGTCATGCTACTGAGTAACGAATCAATCGTGAATCGTTTAGACGAATTTTGCATAAAGAATTAAAATTCCATTCCTACAAAATGCTCATTGTCCAACAACTTAAGGAAACTGATTTTGCTGTATGAGAAGACTTCGCTTATAGAATGCAAGTGATTTTGGGATCAAATGAAAATGAAATTTTATTGATGAGCGATGAAGCTCATTTTCATTTAAATGGGACTGTGGTTAAGCAACACTTACGTTACTGGGCTCCAGAGCATCCACACCTTATCCACCAGCGTCCTCTACACTTAGACTGGTGTGCTCTTGGCTCTGTTGGCATTATTGGACCTTATCGTTTTGAAGAGAATGGGGCCACAGTTTACGTTAATTCAGTTCATTACATTTATGTGCTTGAAACATTCTTGAAACCAGAACTAAGAAGATGATGAATCCCTTTAGAACGTGTTTGGTTCCAGAACGATGGGGCAACATCCCACACCACAAATACTTCAATGACACTTCTTAGATGCGTGTTTCCTGGCCGGATTATCTCACGTTTTGGCAATGTTCCCTGGCCTCCCTGGTCTCCCGACTTGTCAGTATGTGACTTTTTTCTGTGGGGGTACCTTAAGAACTGTGTCTATAACCACAAACCACGAAATTTGGACAAGTTGAACAATGCAATCATTTAAGAAATTGCTGCCATCCCTGCAGAGATTTTAATCCATGTGATGGAGGATTTCCAGAGGAGACTTGTGTCCTGCATTCGAAATGATGGACATCACCTTGACGACATTATTTCTCACAAATATTTTGTTAACTAAAATGGCAAATAATGAGCTTTGATTTTGTGTAAATAAACATGCATTAATTTTAAAGTTGGCTGAGTATTATTTCATTAAAAACCGTCTGTCTCCCATGTGTCACCCTGTATAATGCTCTACACACAAATGCTCACAGCATACAGACATGCAAAACACTCGTAAATAATGCAATACATTTACGTGTAGAGAGTCAAACAACTCGTAAATTGTCAAAATAATAATCCATCTAAAAGACTCTGCAAACATGCTTGCTAATCGTCAACTGTCGAAACCATGCACCAGCCTTTATTTAAACACGTTCATGCAGTACAGCCATCCAGTGCGTTCACCATGAGGTCTGGACTCCAACTGACCTAGCACACTGTGCCACCAGCAGTGGGCGCTGTCGTCCATTCCGTGACTTAATCCAAGATGGCAGCCATGACGTCAGCTGATGACGCAAGTACCGTTATCCAAGATGGCGGCAACCAATGTGTTCACCACGACGTCTGGGCCAAGTACACAGTACCACCATCAGAGAGCGCTGTCGTCCATTTCCTCTTGTTGCCATATACTTACTCGCATGTACAAATTGTTTGGCATGAACCAGAAGATATGCAAGTGCTTCCTTAATTTCCCCGTATTTTGGTGTATATTCGGTCAATTTATACCTATTCCCTCATCATTTTTCGCAATTCTATCGATTTTATGTCAGATCTATCCATGCAATCATGACAGAACCTCTCATTCTGTATTCCAAAATTGCTTGTAAATGTAACACAGCTGCCAAAACCTAGCCCAAATGCACTGTTTGGTAGGCGTAATATAGCACTGTACTCGACTGTATCCAGAAACCTCCACATTTGGAGAGCATTTGCTCTGTTTTCTGTACGTCTGTGTATATGCATGTCTCGCAGAAGGCTCCCAGGACCCGCAGTAGACCCGAGTCAGCATTCAAATGTGGATCCGCCACACATTATATCCAGAGCAATGTTGAGATGCGGATCCACAATATGCTGGGAACGGGATAGGTTTTGAAGGTGGATCCACCAAGCTCATTGTACGAAGCGGTACTGGGATGCAGATCCACAATATACCACATCTGAGTTAGTGATCGAATGTGGATTTGCCACAGACTATATATCTGGACCTACGTTTGGAGGTGGATCCAACATATGTCACGTCTGCAATAGGTTTCGTGGGTCGACCAACCATGCGTTACATCCGGACACATATTCTATGTTTGAAGTTTGGTCCACCATTGGGGGGGACTGGTTCCTGGGAGCCTGGCTAAGTGTTGAGATGGAGCTGTAATAAGATACAAATAAATGGTTCACTGATACATTCTAGAGAAGGAGAAATTGCTGCAGGTCCACTGTTCTGTCCGGATGAATCAGTCATGTGACATAGCCTACATTTTACTCATATACAGCCACGTGTTCTGTATGTGGTTTAAAGCACTGTCCACTTGCGATCGTTAGTGGTAAACCTGTCAGCCATTAAAGGATTTCCATCTCATGTGTGATGAAACTTGACACATTCCTCTAAATGAACACTGATGTATGTGATGTACCCCATCCCCCCTGTCGCATCTTGGATGTAAAATCGAGAATTCAGTGTCATAACTAAGTTAGCGATAGGTGCTTGTGAGGCACTGCAATTCCTGTGTACACATTTGCCTGACAGATATTCTGTTTACAGAGTTAGTGGCGGAATGACTTGTAATTTTCACATGTTGGACACTGCTGCTATGTGTTTACCACTTTCCTTGTAGAAGGTACCCCCCACTACTAACGATCGTTTTATATAGGCCCGATGCAGGCACTGTATAATTTCTGAACCAATGTTCGGATGTGAACTGTGGACACTATACGTCTCCAGAAAGCTATATTGTGCTCATATCACACAGAGCAAATGTTTTACGGAAGTAGTTTTTTCGTTTTATGGTTCGATAACATAGTTTATCGCAGAAAAACCGGGAAGAATGATGTATGTCATGGTCTTGAAATATGTTTCTTACATTGGAATATTAACAGCGCTACACTCCATATGACAGATAGGTCAGAAAAGCAGACGATCTAACATTATACAACATTTTAAGTGCAGAACATTGTACCCTTAGAAGTGCACGTGTTTATGTTGCCAGTACCTTCCAGGTACCGATCCTAGACTCTATAACAATACTTTAGAGTTTATAGCTTGGTTGATATACATAAAAATGTGCTGAACTCCATCCATCTCGAGCTCCATCACGCGTAAAAATCATTTGTTTGTAGTTCTTCTTACCCGTATGCTATTACATCCTGCCACTTTGAAATCTGTTACTATATATCGATAAGGAGTGCTAAGCTCCTCGACATGGGCGCATCTCAAGAAAACGCATGCACTTGGATGGGTGAGGACGTGGAAAGCTCCATTCATTCACGTGACATGGAGTGTAGGGGTCTTATTCTGGCCGGTTGCAGATTAATTTGCTAACAGTGCTGTGGGACGGACTGGTCAGTGACAGTGTGAGGAGGGTCTTTCACTCTCTAATTTTACCCTAAGACAGCGAGAATGCTCTGTGACTCCAATACACAGAGAGACAGATCATAAATTAAGTTCTGTGCTTGAGGTGAGCGCTGTCTGGTATACTCTGATGATTTATGTGTTTGAGAACTATCTATCCATGTTCGCAAT
Source organism: Schistocerca serialis cubense (assembly GCF_023864345.2). Lineage (NCBI taxonomy): Eukaryota > Metazoa > Arthropoda > Insecta > Orthoptera > Acrididae > Schistocerca > Schistocerca serialis. Next base: position 450,302,998 of record NC_064646.1, on the reverse strand, counting down.
GATACTGGCAAAGTGGAGAAGGGGTCGTTTAGCCATGATACTAAAATTGGGGAAACATGTTGTCACATCATTGGCTGGTGTTGAAGTTACTGTAAAATTGCTAAAACTGTTTGCACTATCAACTGTGATGCTTATTATTAGAGTACATCAATGGTGTCTTTTCCACTCCATCCGTGCACTGGCATACTCTTGGTTACCACATAATGATTGACTGATACCGCTTGTTTCAGTTGGGGAAAGAGTTTTTGTGGATGGACAGCACCGAAACACTAATCGCGTACATGAGTGCAATATGACAAATCAGGCAAAAGGGGACACACAGCCATCAGCTATTCCATGACTATGACAGATGAGTTTAAATGTAGTTTGGAAACCTATGCCAAAGCTGTAAAAATATTCCAGTTTGCTTATGTTGTAACTCTTTTTTATTTAAAATCATCCAATGTTTGTGGTGTGTTATGGTAGCCACAGTAACAATACGATTTACAATGTGCAATGTCTAGTTTTCTGCGAGAGGCTATAGATCACAGCATCTCAACGTCAGTTTATGTCCTGACATAGACATCGAAGTTGTGGCAGAAAAACAAAATGTATGAGGGTGTGCAAAGTGTGTTAGAACATATTGTTTCAAACAACAACACAGGGTCACAGGGCGCATCCCTTGCGACTTACAGTATAGTCTGTAGGATATGGCCATCCTCCTGTAGTATGAGTGACATAACTTTAAAATGCCGTCTGCAATGGATCAAAACCTGTATATTTAATAGGATCATTAGTAGTTACATTTTGCCAGTTCCACGCCAATAGGACAACCTTAAAATTAAATTTAGAATTATATAATTAAAACAACTGGTTTTTAAAAAATCAGTATATTTAATTAACTTAATGGATTTTATAGTTTTTTACAAGAACAAAACTAAATACAATAAACAGTCGATTACTAACTGCATTTATTTCGTTTACAACACGATTTAACGCAATAACATGTATTGGTTAACAAAAGTAAGTTATTTTTAAAAATTTTACACTGTGAATGTAGTAAATAAATTGAAATGCACCAGTTAAAACGTAAATTATTGTTTAAAAATCACATTGTGTACATAAGTAAATTAATTAAAATGTATTAGTTAACAAAAGTAAATTATTTTTAAAAATCACATTTCGAACATAAGTAAATTAATTAAAATGTATCAGTTAACAAAGTACATATTAAAAAAAAATTACATTATGAATTAAAGTAAATAATTAAAATGTATTAGTTAACAGAACTACATTATATTAAAAATTTTACATTGTGAACATAAGTAAATAAACAAAAAAATTAGTCAGTAAAGTTAGTTATTTTAAAATTTTACATTGTGAACATAAAAAAATAATTGAAATGTAATAGTTAACAAAAGTACATTATTTTAAAAATCGTATTGTGAATTTAAGTAAACAATTAAAATGTATTAGGTAACAAAAGTAAATGGCATCAAATATTTTACATTATGAATTCTATATCATTAGATTCTTTATTTCTAACTTTCTTCATTCATTTATAATGCAATTTCATTAGATCTTTTTTAATTATTTCAAAATCAAAATCATCAAATAGTTTAGAAAATCTATTTGATAAAATGACTTTAAAGTCATTATTAGGTTCTAGACAAATGCTTTCTCCAAATCTTTTAATGAAATATTCACAGTTCGCAATATTATATAAAACATTTATCTCCAGCTCAATTACTTTTTTAATTTCTTTAGAAACGCTTGCATTGTTGAGCTTCTTGATTAAAGTAGTGCATATAGAAAAAAATTTATTAGACTTACAAACATAAATTTGTAGTTTGTATTCAACATATTTTTAAAAAATTGTAATATTGAACTTATAGCTAATTCATTGAAAATTATTCTTTTTTATTTTTTACAAATCTGGTAAAAATTATTTCTTATAAATGGAGAACATAATAGTAATGCAAACTAAACTAAAAGATACTTATGAACTAATTGAGCAATCTGAAAAACATACTGATTGTCCATTTGCTTAAATAATTAAAATAATGATCAACTTGTCAAAATAGGCAGTAATCATATTTTTCAAAAAGAATGTTTTGATAAATGGTTAAGAGAAAAAGAAAATTGTCCACTTTGTAGAGCTATTATTAAAAATAAATTACCAGAAAAAGTTAGAATGATTAATATTTTCGACTTGTTTGATGCTCAAGATGAAGCAGCATATTATGGTGAAGCAGCATATTATGCTGCTGATTAATTATATATTTAAATTGTAAAAATTAATAAAGTATAAAAATTTACTTTTTCACAAATTTAATAAATATTTTTATACTTAAATGGAGCAAGTTCAACAAGAGTCTTCTATGAAATCTAAATTTTGTAAATATTGTAATACAGAGATATCAATTGATAATTTTACTTTATAAATATATACAACAGATGGTTATAGAACTATATCTAGAACATGTCTAAATAAATATCATGTAAAAAATTACAATAAAAATCCAATTCCTTGTGTATGTGGAAAAAGTGTTGCTAAATATTATTTTAAGGAACATTTACGACAAAATCCAGTTGATGAATATTCAAAAATATTATTAACAATGAATAATGAAGAAAAATCTACAGCTACAATGAATAATGAATTTGTAAATGAAGACACATCTACATCTACAATGAAATGAAAAGTTGTCAAGAAATTAAAGGTTTAATTTGTTTTTATATAATCCCTCACATAAAGATAAACATAATAATAAATGTAAGAAGTGTACCTTAGAATACATTAAGAACAAAAAAGCTCTAAGTTTACGATTTAATATTTATTAAATAATAATACTTTTTGATTACTTAAGTAAATCATTAAAACAAATTCTTTAAAAAGTAATTGATTGTTAAACTAAATAGTAAACTAACTACTTGTTAAACTAAATAATAAACTAATAGTTTAAAAATCTAATTGTTTAAAAACTAATTGTTTGTTAAACATAATAATATACTAATTCCCTTTTGGATTAATTATCTATTAAATAATAACCCTTATCCATTTATTAAATAATTATCCTATTGTTAAAAAATATTTTTTACAAATTTAATGAATTTTTTTGTGGATTAATATGTGAATGAGCAAAATGGAAACATACATTGCTACTGAAATACAACTACAACAATATTAAGTTGCTACTCAATGTGAATTTTGCAAATAATAAATTTATGTGCATATTCAAATTTACATAAAGCTGATTTAATTAGATTTATTATTAGAAATTGTTCAAGTTTTGTTAGAAATAATATCCCTGAAGTAAGTGACAATCATACAAATATGGTTAAAACTTATATACCTGAAGTTACTGAAAATCATAGAAATATTATTAAAATTTATGCACCTTAAGTAAGTGAAAATCATACAAATATTGTTAAAAATTATATACATGACGTAAGTAAAAATTATACAAATACTCTTAAAATTTATATACCTGAAGTAGGCGAAAATCATACAAATATTGTTAGAAATTATACACCTGAAGTAAGTGAAAAGCTTTGGAACAAGTTACCATATTATAATATTGATGATGTTTTCCTAACTAACGAAGATAAACCATTAAAAAGAATATTTCCATTACAACAAATACAACTGTAAAACTGAAACCAAGAGATAGAAATATATTTAAAGATTACTTAGTTGAAAAAGCATTTGAAAACTGATTACAAACTATAAATTTTGAAAATAGTATAGATGTACTTGATCCTCATCAATTCTTAACTGCAGTAAAAAAAATTTTTTCAATTCTTAAAGACTAAAGTATATCATGGTTTAAAGATTAACTTCAATTTATATTGTGAATATAAACTAAAACAAACAAAATAAATTAAAAAGTTCTAGAATTTGGACAACAGACACGAAACTATACTATTTTGGCAGAAAAAGACTTTAGCAAAAAATTTATACAAGGTAAAAGAGATATTTTAGAAAAACATCTAATTTTCAAGCACAAGATCAGGATGGTCATTAAAAAGAATTATTGGTTTGCAATTACGAATTAATAAATATATTCCACTAAAAGGATTGTCTTACATTGATTTACCAGATAATTTAGAAATAAAAAAACGTGTATTAATGTCAAAAATAATGATGAAAAAGTCTTCTATTGTCTATAAAAGCAGCTTTGTTTCCTGTAGATGAACATTCTTAAAGAATAACAAAATATACAAATGTTGATCTTGCTCTTTATAAAAAACTTGAAAATATTGAATTCCCTGCATTAGTTGAACATATTCAAAAAATAGAAAATATAGTTAATGTATCGATTAATGTCGATTTATTTGACGGTGAAAAATATCAAGTGTATACAATAAAAGTTACAAAACGTAAAAAGGAAAAACATGTAAATCTACTTTATTTCAAGAAAGATGGTAATTCTCACTATTGTTACATAAAAAATTTATCTAGTCTTGTATCAAGTCAAATTACCAAAGATGAAGAAGTAAAATTTATTTGTCATTTATGTTTAGAAGATTTTATTAGTAAATAAAAGTTAGATAATCATACACCACATTGTTTAACCAAAAAACCATTAAAAGTTTAAATGCCAAATAAAGGAAAATGTGAATATTTTAAAAATTATCTTCTTCTTCTTCTTCTTCGTTTCACCCAACTTTGGGGTACGTTGAATCAATCACTTCTGTGTGTTCTGTGCCTTTCTTTTCGCCCAGTACTGCTTCATTCTTTCTGATCTTGCTTTTCTTTCCTCATCAGAGATGACAATCGTTCTTTTCTTTCTATTTTGGAGCTGGAATCCCTCTTTTCTGTCTTTGCTTATCATTTTTGCGGTCCTGTCTGTGAGCATTTTTTCTGTGATGTGTAGTTCTCTTAAGTCTTTCTCTGTTTGGATAAACCAATTTGGTTTGGATTTTTTACACCTGAAGTAGTCAAACATTCTTTTTGTAAGTCTATTTGGGTTCATTCTGAGAATGTGCCCATAAAACTCAATTCTTCTTTTCCTCATTGTACCCGAAAGTTTTTCTGTGGTTTTGTAGAGTGTTTCATTTTTGGTATGAATTAGTTTGTCGTTATGAAATTTGGGGCCTAAAATTTTTCTCAATATTTTTCTTTCTTTGATCTCTAGCCTTTCAATTGGGCCATGGTTAGTGATAGATAATGTCTCAGCTGCATATAGTGCTTCTGGTTTAATGACAGTGTTGTAATGTTTTATTTTTGAATTCCATGAGAGGGACTTTTTATTGTAAGTATTTTTAGTAAGCTGAACGGCTAGTTCAACTTTGTTTCTTCTTAATTCTATTGCTTTTTTCTCAAGGGCGTTCCAGCTAATCCATTCACCAAGATATTTGAATTCTTTAACAATTTCGATCTTTTGGTCTCTTACTTTAAGATATTTCATTGGCTTTTTTATATTTGTGATTATTTTGGTTTTTTCAAAAGAAATTTTAAGGCCTATTTTCTCTGCTTGTTTCTGTAATTCGAGGATCTGTTCTTTGGCTTCTTCCCATGTTTCAGCTAGTAGGGCCATATCATCTGCAAATGCTAGGCAATTAACCTTGATGCCTTTATTTTTTGTTCCTAGTCGGATTCCACTATTGATTTTCTTGTTCCATTCTCTTACTATTTTTTCTAGGGCACAGTTAAATAACAATGGAGAGAGTCCATCACCTTGTCGTACTCCAGTTTTTATCTCAAATAGGTCTGAGAGTTCTCCCATAAATTTAATTTTGGAGTATGTGTTGGTGATGGTTTCTCTAATTAGGTTAGTAGTTTTATTGTCTAGGTTCAATTCTTTTAATATGGAGATTAGAGATTCCCTGTCTATGGAGTCGTACGCCTTTTGAAAGTCAATGAATGTGATGACATACGCTTTTGCTCTCGATTTTTGGTAGGCCATAAGATTTTTGAGGTTTAGAATTTGTTCTGGGCATTATCAATATACACAAAAAGTCGCAATTGTTATTTATGCTGATTTTGAAAGTTTACTTTTAAATATGGACAATTTGAAGCAAATCCAGAAAAACCATATACAATGACGTATCAAAACATGTAGCAAGTGGATTTTGTTATTATGTAAAATATATACATGGAAATTGTGAAAAATTGTTAGTTATAGACGGCCAAATTGTCATACACAATTTATTGAATGTATAAAACATGAAGTTGAAGAAAATGGAAAAATTTATTTTGAATTGGAAGAAATGAATCGACTTACATTTGAAGAAAATGTTGTTGTGGTCTTCAGTCCTGAGACTGGTTTGATGCAGCTCTCCATGCTACTCTATCCTGTGCAAGCTTCTTCATCTCCCAGTACCTACTGCAACCTACATCCTTCTGAATCTGTTTAGTGTATTCATCTCTTGGTCTCCCTCTACGATTTTTACCCTCCACTCTGCCCTCCAATACTAAATTGGTGATCCCTTGATGCCTCAGAACATGTCCTACCAACCGATCCCTTCTTCTGGTCAAGTTGTGCCACAAACTTCTCTTCTCCCCAGTCCTATTCAATACTTCCTCATTAGTTATGTGATCTACCCATCTAATCTTCAGCATTCTTCTGTAGCACCACTATTTACCGTCCATGTTTCCCCCCCATCAACCATGGACTTGCCATTGGTGGGGAGGCTTGCGTGCCTCAGCGATACAGACAGCCGTACCGTAGGTACAACCACAACGGAGGGGTATCTGTTGAGAGGCCAGACAAACGTGTATGGTTCCAATATTTGATAAGGACTTGAAATTGTAGAACACAACTTTACTTTCACTGTTTGGAGTTGTCTTTCTAATTTTTGAGTTTTCATCACATTCAGTCTTTCTCTTTGGCTGTGAATAATAACGGGTAACATGATTTCCGATGTGAAGAAATAGCAAAACTCCTTTACTACTTTAAGTGTCTCATTTCCTAATCTAATTCCCTCAGCATCACCCGACTTAATTCGACTACATTCCATTATCCTCGTTTTGCTTTTGTTGATGTTCATCTTATATCCTCCCTTCAAGACACCATCCATTCCGTTCAACTGCTCTTCCAAGTCCTTTGCTGTCTCTGACAGAATTACAATGTCATCGGCAAACCTCAAAGTTTTTATTTCTTCTCCATGGATTTTAATACCTACTCCGAATTTTTCTTTTGTTTCCTTTACTGCTTGCTCAATATACAGATTGAATAACATCGGGGAGAGGCTACAACCCTGTCTTACTCCCTTCCCAACCACTGCTTCCCTTTCATGTCCCTCGACTCTTATAACTGCCATCTGGTTTCTGTACAAATTGTAAAGATGTATAAACATTTTTTATATAGTTTAAAATTTTATAAAGATTTTTATAATCCCCAACCATTTTCATCAACATTAATTCCCATACCTAATTTTCTTTTTCCATATATTATTCCTCTAACAGCTCTTGCTACAGCTCTTGCTGCAACTTTTTCACCAAATAAAAGCATAATTTGCATTCATTCTTTCTTTTGCAGCTAACTGAAGTTCTTTATCAGCTATATGTCTTTTTTCTAAATCTTTGTTATCTCTGTAATCAGTATCATGTTTTTTACAAGATTCATCTAATGGATTTACTAATCCTTTTCCATATTTGTCACTCTTCCAATATATATGTGGAAGATTATTAAAAAATCTAATTAAATATGGAATTTCTTTTGGATTATCAACTAAATCACTAAATTTATTTGTTAATATTGGTTCAATAGTAACTTTTTTATTATGATAATTATTATTTCCAACTAGTTCTTCACCATTTAATTACTGCTAATCTATCAATTAATTGTCTAACATCATTTAACCAAATATATTTAATTGCTTAATCTGTATATTTTTTTAACTAAAACTTCACCTATTTTTTCAGGAGAACTTACAAGGGGAGGCCATGTCTTTTCAGAACGCGGATATACTTCCAACTATGTACACTCTTAGTACTCCATGTGGACAGCAAAATGTGTAAGTAGTAGCGCATATTTCTCAAGCGTCTTTTTCTTCATGGTATTTATTAAATGTACCTTAAATTTCTGTTTCACTTAACGTATTATCATATTTTCCATGGAATATCATCAGACCAATCTGTTAATTTTATAATTGTATAATTGGTGATAAATCTTCAAAATCTTCTATATGATGATATGGAATCATTTTTTTCCAACCTCCCTATTTTCTTCAATTGCTTTTAAAACATCACCTAAACTTATAATACCATGTTTTACTTTTTCAGTAGCATCAATAACAGGTTGATCTTTCTTTTTATATTCCTCATACTCTGTTCTTGTTTGTTTTCTCCAAAACTTAAGTTGTTTTTTTAGTTTCAAAATTTCCTTCTATTTTGTTTAGCTTGTTTAACAATCTTTTCATCATACTTTGCAAATATTCATTAATGAAGAAAAAACATTAATTACGTTTATGTTTATATTTATATTTATTCTAAACTTACTGTTTAATGTTTATGTTGTTAAGAAATTTTTATTTTATTTTTAAACTTGTGTTAATTTGGTTTTTTAGACATATGTATTGTTAAAAAACCAAATTCTTCATTTCAACATTTACTAGACGATTCTTTAATATTGCCAAACTTTAAATCTCCATCAACAAACTCATGGTAAATATGATTTAAATTTGTATCATTATGTATAAAAATATTTAAATAATTTTAATTCTCTTTAACTAAGTGTTTTGGTATTTTTGAATAAGGTTGAACTAAGTAAAAGCAATCTAGAACTTTGTGTCTACCTCTAGAAAAATTATTTCTAACATATCTTGATTTTTCTATAATAAAGTCATCAAGTACAACTAAATTATCTTCACATTCATCTAATGGAATAATTTCTTCATATTTTTCAAGAAAACTAACAATTTGTTTACAAATTTTATTTTCAATTTTTTGCATTGTTTTATAATTTCTTGACACTTTGATTATTACATTTTAGCTACAGGATGGTTGAATTGGAATAAAATTGTACATTTGATTGTTTATTCAAAAAGTTTAGAACAACCAATCATTAATGTTGCTTTACCACATCCTATTGGTCCAATTATTGCACATCTTATAGACTTTGGTAGAAGTTTATCATGTATGTTTTTTAACTTGTTTTATGGAATTATTACTTTAGTTTCCCAATATGTTTTGTTCATTTATTAATAATTTTTTCAGTAGTAAATGAGTAGTTTATTTCAACTTAGTGATTAATCATCTGTACTTAAACTGTTGCAATACATGAAAATTATACTAATATTTCATTAGTTGGTTTTTATTCAACTTTTTAACACCAAATATTACAACAAAACATAATAAACTTTATTGTGATGGAGAAACAAGAAAAATTCCTGTAGGTCAATATAGTTTAAAAATTTAAAAAAGTTATACATTAAAAATGTCAATATACACATTAAAGCAGATGAAATTTTAACAGATTTGTTATTGAAAGAGATGTAAAATTGTATATGGATATAGAAGATAGTATTGGAAGTTTACTTGGTGCTAATAATCAAGTTGTTCAAGCTAGTGTTAAAGCTGTAGCTAAAGATGTTCCTAAAATAATTTCTTGAGAATTAATCAGTATAAATTTTTATCTTGCTAGTGGAATGTATGCAAAACATAATGATCATTTAATGAAGAAACTATTATTATTGCTTCATTTAAACATAATGCAGAGTTTGGAGGGCCAATAATTTATGAACCAAATTACCCTGTGAATTTTCCTGTTTTTAATTGACTTCAATGGTGCTACTATAATAGTTATTTTTGAAATATCTTAATAATTTTTTCCTTGATAAATAACCAATTAGTAAAACAATAATGAATAAAATTGAAAGCTATCAGTTTTGTTCATTTCCAGTTAATGAGAAAACTAAAAATAATTTAAATGTCCCTAACAAAGATACTGAAATTTAAATTGGTTATGGTTGGCTTCATACAAATTATGCACAATTGTACATAAATTTTAGTATCATGTGAAATGATGGTATCCAACTTATGATGGGAAATAAAAATAATAATTGATAATTAAGTAACTAAATTGTTTGACTTTATAACAATAATAAAGGAAATAATATATTATCTAGAATCGAATATCCTTTTTTTCATCAACAGTTTAACTACATCTAATTACATCTGTTATGACAAGAAACATATACAAGGACATATTCGTAATACAGGAAAAACAAATAGTAGAACAAATGAAGTACTTTATTTATTGTCGTTACTTGGTGGATTTTTTTTAAAGATTATAAAGAAATTATGTTTGAAGGAAACTTAAGTGCAGTTTTTACATGTACTTCATCTTCTGGAGATGCAATTCTACATTGGTTTGATAAAAATGATGCTGGAGTTGAAATAAATACACTAAAGATGGTAAAATAGTTATAGAATCTATGGAAGTACATGTACAAGTTGTTAAATATGAACCAAATTATGAACTTGAACAACATGAAAATATTCATAAAAATCCGAAAATTCCTATTTCTTTTTATGAACTTCAAAGAAAAGAAATTGCTGGATTATCTGGTAAAAACAATTTTGAACTAGATAGAACAAATTACTATAACTCTACAGAATTTGATATACCATATTTTGTTTTTGTTGTATTTCAGACAAATCTTAAAAATAATGAGTTAGTTGATTCATTACTATTTTATCATGTTAAACTACAGAATATATATTTAAACATAGTAAAAATGCAGTTCTTCCTCAATAAATGTGGATTATTAATCCACCAAATAATTTTTTAAAGGTGTATGATGCATTTCTTGATTTTAAATGAATTACTTTACTAAAATCAGATATTTAATCGATTTAGTTTTATAACTTACTATCCAACTTATGTAATCAATATGAAACATAGAAAAATGTTATAACAACACAAAAATATGATACTTTGTGCTACTTTTAATTATAAAATTCCAAACGATACACCTGCTTATGTAATTATGTATGGTAAAAAAACCTTTCATATGATGCACAACATAATTACTTACTAAAAATTTTTAATTATTAACATTTGCTTCTATATAAATGCATGAAAAACTTAAAAAATAAATAATAGTGTTAACTTCATGCTTATATACATTTATGAAACATTATAAGAAAGAATAAAAACTGAAAATTTAAATATAATTTACTTTTCATAGCATGTAAGCTAATAATTTACTTTTGTTAACTAACACATTTTAATTAATTTACTCACACATACAATGTGATTTTTAAAATAATGTACTTTGTTAACTAATACACTTTAAATAATTTACTTACATTCACAATGTAAACTTTTTAATCTAACTCACCATTGTTAACTAACGCATTTTAATTAATTTATTTACGTTTACAATGTGATTTTATACAATAATGTATTTTGTTAACTAATACATTTTCATTGATTTACTTATGTTTACAATGTGATTTTTAAAAATAATGTTCTTTGTTTACTAATACATTTTAATTAATTCACTTACCTTCACTATGTAAAATGTTTAAAATAATGTACTTTTGTTAACTAATACATTTTAATTAATTTACTTACATTCACAGTTAGAAATTTTAAAAATAACTTACTTTTGTTAACTAATACATGTTATAGCATTAAATCGTGTTGTAAATAAAGTAAGTGAAGTTAGAAATCAATTGTTTATTGTATTTAGTTGTGTTACTGTGAAAAATTGGTATTTAGTTAACGTTATAAATTCTGTTTACTTAATTAAATATACTGAATTTTTTAAAAATCAGTTGTTTTAATTATAAAATACTGAATTTGTTTTAAAGTTGTCCTATTGGCCTAGAATTAGCAAAATGTAAGTACTATCATTCTGCATTAGCAACAGCGGCAGTTTGACAGGTAAATTCGATGATGGACTGGGTGTCACGTTAGTAATGCTATTCTGAGAAGCATCTCAACAATTCTGTCTCTACACTGGACCCATATCACAGCTATGCGTCATTGTGCTAGCAACAGCATCTAGGTGAGTTCTATATAAGGTGAAGTTAGTGGAGCTTTTATAGTTCGTTAATTTTTCTCTGTTGGATGGTACAGAATAACGATGATAGATTGTTGGGGAGATTGATGTGAATGGGCGCAGATCTGCTTCAGACTTTAGTATCTGTATCCAGTTTGGAGGTGCACCACGACACCCGCATTTGAAATGAATGGTTAAAACATGCTCCTGTTGCACTAACTCAAGTCATTCTGTTTCTACACGGGTTGCAGAAAGTGGTGGATATGTCTTTCTCTGACTTCTGCTCAGTTCCAACTCAACTGGAACAATCACATGTTAAAGCAGTAGAAATGGGAGCAGTTGCAAGATGTGTATGGGGCTGACTAAAACCAGGTTGGAATTTTACTGTAGCAGACAGGTTCGAGAAAGGTGACTCATTTCGAGTTATGAGAGTGGCAGAAATATGATTCACTTTTGGGTGTGATCCAACGCAAGTATGTCGCTGAATGGAAAGACTTGATTGCAACTAATGGACACCATTTCTAGCTGATAGTGTAACACTAGAGATCTGAAACGCTAGTGTACATATTCTCATGACCGCAATCAGCACATCATCTACAACTACTGTTTGTGTTCCCTCTCAATCAGTCATCGCCTGTAACTTGTTGGAGAACCTCTGATATAGTATCGAGTCAGAATACATTACAAGTACAATAGAAATGGGGTGGTGTGAGGGAGTCGCAAATACTACTTACATACAATGTCCCTTAGCCGAATGACTTACAAAATTCAGCGATTTTATAACGAGATTGCATCGTGGGCCACGTGTAACTGGAGTGCTGGTCTGATAATATACACTCCAGCAATCACCGTCTCAGTATTTGACCAGATAGAAAAACCACCTCATTCAGAGCTAATGTCGTACCTTGATTTATAAAGCCAGTTAAGCTTTTAACATGGATACTTGTGTGGACCTGCAGAACCATGACCACTTGTGAGTGTAACATACAGTAGTTGCTGGAATCGAGTTTTTTTAACATCTGGCCGATTACGTCTCTCTTCCTAGGACATGGTGGTAGCACTTGCAAGAAAAACTTATGAGACATGTCCATCCATGACCCATGGTTGGTTTTCTATCAGTATTATTACACATCACCAGCGATCAGTTATTGATGAAGTATCATACTTAGTAGTAGGGGCTGCGTGATATGTTTGAATTTCAGCATCTGGTTTATAAAGTATGTGTTTGTGTATGGTATGGATTTGGCGTGGAGTACTGTGATAGCATAAGAATGGTACTGATATTTCTATTTCCAGAGCCACAGCTTTCTAGAGAGTGTATTTCCGATACTTCGATCATTGTCAAATATCGTTCAACTGAGACTGCGATCGTAACATTTAGTTGTAAGTACAGGGACAAAATATATGACCGATTGCTTAGGATAAACATTCTACCTGTGAATGTTCGGCCTGCAGCGCATGTGACCTGTGCGGGGGCGATTAAAGCTCCTGTCCTCAGTGTGAGATCAGTGTAATTGAGTAGGAGTCTTTCCGTGTTTGACGTTATGTAAGGTATGCGGTGATATATTGATGGGTTGCAGGTCGGTTTCATGTTCTAATATTCAAGCTCCTGTCTTCGGTGGGAGAGCAGTGTAAATGAGTGAGAGTCTTTCCATATTTGACGAATTGTAAGGTATTTCTAAGAATTAATTGCCAGTGCAATGTGGCGATCTGTGTAAAATAACATCCAAAAGTCTCGTCTGCAGAAGGAAAAAAGGTGGACCATCCTTTGATACCAGCGGCAACAGTAATATGGTGGGTAGAATTGATAAGAGCCATTCATAATGCTCGATTCATTCACATCCTTTGTGCTTTGATATAGGAGCCTCTACATAGCGGAGGGAACATTCATGAGAGTTGAAAGCAGGAAGGGTAACACGTGATGGACGGAGAACCACATTAGGTCTGCGAGTAAGACTGCATTCAACGTTATTCTGCGATATTTTCGTAGACGTTATTCTGCGCTATTTTCGTAAACAGGTTCTGTTAGGGCAAGAATATCCGTGCATACAAGCTGAGACACCAGGAAAGTGAGGGGTAACTACTTCTGGGACACTATACAATTTCCACGAGGTCAGCTCGGTTCTTATTTTTTGCGTAGTCATGTAACATCTGCATAAGATTGAGAACCTTGTTAGATGCACTTGCAATGGTCTGTAGCTACGCGCTCGGACTTTGCGGCATTGTGTTAGTGACGTTGGGCAGTTAAGCACGCTTAGACACGTCTCATGTCGCACTAGGAACAATGCGACCTGTGCTACTCTGTCATCAATGGTAAATACACATGCTGCCCGAAGGCGTCTCGCATATGAGACTGGCGTGAGCATGGCTTGGAGTTCTGTGACGTCAGTATAACACTGACTGTATACTCGAAAATAGAAACAACTTTCACCTACACTGGCATGAGAGCAATGGGTCGCGTCTGGTGGTGGCTGATGGCGGTGTCGGCGCACACACACCTGGAGCGTCTGCTCCCCCACCCAGTCGCGTCAGCAATGCTGCCTAGGTGAACACGTATTTTGAGAAGAATTTCTCAGGTACCAAGTATGAAAGGGATGTCGCTACCTCATGCTTGAGGGCATCTGTGAGTGGTTTGACAGCCGACGGCTGTGTCACTTTGCAGGGCTGCACGTAGCCTCCTGTGCGGTCTACTGGACAGGGGGTGGCAGATGGTGTCTGTGTATGTTGTTTGCATGTCTGTTGCATTATTTTACAAGCAGTTCTGTAGGCTGCGCTATGCATTATTTTGACATTTAATGAGTACTGAGCGTGTCTACACATCAGTGTACTGCATTATTTAGGAGCAGTCTGCAAGTCTGTATTGAAATTATTTCGGTAGATTAGGAGTTGTTTGTGTGGATGCAGAGCGTTATTTAGGAGTAGCTTACAGGTCTGTGGGCTGTGTGACATGACCCCAAGCATGTGTTTTGTATCAGTGTGATAAATATACTCCATCCTTGAATAAATTGTTCCAAAATAAATGAAGTACACTCCTTCCTTGCTCTCTCCAGCAGCCTAGCGCAGGCCGAGTCATTTTCGCGCCATTTTCCCCCTCTAGACCACCATCTTGGATTACATCATGAAATGGCCGACAATGCTCTCTGGTGGTGGTACTGTGCACAAGGTCCAGACCTCGTGGTGAACACACTATTTGCCGCCATCTTGGATTACGTCACGGAATGGATGACAGTGCCCTCTGGTGGTGGTACTGTTTACTAGGTCAGTTGGAGTCTGGACCTCGTGGTGAACACACTGGGTGGCTGTACTGCATGAAATTGTTTAAATAAAGACTGGTGCATGATTTCGACAGTTGGCAATTAGCAAGCATGTTTGCAGAGTCTTTTAGATGGATTATTATTTTGACAATTTAAGTGTTGTTTGGCTCTCTGGACGTAAATGTATTACATTATTTACGAATGTTTTGGACGTCTGTACGCTGTGCAATGTGTTATTATGATAGTTTACAACTAGCAAGCACGTGTGTAGAGCATTATACATGAGTTATCTAGGAGCAGTTTGCAGGTCTGTATGCTTTGTGGCATGTCAGAGCATGTGTTCTGTATCACTGTGATAAATACACTCCATCCCTAAATAGATTGTCACAAAACAAATAAGGTATACTCCTTCCTCTCTCCAGCAGCCCAGTGCAGGCTGAGTCCATTTCCCACCAATCCCTAGGAAGAGGTGGCAGTCGGGGATGACTTAGGTTAGTGGAGCTATCCCAAGTGACCTATTTCCTGGGATTTTCTAAGGTTAGTAGAGATAGCCCAATTGCACTATCTTTACAGCCAACATTCAAAGTTGGCGCCACTTTCTAGGAAGAGATTAGTGACCTATCTTCCCACGATTTTTCTTAGGATAGTAGAGATAACTGTGGTGTGATGCATTATCCTGTTGGAATTTGAACTTCCTGCCATTCTTGTGGGGGAAGGGTGTAAGTTAGTGGAGGTTGCCCAACAACCTATCTTCCCACCAAAATCTGAAATTTTGGATGGCGTCACGGCCGCCATCTTGGATGACGTCATGAGATGTTGCCAAGTCAGCATGCCGCCATCTTGGATACATCTGGCATGGCAACGATGCAGAGTGGCTCACTACTGGTCTCGCCCCAATGCTGATGTAGCCCACAGTCTAGTCATTTCGAAAATACAGACTTCATTTTTTTGGCTGCCGAGTGCGCCTTCCATTCTCTCAAAGGTCACAAATAAATATTAACAGATATAACAAAAATGGAGTAAGATAATACTGACAAGTAATAATTTTGTTCTAGCTTATCAAAAGCTGATATTTCATCACACAATTGGCGCACAGTCTTCAACGTTCCATCTCTGTCAGAAACCGATATAGTTTCCATCAATCAGAAGGGCGATCACAGAGTTGTTACTGTCCTGTGCAACGTTGGAATTTCGACTGTCTCATTTGGAAGATGGGGACAGTGATGTTTCCGCACTCATAGTATCTACAGTTAATACAAGATAATCAGACCGTTGTACTGTACTGCCAAATTATAGGTAACACTGAAACTGCCGTTTTGCAATTAAGTGCAATTTTCATTTGCTGATTTAAAAGTGTGTATATCTGTATCCTCATGGCCTGTATAACAATGACTTTTCAGTTTGTGCTCCTAAAACGAAACGAACTGTACTGCTTTAAACTTCTCGCTTTCCAGCATTCCTATTACATCCTTAAATGGCTCTACAATGTCACGAATTCATTTATAGTGTTGTTGTCGTAACTAGTAAGTTTTTCAGAAATGCCTCTCTCTGGAAGCAGTTCCAGGATTTTTTCATAGTGCCTTAGCACATACTGTAGCATTCTAAACAAGTTGGTACTTACTCTACGTTTCTTGCATCAAGCTTGTCTGCATAGGATTCACGTCACCGGTTTCTTAATGAAACGGACGCTACCTTTAGCAGCATAAGGGGGACTACTCAGGAGGACGTCGTTATCAGGAGAAAGAAAACTGGCGTTCTACGGATCGGAGTGTGGAATGTCAGATCCCTTAATCGAGCAGGTAGGTAAGAAAATTTAAAAAGGGAAATGGATAGGTTAAAGTTAGATATAGTAGGAATTAGTGAAGCTCGCTGGCAGGAGGAACAAGACATTTGATCAGGCGAATACAGAGTTGCAAATACAAAATCAAATAGGGGTAATGCAGGAGTAGGTTTAATAACGAATAAAAAAATAGGAGAGCGGGTAAGCTACTACAAACAGCATAGTGAACGCATTATTGTGGCCAAGATAGACACGAAGCAAATGCCTACTACAGTAGTACAAGTTTATATGCCAACTAGCTCTGCAGATGATGAAGAAATTGATGAAATGTATGATGAAATTAAAGAAATTATTCAGATAGTGAAGGGAGGCGAAAATTTAATAGTCATAGGTGACTGGAATTCGGTAGTAGGAAAAGGGAGAGAAGGAAACATAGTAGGTGAATATGGATTGGGGCTAAGAAATGAAAGAGGAAGCCGCCTGGTAGAGAGCACAACTTAATCATAGCTAACACTTGGTTTAAGAATCATGAAATAAGGTTGTATACATGGAAGAACCCTGGAGATACTAAAAGGTATCAGATACATTATATAATGGTAAGACAGAGAATTAGGAGCCAGGTTTTAAATTGTAAGACATTTCCAGGGGCAGATGTGGACTCTGACCTCAATCTATTGGTTATGAACTGTAGATTAAAACTGAAGAAACTGCAAAAAGGTGGGAATTTAAGGAGATGGGACCTGGATAAACTGACTAAATCAGAGGTTGTACGGAATTTCAGGGAGAGCATAAGCGGACCATTGACAGGAATGGGGGAAAGAAATACAGTAGAAGAAGAATGGGTAGCTTTGAGATATGAAGTAGTGAAGGCAGTAGAGGATGAAGTCGGTAAAAAGACGAGGGCTAGTAGAAATCCTTGTGTACCAGAAGAAATATTGAATTTAATTAATGAAAGGAGAAAATATAAAAATGCAGTAAATGAAACAGGCAAAAGGGAATACAAACGTCTCAAAAATGAGATCGACAGGAAGTGCAAAATGGCTAAGCAGGGATGGCTAGAGGACAAATGTAAGGATGTAGAGGCTTATATCACTAGGGGTAAGATAGATACTGCCTACAGGAAAATTAAAGAGCCCTTTG
The DNA here is from genome assembly GCF_023864345.2 of Schistocerca serialis cubense. Taxonomy (NCBI): domain Eukaryota; kingdom Metazoa; phylum Arthropoda; class Insecta; order Orthoptera; family Acrididae; genus Schistocerca; species Schistocerca serialis. Next base: position 450,284,884 of record NC_064646.1, on the reverse strand, counting down.
GAGAAAAGAGAACCTCTTGTATGAATATCAAGAGCTCAGATGGAAACCCAGTTCTAAGCAAAGAAGGGAAAACAGAAAGGTGGAAGGAGTATATAGAGGGTCTATACAAGGGCGACATATTGAGGACAATATTATGGAAATGGAAGAGGATGTAGATGAAGATGAAATGGGAGATACGATACTGTGTGAAGAGTTTGACAGAGCACTGAAAGACCTGAGTCGACTCAAGGCCCTGGGAGTAGACAACATTCCATTAGAACTACGGACGGCCTTGGGAGAGCCAGTCCTGACGAAACTCTACCATCTGGTGAGCAAGATGTATGAGACAGGCGAAATACCCTCAGACTTAAGGATGAATATAATAATTCCAATCCCAAAGAAAGCCGGTGCTGACAGATGTGAAAATTACCAAACAATCAGTTTAATAAGTCACAGCTGCAAAATAATAACGAGAATTCTTTACAGACGAATGGAAAAACTGGTAGAAGCCGACCTCACGGAAGATCAGTTCGGATTCTGTAGAAATATTGGAACACGTGAGGCAATACTGACCCTACGACTTATCTTAGAAGCTAGATTAAGGAAAGGCAAACCTACGGTTCTAGCATTTGTAGACTTAGAGAAAGCTTTTGACAATGTTGACTGGAATACTCTCTTTCAAATTCTAAAGGTGGCAGGGGTAAAATACAGGGAGCGAAAGGCTATTTACAGTTTGTACAGAAACCAGATGGCAGTTATAAGAGTCGAGGGACATGAAAGGGAAGCAGTGGTTGGGAAGGGAGTGAGACAGGGTTTAGCCTCTCCCCGGTGTTATTCAATCTGTATATTAAGCAAGCAGTGAAGGAAACAAAAGAAAAATTCGGAGTAGGTATTAAAATCCATGGAGAAGAAATAAAAACTTTGAGGTTCGCCGATGACATTGTAATTATGTCAGAGACAGCAAAGGACCTGGAAGAGCAGTTGAACGGAATGGACAGTGTCTTGAAAGGAGGATATAAGATGAACATCAACAAAAGCAAAACGAGGATAATGGAATGTAGTCAAATTAAATCGGGTGATGCTGAGGGAATTAGATTAGGAAATGAGACACTTAAAGTAGTAAAGGAGTTTTGCTATTTAGGGAGTAAAATAACTGATGATGGTCGAAGTAGAGAGGATATAAAATGTAGACTCTCAATGGCAAGGAAAGCGTTTCTGAAGAGGAGAAATTTGTTAACATCGTATAGATGTAAGTGTCAGGAAGTTGTTTCTGAAAGTATTTGTACGGAGCGTAGCCATGTGTGGAGGTGAAAGATGGACGATAACTAGTTTGGACAAGAAGAGAATAGAAGCTTTCGAAATGTGGTGCTACAGAAGAATGCTGAAGATTAGACGAGTAGATCACATAACTAATGAGGAGGTATTGAATAGGATTAGGGAGAAGAGAAGTTTGTGGCACAACTTGACTAGACGAAGGGATCGGTTGGTAGGACATGTTCTGAGGCATCAAGGGATCACCAATTTAGTATTGGAGGGAAGCGTAGAGGGTAAATATCGTAGAGGGAGACCAAGAGATGAATACACTAAACAGATTCAGAAGGATGTAGGTTGCAGTAGGTACTGGGAGATGAAGAAGCTTGCGTAGGATAGAGTAGCATGGAGAGCTGCATCAAAGCAGTCTCAGGACTGAAGATCACAACAACAACAACAACAACAAGTCGTGGAATAAACAACCTTAAGCCTATTTATCAAATAATCGTCACCCAACATGTATTTCAGGCTGTGTTCATAACATTTGTAATGCATGCATAATGCTGAAAGGATCGTATTGCCTTGCATATGTTAGTGCCTTGGTCAGTGTCAAATGAAATCTTACTATAATTCTGAGTATTTACTCCTAAAAATATCAATAATGTATCCAAATTGTAGTTGTTAATAAATTCCCCATACTTTTTTTCTTCTAAGAAAAATGTGTTGTACGAGTATCATATTTCACAGTGCCTGATCTTGATAACTAAGAGCGCAGTACTAGATAGATAACTTATTTTCCGATTCCTATTTGTCCATATATCTGCTGTACATCCACGCACATTCACACCTATGCCATGAATAATACTGGGCGTCATACTCGTTCGTATTTCATTGTCTTGTCTTTCAGTGTTTCTTGCTACCATCCCAGGATGAGGCAATATGTTGGACACGTCTACGTGTCCCAATTCTGAACCGACATTTGATAAACTCTCTACATAAAGCACGAGGTCATACACACAATGTTACTGCAGATGGACGGAGGTCTCTGACACACGTTTCTACGCACCTTTTTAATTAGCCTCTGCCAGGCATTTAAATGTGATTTGCAGAGTATCCATGTAGATGCAGATGTACTCTAGCTTTCATTGAAATTGCCAGTGCTGCACAACTTACACTTTGTCGTGTTCTGCAAACATATGTCTTCAGGTGTGTGGTGGTGGATATGTACGACAGGAGAGCAGAACACTTGCCAAAGCATACGTAGCCGACAGCCTTATCAATCACTAGCGAAAATCTCTCTTACGACCGCCGTCTTTCGTACTCAGGATACGTTATTTCTAATCAAGTTTCGCTTTGGCGCTCTCCATCTCGTATACATGCGCCATAATCCTACAGCGCGCGACTAGATGCACTCGTGTTAAGTATAATAGATGGCCGGGAAATTCAGGGTGAGTCTTATTGCATGATGGTAAAGTCACGCATGACGTCATTGTGTATCGAAGACGACAGAGACTGCATGTCGATTTTTGTGATCGTTCGAGACACTAGACTGCGGTGGCCATTTTTGCAGACGAATTAAAAGAGCAGCTCATTATATCCTCAACTGGTACATTCACTGCAATTTTGGAAGCTACTGATGTTCTGAAAAAAATTTTATCGTGCGTCCAGCCGCTTCCAGTGGTTTAAAATCCACAAGCTTTCGGCCGAGTACTCCTCGCCCATTGTCAAGTAACTGTCGAATGATTGCTGCTGTCGTCCTTATATAGTGACGTCATTGATGCTCGCTTGAGCACCATATATGGTAATGTTTTCATGGCGAGCTTCGCGTGCCCACTTCAACTTCCGGATGGCTGTGTTCCAAGCTGTGCTTAGCTGTAGGCCACCGTCTTTATTGAGCATACCGTCAGGAATTTTTAACTCAGTCGCTTCTTTTATAACACTGTCCCACAAACAAGTAGTCCACGTAATAACGGATGTCTCAGCAAATGAAATACGGTGTCCGTTTTCTAAAGCATGTTCCGCCACCACTCACTCTTGAGGATATTGTAGGCGAAAACATCTCTCGTGGTCCACGTTGGATCTTGGCTGTCACTGGCAGTAGTCAGCGCAAAATGGTTAGCTATTGTCTGTGCAATGTATTCAGCTATTACTTGGAGACATCCTTGAATCAATAACACTACTATTAGGTAACCGACTGCCTTTCCTGGAATCCTCCTAATGGCTTCCCATACTGCAGTAGAACAGGTGGAACGGTTGATGGAGTCCAGGAACATTAGCCGTGACATTTTCTTGCTCTCCTTGATGATTCATCGAACCTTTGCCTCGCTGATCGAAAGGCTGCGAGGTTTTCCGACGTTGGATGGCTCTTTGACCGTTGCAGAGCTGGAAGCCTGACCTGGATGACTGTACAGCGCTCATCTGTTCATCAAGGCACAGGGGGCCTCGTAGAATGATGAGAAGAGGACTTTCGGACGGAGAGGTCAGCGGCATGGTGGATTACTTATGTTATGTGGTCAACCAACTCCTGGATGCTGTCATGGCACTGAAACACAGCCAGCTGGATGAACATCATCCAGTTGGCTCTGCTGATCATCCATTGTGGCAGTGTCCTTTCTGGGAGAGTGCCATCCAGTAGGTGACTACAGAGTGGGAAGTGATCACTGGAATGAAGGTCGCCAGTGACTTTCCGTTGAACAGAGTTCACAAAGGCTGGAGAGCAGAAAGATAAGTTGATGGGTGAGAACGATCCAGTAGTAGCACAGAAATGAGTTGGAGTGCCTGTGTTGAGAATGCACAGTTCCTGAGGCGTCATAAGACTCTCCAATACCTGACCCTGAGGAAAAGCAGAGGTTGAACCCAATAATATATGATGGGCATTGAAGTCTCTCAGTAGGAGTTGCTGTATAAGACCTGTTAGAGACACAGAGTCAATTGTATCATGTGGAAGTAAAAGTACCGAGCAGACAATGATTCTCTGACATATATGAACTTTAGCTGCAGCCGATGTACGTCAGCAGCTAGGGGGCAGAGCAGACGTTATTGACAAAAAAACCGACCCCTCCATCGGCCCTTTCGCCAGAAAGATCATCCTTCCAGGAGAGCGTATAGCCCAATATGACATGGACATCAGACGCTTTAAAATGGGTTTCCTGCAAACACAAGCTCAGGGGGCGATATTGTGCTAGCAGTTTCAGTTCCTCCATATGTGTCACGAACCCATTAATGTTTTACTGCAGCATGGAAGCTATTTTAATGGTTAAGTTTCATTCTGTCTTTCTCCCTCTCGTTTACTCGTTCCGCCGTGGTGGCGAGACAGCAACAGAGCGGGGGGGGGGGGGGGGGGGGGGGGCGGCACTTGAGGAACTCGCTGGTTCCCTCAGGCAAACGTCGACACCCATACAAGCGATGGTACAATCATCATCAGGTCCATCTGACAGCACCAAGGTCGCATGATCCGATGGCTGTAGAGTGGACTGCTTTGAGCATTAGGCCTTCGTCCCCACCTTAGATTTTGGGGACGGTGGCAAGGCTGATGGAATAGAAACATTCAGATGGATCTCATCCAATGTCTGCCGTGACAGTTTGCTTTCTATGCTGACATTATTTTCGGCAACTTTCTATGCTTCAGCAATAGGATGACTAGGCTGCGGAACCAGTGCTGCAGACTGGCAGCTGCATTTACAGGCGCAGGTAGAAGTGCCTTGCTCGACAGTCGCAGTATGGGTGCAAATACTGTCCTTCTGGACAGGCTGCTGAGGCAAATGACCTGACGAAACTTGGTGGCAGAGTGGCCTTCAATTCCTTCTTTGTGTCAGAGTATGAGACATGTTGTGTGACTTTAATTTCATGGATCTACTTTTCTTCAGCGAAGACAAGACAATCCCTGCTCCAAACGGATGGCCTAGGAGCAGTTTATACCCCAGGGTGGCGCAATGTATTAAAAACCCTGTTTGTCTGCAGCACTACCACATTGTCCACTTGCAGCCCGACCGTCACCACACATAGTGGTGTGACCAAAGAGGTGTCACTTGAAGCAGTGCATTGGGTTTGGAACATACAGTCTTACCTTAAGGTGGAGAAATCCTGGTGCAATGTACTGTGGCGGCTTTGGCAGGTTGAATGTCGAAATAAATTATGCTGATTTTTGGGGCTCCCCATCAACCATTTTCATAATGGTCTGGACTTTGCACTTTCACATTCCTATTGCAGTTCTTTTGTATCCATATGCATAACGTCGTGGCATGTGGCAAAACCTTAAACACAACTGAATCCAGTGTGCAAATCACTGTTGATGGGATATTCTCCAAGCAACTTGGCATTCAACAGCTTCTGTACTTGGAGAGCCTCATAGTCTCCAGCAGGAGAGTACTAGTCTGCATCCATAGATTTGAATTGTCCTGCAAGTCACTCGAGAGCTTTATGGATATATATGATGGCGACAATTTTAGAAAACAACCGTCTACGTGTTTCATTAAAACCAAAATGTTATCCATCACATGATGTGGTGTCTTACTATGCTTACTGTCGTTGACAATAAAAGATGACCCAGGTGGCCTAGCCACATGAGGCCTCTTAGGATTTTAGATGTTGATGCTGCCCAGCGGCCCACCTGAACCACTGAGAGCAGAAACACCAGATTCAGGCTTCATGGTGTTCCCAGGGGCAGCTGGGGAAGAAAGTCCATCCAGAAAGAGCGTCCTTGCCTGCATAAGCCTTATACGACTGAGCTGTGGCAGGTTCCCCAGAGGTCGCCCGCTAACGACTGTTCCACCTCAATAGCCATGCATCTCATCAGCACGCAGCATACATTGAGATTAAGGGTTTCTTTTTATAGATCCGGGTGCTGAAGCCAAGATCACCATTCCCTGTGATACATAACGTTCCACCGGCGCGCCACACGGTGGTCGGTGAAGCTCGCCCAGAGCTTACGGTGGCAGAGGACTGACAGCGTTTGCCAGTCCCCAGGTCAGGAACCCCAAGGTCGGGAAGCCCATACCCAGAAAACGAATGCTGAGCGCAACCAGAGTGCTACAACAATCACCTGGCTATTCGAGCGTGCGACGCTCGAACGAGCGTGATGGAAATCGGGTGCGGTTGCCCCCTCAGTCAAAAGTGGCTGCATTGACATCCGAGGGGCTTAACGCTAAACTACATGCATTAACAAATCGAACGAGCATAAACGTCAGATGCAGACCTCTAGTCCACACATTTCCATTTTCTGTTCAGCTTCGAGCATGCACTTAATGTGTTCAACAGCGCTAGCACACATGCGTATTAATAGCTATAAAAAAGCTCCAGTTCCGACCCCGTTACAGACATGCATAATACCGACTTTTAAATCATTTTCTGAAAGGAAAACATCTGACAACACTATAGTTTTTTCCTTTTCTTTGCCGTGACTCATCTTTGCCCCAAGGCATGGGCATCCTTGTTTGGCTGTGGTCTATATAAAGTCCGTTTATATACACGCTTCATGGACGTACGAAATACAAGTTTGGACTGTCTAATGACTGAATTCCAGATTTCTGCAGTAGTTACAAGGAAGTCTTAGTTTCTGTACATACTGCTTAAAGACGAAACCTAAATTTTATTGGTCTGTGTAGTTTTAGTGATGTTTCAATTGTTTTCAGTTGGCAGATTCAGCGCTTCACCATGCGAATCGAAGGAAGCAATGACGAGATCCGACTATGGGGTAATGCTGGAATTAAAGGCTGTACATAATATAGTCCAACACAGAAACCAAACAAAAGTGTTTTTTTAATAAACTTGTAGTTTTAATATCGGTTGGTAAAATTGTGAATATAAAATTTTTGCAAAGTTGACACATCAAAAAAGAAAATGTACTAAATTTTAGAATGGTGGGTCAGGTCATTCCCGAAATAATTTGCCTTGCTCATAACACTAAAAGAAAATGTACTGCGCCTATTTTCGTGGAAAGAGGACATTTATTATCATGACGATTGTGTTTTCGTTTTTAATAGATGCTTGATTATAAGAGATGCATTGACATCAAATAACAGTGTTCTCCATCACAGAACAGCAGGCCTATTGGAGGCGTTGGGGCGGGTGCCTAGTCTGTGTGCGTGGTCACCGACGTAGCTGCACCCTGGCCAGGGCATGGCGCATGGGGCAGGGCTGAGTCACTATATTTTAAACGAACAAACAAGTTGCACTTGGGATGGTCCTCCATTTATCTCCTACTGTTCAGCTGGCATTACATCCTTTTGTGTTGCCGAAGGCGCGATGCTGGACCGTCCCATTAAGGCTGGCGGGTGCCACTCATCCACAGGCTGGAAGGCGGTATGCGACAGAAAAACTGTGAGGTGTGTGGTGGTGGCAGTTGACCATTTGAAAAAGCCTGTGTCTCCCCTGTATGTGGAGGGAGGGAGGGAGGGAGGGAGGGAGGGAGGGAGGGAGGGAGGGAGATGAGGGGAGGTAAGAGGGCCTCTAATTTTTGGCAGTCTGTGATCGTTCATCGAGGAGGATGCACGTGCTTTTCCATGTCACCCCCACTTCCTTTTGATTGACAGGCACTTAACCTATTGCTACCCCACCCACCCCTGCCCCTAACCCTCTCCCCCCTCACTGCTACAAGTACACTTTCAGGTCTGAGTTATTGGAATAGGCCCCCCTCACACTATCATCAATTTCATTGACTACTTAATTAAATTGACCAATTAATTAACCTCTCTGGTGGGAAAGTGCTATGCCTCCATGGTGGGATGTTCAGATTCCATCAGGACAACGCAACCTCTACGAACCTCCGAAAAAATGGCGGGAAGATAGGTCACATTAACTACTTAATTAAATTGATCAATTAATTAACTTCATGGTGGGGAAGTCCCATGCCCCCTCCCCGGCGAGAAGTTCAAATTTTGTCAGATTTTCGCGAGTGCCACGCCCACCTGAACTTGGACTGAAATAGTTAAAGTCTCCACCATGATCCTCAACCGACCGCCACGTCCCCTTACCAACCCATGATGGCGGGCTAACGTGTACTAACGCGTACTGAGGCGTAATAACGTGAACAGTGCACAACCTCATCCACGATGGCGGCTGTGACGTCAGTTGATGACGCAAGTGCCACACCCACCTGGCTGGAAGTTCAAATCCCATCAGGACAATGCAACCTCTACTAACCTAAGAAAATGGTGTGAAAAAAGAGCACCTCCACTAACCTAATTCATCTGACCACCATCTCTTCCTAGGAATTGGCAAGGAAAAGACTCAGTTGATCGCACATTTGGAGGGTATTCCGTTGTTCTGTATTGAATATTGTTTAAACAATTTAGACAATGTATGAATATATGGAAAGTGTATATTGTTTATTTATGAAAAATTCAGTTTGTGGGGGTTGGATTTCTCTTGCTCATCATTCTCTACTGTTTGGAAACATGTAGTTCTTTCAAGAAGCAATTACAAATAGTTCAATTGGATCTGAGCACTATGGGACTTAACATCTATGGTCATCAGTCCCCTAGAACTTAGAACTACTTAAACCTAACTAACCTAAGGACATCACACAACACCCAGCCATCACGAGGCAGAGAAAATCCCTGACCCCGCCGGGAATCGAACCCGGGAACCCGGGCGTGGGAAGTGAGAATGCTACCGCACGACCACGAGATGCGGGCAAGCGATTACATGGGGCAAACATTTTGCATAAACAAATGTTCGGCACTGTACTCTGGGTGTCTTAACCTAACGTTTGATCCTTTGTCGGCACTTAAGTGGTTTTCCATGTCACCCCCAACCCCTTAAACTATTGTATTACATTTCACATCAAAAATTATTCAAATTGACTTAGTGTTCTGCACTTAAATTGCTGTTCTGCTCCATGTCGCCCATTCACACACAGCCTCGCCTTAACTATTGTACCGCTAATACCATGTTGATATTAAAAATTCATGCACATTAATTAAATCGATATTCTTCACATGTAGGCGTAGTTTTTTTTTTTTAATTCACGGCATCCTATTGGTCTTAGAGTATTGTTCATCTGCATGGGGGACCCTTAATAGTTAGGTCTGATTCAAGAGATTGAGAAGGTTCAGAGAAGAACGGCAAGATTCGTGATTGGTACATTTAACCATAGCGAGAGCGTTACAAATCTCATTGAAAGTTTGAAGTGGGACACACTTGCAGATAGTCGACGCTCTAAACGGAAGGGGCTGCTCACTAAATTCCAAATCCTATCTTCGCCGAGGATGTAGAGGGTATATTACTACGACCAACTTTCATATCGCGCAATGATCGCTGCTCAAAGATAAGGGAAACTGGAGCTTGTACTCAGGCGTTCAGACAGTCGTTTTTCCTTCGCGCGAGCCGTGAGTGGAACAGAAGGAGGGAATAAAACTTTGGTATGAATAGTACCCTCCACCACACACCACTTGGTGGCTAGCAGTGTATATATGTGGATGGAATATAGTTTAAACAGAAGATGGCGAATAATAAAAAACACGTCCCGCGGCCCCACACACGACGCTGACACCGGGGTCCGAGTGCACTGCCGCCCCCAGCAAAGCTGCGACGCGACAGTTCGGGCTCTGCAAGGATGGGGCGCTCACTTCTTTCATACTTTCCACTTGGAAAATTCCTATTGAAATAGGTTTTCACCTAGGTACTGTGCTGGTGCGTTGACGCATAGCTGCGGTTCGGTCCATCACCTAGAGATGTTGCAATGCTTCCCAGGGCACATTACTAACAGGACAACCTGTCCGTCAGTGAATTTACCCGTCAAACAGTCGGTCTGGGAGCACCATCCACCATTGTTTTCTGCAGACAAGGCTTTCACAGGCTAAACTATTTTGCACAGATCGCTACATTACACTGACAGTTAAACCCTGCAAAATTCTCTACCGATACTCAGATTCATACAAGACTCACAAGAATATCTAACAGTCTAACTACAATTAAATATTACAATTGCTGCTGCAGTCTGACACCAATCGATGTACACGTAATGTTTCCTCTGGAATGAATCTCAGCGCACATAATTTTCCACGTAAGAAACTCTTGCGGTTATCGATGTCCTTAATCTTTACGTCCCTCACGATAGGACACACACTCATTTTCTCTGCTCATGCCACAACACAAGCCACAGCAACATTAAACTGCAATACATACACATATTTTTTTACACGAACAGTGCAGTTATCTTTTATATCTGTACAATGCCCGAAAAAATTATGGTATACATACACCCACACATGCTATGTGTCTCGATTCTCCTAGTCCTATGAAATTATCTGACAAAGTCGTTGAATCAGCGCTTCTGGAGGGTCTTGCAAAGATTCTCTCAAACACGTGTTATGAAGGACAGGCGTCTGGAACTGTGTGTGATAATTGAATACCGCACCCGCGGACGTAATGCTTTAAATACATCACCGGCGCGGGTTGGTGTACATCACTAACGTTAGAGCAACAAGGAAAATGCTAGGTTACGCTTGGGGGTGCCGATGAGGGGCGTGTATTGTTATAGCCGTATTCCCTGTCCTGTCTGCACACTGTAACACGTCCAGTTGAACACTTGCATTGCTATATTGTGCAACTGTTTACGAAATGAATCTATCACCACTTACGTTCATATGTACTTTTCAGTGCGTTGAAATCACAATTCACCATGTCCAGTCTATCCTTCCAATACGAAGAGACATACGCAATCGTTTTTTGTTTTTGTTTTTACGTGAATAGTAGTTCGACTACTTCCCACAAAGGTATGTGGGAACATTAGCCACGGTACCTTCACATTCAAGCAGCAGTATAACATTTCCGACTATCAATCATATGCGTATGAAAAAAATTATGATACATCCACACTTGCATCAGCAGGGTGTTGTTTTTGCGCAGTAAAAAAGCCTCCCGCCATTACCTGTTTGTCGATGAATGAAGGATGTAATTACAATTTGAAAAAGCCCTAGAGTATTTTCGGTTTATCCATTTCACCACTTCCACGAAACCCATCCAAGTCGACGTTTGTGTCAGTGCTTTCCATGTATAGCTTCCACCACACACACTATTTTCCCCCTCACTGAGAAATCATTGTGAGTGCGAAATATACTAAAGTACGTTCATTAGGAGGTAATTTTCACCGGCAGAGCGGGTGGGTGGCGAAACCGCCGTAGTTCAGAGGAGCTGTAGCCGCGCATTAGAAGGAATGTTCCATAGCTCTTACTTCCTTAATATGTTACGGAAGTTAACCTTGAGAACTGTGGATTCAGGGGAAAACAGAAGGTTACTGCTTACAGAGTGGTTGAGCTGGTGAAATCAAGAAATGCGTTTAATGTGCTCTTGGATATTTATATGAAAACTGATAAGGAGTCGTCGCCACGTGAACGCTTTTGATTATTACATGTTCCCCACACAACTTGTACCATTACCAAGTGATATATATTTTACTTGCCACATGACGTATGTCAAAGTAGGAGCCACGCTTTAAGCACTATGACTCGAATGCGTGATGCCACAATGATGGCCGGACAGACACAATTATTTACGTCAAAGGCACGGGGAAAATCATGTGGCTAAGGCGAATATTCAAGTTTGCAGCTATTCAAAACCTGGAATTCTTTGACTGTCCTGCACTCAATCAACTCAAGAACATTTATCAAATAAGTGCTGTTGTATCTGCTTATGAGAATGTAAAATTACTTTTGAGTTGGATTAGAAATAATTAATTTTTTTGTCTCTCACAATACTTGTATACTTTTTTTCATTTCGACACCTACGTCCTTAGCAAGTAAGTTTATCGTTGATGCTACACCTGCATCCATCTATACATGCTTTCCACTGGAACTTTACCCCAGCCTTTGCGCGCTGTCACCTGGGGAGTAGCACAACCTGTGCTATTGATAGGTGCGCTATCACATTCCTCGCCCCTCGCCTGCAGGGGAGCCTCTGAAAATGTATGCACAAGGCGGTACGTCATGTAGCTGCGCGTCCAGTGTAACAGCAATCAATTCTCTTAAATTGTGTCTGTGTTAAATGCAGCAAGTCTTGTAGACCAGTGCGTTGCAGTGTGGATGTAACCGCCCATTGTACCGAAATACATTATGATAAATTCACAACTTTCGGTGAAATAGTGTTTAAAGCCACATGCCCTATAGATCTGTGCTGTGCAGTGCGGATGTAACCGCCCATTGTACAGAAATACATTTATCAGTTTAATCAAAAGAATGATGACTGAGGTTTGAAATAATAGCATTCGGCGTTTTTATAATAAAATAAGTGAATTTATTATTACTAATCTCAGATTTAACACTGCTTGCGAAATATAAGTTTACAGATACGCGATTCAGATTTACATTATATCATTTTGCAGATACGTGATTCAGATTTACATATATTTTTTTTTTGAGTAATATCAACACTCTGCTGTTTACAGATACATGATTCAGATTTACATAATATATCAGTTTACAGGTACACGATTCAGATTTTACATTATATCAGTTTACAACTAATGCAGAGGTACTACTACAAACTAATTACACTATTTTACAGCCTAAATACTATCACTAGTGAAGTTCCACCCGAAACAGAAAAGACTTTTAGGTAAAGATGAACGTATTTCTTTGAAGTGGGTGGCTCTAAACACTTTCCACTACCACAAGCAAGTGAACGTATTTCTTTGAAGTAGGTAGCTCTAAACATTTTCCACTACCACAAGCAAGTGAAGGTATATTTCTGAAGTGGGTGGCTCTAAACATTTTCCAATACCACAAGCAAGTGAACATTATATAAACAATTCAATTGGGTGAAACTCACACACTTAAAACAAGTTCTGACTGGATGGCTAGCGCAGGTTAAACTTACAAACTAAAATCTAATCTATAACCACTCACACACACACACACACACACACACACACACACACACACACACACACACACACACAGGTATGAAGTGTGAAAACTTGGTTTTTCCTCTCTCTTCCCATATCAATTAATTAATAATAAGAATCAAATATATTTACATAGACTTTTTTTTCTTGAGAGTTTTTTTCAGTTTTTAATTATTTTTCGTTTTTATGATATTTTTTTCCTTGGCATATTAATTTGTACTAATGGAGATATATTTACATAGACACACACACTTATTTCCTACACACAGGCTCCCACAGTCATTCGCACACTCAGACATACACAGAAGCACTCAGACCGATACACACCACACAACACACTCATCCAATATTTACACATGATAAAAGCGTCATACTACTACTATGCAGACACTCTCTCTCTCTCTCTCTCTCTCTCTCTCTCTCTCTCTCTCTCTGTGTGTGTGTGTGTGTGTGTGTGTGTGTGTGTGTCCCTCTCCCCCCTTCTCTCTCTCTCTGAATCGGAGTGCCCCAACCCTTCTCTCGCTACAAGTGAGTAGTGTGAGTTTCAATCCCATCACAAATGACCCTTTTATCGTCATGAGGCGAAAGACCGATTTTGGACTGTAGCACAGTGTACACCTCGTGTGCTATCGATTGAATACTGGTATGCCATACCATAAGCGGTGGCTGCGGTGCAGTAACGCGAACACCTCCACGCAGGCATTGCATATAGCCTTCGATAGATAGAACTCTCGATACCATGCGACGCACACCCTTAGCCAGCTTCTGGGTGGCACCTTCCAATGTGGGATATACATACATTTTTGACCGAAGACCTACAAACTCCACAATCGGCACTCCATTCGACTCATCCTTCATGAGACCGTAAGGATTATCGGCTGCATATGAGGACGTATTGAATTCATTACCATGGCACCTGATTACTTCATATGGATCACAGTTATTCACCCAATAGATGAAGCTATCTGTATCCATATAAAATAATTTAGGATCTGCAAAATGAGTTTTCGTAAACTCATAATGAAAGCGGTACATGTACAGTTTGGATAGGTCTAGTATGCACATCCCCACATAGATAGGTTTCGTAAACTCAACTGCCGTCTTTGCCATCTCCACAGTAACAAAATTCTTATTGAATATAGTGACCCACTTAAAATTAGGTCTGGCAATGCATTTTCATACGCCATAACGACCATCCCATTCGGTTCTAACAAAAATTTCATGTCGCCCCTCAAATTTTCCATAGTTTCACCAAAAATTGAATTATTCATTAATTTATAAAAATCTTTCTCAAAGTCACACGTCGCAGAAGCTCTCTGTCTCGTATTCAAATCAATACAGGGTGTTACAAAAAGGTACGGCCAAACTTTCAGGAAACATTCCTCACACACAAATAAAGAAAAGATGTTACGTGGACATGTGTCTGGAAACGCTTAATTTCCATGGTAGACCTCATTTAGTTTCTTCCACCTACGCTCAATGGAGCACGTTATCATGATTTCATACGGGATACTCTACCTGTGCTGCTAGAACATGTGCCTTTACAAGCACGACACAACATGTGGTTCATGCACGATGGAGCTCCTGCACATTTCAGTCGAAGTGTTCGTACGCTTCTCATCAACAGATTCGGTGACCGATGGTTTGGTAGAGGCGGACCAATTCCATGGCCTCCATGCTCTCCTGACCTCAACCCTCCTGACTTTCATTTATGGGGGCATTTGAAAGCTCTTGTCTACGCAACCCCTGTACCAAATGTAGAGACTCTTCGTGCTCGTATTGTGCACGGCTCTGATACAATACGCCATTCTCCAGGGCTGCATCAGCGCATCAGGGATACCATGCGACGGAGGTTGGATGCATGTATCCTCACTAACGGAGGACATTTTGAACATTTCCTGTAACAAAGTGTTTGAAGTCACGCTGGTACGTTCTGTTGCTGTGTGTTTCCATTCCATGATTAATGTGATTTGAAGAGAAGCAATAAAATGAGCTCTAACATGGAAAGTAAGCGTTTCCGGACACATGTCCACATAACATATTTTCTTTCTTTGTGTGTGAGGAATGTTTCCTGAAAGTTTGGCCGTACCTTTTTGTAACACCCTGTATACTCCTTCAACCAGGGGTACTGGTTGAAAGGGATAGCCTGGGAGATTTTAACCAGCTCCATACCCAAGCTGAGGCATTGCTGGAGGTTACGATAAGGAATAATATACCTCTGCTTATCCCCCAGCATTGTCATCAGTTTTGGTGTGGAATCTCCACGCAGAAGTAGGTGCTCTGGACACAGTGACAAAACGGTATTCCCATCATGCAAACTAATAGGGTATGGGAGTTCTGCCTCTACCACATACCCTACATCAGAATCAGCTGCCATACCCCCCACGATTTTTCCACCTAACATCTTGGACAGCCATCGAAACTCGCCAGTAATTGCTGCATGTTGTGCCCATGTAAGTTATTCACATCGAGATATAATATATAACTTGAATCAAGGGATGTGTTGAACCTGTCACCTATCCGTGGGTTATTTGCTTTTGCGTGCCTATGGACACATTGGCAAAGTCCCCCACGGATCCCTTGCTCAAAGAAAAGAAGCATGTCAGGATCAGTCAATAATTCTATGGTGCACTTTGTTTTCTTGAGCATTGCGTCCCAAGACAACCCAGATGCCGCATAAGAAAAGGCAGGATCCAGAGAATATGTGGTCATACATAGACTCTGGAACTTCTTGAAAACTTCCGCAAGCAAGTGCATGTCTGTGTCCACGTAAAGCCGTGCAGCCTCTTCTAAAGTGGAAATACTGAATTCCCCCCCAGAAATTCATGGCATGCTCATACTCTGCAACCTGTGAGGTTGCTGGAGAATGCAGTTATGTCGGGTAGTCTGGTTTCATTGAGTTTCGCCATTATATCCACATACTCACATGGGAAAACACCCTTCCTAGTCGCAAGTTGAAACTTTTCCTCTTTGGGAAATGCAGCTTGAGTGATATGCATATCTCCCCGATGTGGAGTCTCAACAATTTTCTGTAGTGGTGCCTGCATAAAACGTAGCTTATCAAGGAAGCAGAGCGTAATTCTTGGCGTCATTTGTTTGGAGAATGAAATATACTTCTCAATGCTCTCAGGTAGGACACTGATCTTTCTCCAAACCGAAATCAGTCAAGTGCTCAACTAGAAAGTGAACGGCATACCCACTTAAAATTGTGGGAGAAAATGGGTATATGTCTAAGTAAATGGTACCTCAAATTGGATGCGTTGTGAGCTGCACCGCAGAACTTACCTGCAAGATGAAAGTGGTCCCTACGAGGAGTTTCCGATTTTCTATCTACGGCTAGCCAACAAATATGACAATTAGCCGGCTTTTCATACAATTCATCATCTTCCTTTGATTTGGTCATGGGAAATTTGGTGCTGCAGAGATTATCAACTTCCCGTGAAAGTTTTTCAAGGTCAGTGAGAAGTCAAACCGCCAGGTCGTTCCCGACATAAGACTGGTAGCCATTCAGTTTAGGATCATATCCACATACAACTCGGAATGCAGCCGCATAAGGTAAGTGTTTTTGAGTGAAGTTTTATGTGAGGCTAAGGGGTTCCCTTCACTATGAGTAATAGGAGCCAGCAAACATTCAAAGTTGGCGTACACTACAAAAGGACAGCGTTGCTGGTGGTGAGCATTTTGAAATTTAATAAAGTTATTTTCCTCCGTAGGCATAATCACACATACTGGGTCCTTGGAAGCACAACCTAGTAGATGTATCGCTAATAGGTCTTCAGATGAAAAATAATGCAGACACCTTACACAAAGATGTTTTACACGATGATTAGTTGATAGCTGGGAGGCAAGGAGTCGGGCATGTCTTTGATCCAGACATAGTGATAACTATCGCCTTCAGAGAAGAGCAGCATGTTTACATGCAGCTCTCGGTCACCTGCAGATTTTGAGAAATGGAGGGGGCCGATGACTATATGCTTGTCTTGTTCATCTGACTTTTCTTCTTCTCCAGACCATAAACATGAACCGATATGCCGGTATTCTGTGCCTCAAACTTATGTATGTCCTGGATCTTGATGGGGAACTCTATACCATCAAAGTTATAACACTTACGGATGTCAAGGTATCTACCATATTGGGATTTTCAGTGTAATTTCTCTCACAAGCCAGGATTGACCATGCAAAACAAGCCTGATCCTTTGTATTTTCGACATTAATGCATGCCTTAGGGAGCTTGATACGGCTAGACCCTCCATTTACCAGATCATAGACATGTATATGGATGTCCAGGTGCAGAATTCTGCGGAATGCCTTAACTGAGCCTTTCACTTCCATCTCTGAAAACCGGCCCAATGTTGCACTCAAGGTGGATTTACGAAACCACTCGGCGATTGATGTACTGCACGTTATCAAGCCATTTCCCACCAAAGATAATAAATACTCGTCTCTCCAACTCCAGATTCAACTTGGGGGGAGGGGGCCGATAATTAAATGCAAAGCACTGCATTGCATTTAATGGTGGGATACCGCGGATCATTGACTACCTAAAGGAGCTCTGTTTCCACGACAGGAAGGCATGCGCTTAGAAATCCAACAGGATCGAGGTACCCTCCTGCCGGGTTTTCAATCGTAGTGAACGAGATTCGCTGCTCAAAGGCGTAGGCAATCGCGGAGTACTGCAACTGCAGTATGGCGTCACTGACCTGATGTCCTTCACTAAAAGGGCAGGGGAGAGAACTGCCACTAGCCACAGGATGTTGTTGTCTGTTACTAATACTAGAACTATTTGATGGTGTTGGCTACGTGGATATGGGTGTGCGCCATACCTCATGCGATAGTGCGGGAGGAGATGTCCGGAAATCGAGCCGCTGTGGGAGGGCGGCACGTGGACACCAGAGCGATGCTGTGCCAGCTGTGGTGGCGGGGGCCGCTCCCCGCGAGGTGACTAGCGGCGCTCTTGCCGGCGAAGCGCGCCTCACAGGATCTCGTTTGGATGCTGTAGTCTACACCACCTCGGGTATTGAGCCACGGCGTATTGCGGGAATCGTTCCCCTGACTTGACCGCTGTAGAATAATAAATAAAAATTAAATACAACGTTCTCGACATCGCCGGCTGTCACTGCTACTGCAAGGAGAGAAACGATGCTGATTATTTGTAAGCACCGTGGTGTGTGTGTGTGTCTATATATATATTTTACCTGTTTCACTGTGGCTCCTTGACATCTCCCTCATCTCCACACGACGACGAAGGTCGCCCTCCTCCTCCACCCACTGTAGCATTTCACCTTCGCCTGAATTGGGGAGGGCCCATCGATTCAGTCCCCACATATCACCTGAAACATAATGATCTAATAATAACAAAACATACACACGGAAACTATGGGAAGCAAAACATTTACACATATTTTTTTCAGAATGTATACGTACATCGGATCTGCAATGACACCCGGATATCTCCAGCACATATCCCTTCCTGTCCCCCTTCTTTGTATGTCAGGAAATCATCTGCAACAAAGAATATAACCCACATTACACATACGATGTATATTAATTACATATACACAGTACTATATGAAATCCACAGTAAAAGAAAAGAAGAACGTTTTATCGTTTTTTGATCCTCGAAATTATGTACAACTACAACGTCAGCTACAACATATTACGTAAACGATGAATTTTTTTTAGAAAGAAACTAGGCATATACTGCAGGAACACGAAATTATTAGTGAAAAGGTTTTACCGATTTCGCTCCCTCTAAAAGATCCAAAGCAACGTCAGACTCATTGGTCACAGTACATTACATATACAATGAGTTACACATGTACTGCTTACCGTGATATTGCTGTTGCAGCTGCAGTTCATGCCACTGCTGCTGCTGCTGCTGCAGCCATTGATGTTGTTGCAGTTGCTGCTGCAGCCAGAGTTGTTGTTGTTGCATCTGCTGCTGGTGGTGGTGCAGCTGCAGGCACTGCTGTTGCTGCCTTTGCTGCTGCTGTTGCCTCTCAGCCTCATCAATTACCCACTGCATATATGCTGAAACAATAAGACACGTATTCAATACAAAATTCTTAGCGGGGGAAAAAAGTTATTATCGATTTTGATCTCTCTCGAAATCATCTACAGACTCGCTGGTCACACCAGTAGTGTAAAGATGGAATATATACTTACAATGCTGCCGCTGCTGCTGCTGCTGATGGAGCAGCGGCTGTCACTGATTCTGCTGTTGCACGACAGGGTTCTTATCACCCGCCTTCTGATGTTGGTAGATTGTGCTGAAACAATAACAAGAAGAAATGTATTCAATACTACGAAATACTTAGTGGAAGAGAAAAGTTAGAGTCATCGATTTGAATCTATACGCCGCGCGGGATTAGCTGAGCGGTCTAGGCACTGCAGTCATGGACTGTGCGACTGGGCCCGGTGGAGGTTCGAGTCCTCCGTCAGGCATGGACGTGCGTGTTTGTCCTTAGGATAATTTCGGTTAAGTAGTGTGTAAGCTTAGGGACTGATGACCTTAGCAGTCAAGTCCCATAAGATTTCACACACATTTGAACTTTTTTTTTATCTATACTCACCAGGTAGTTGATCATGCTCTAACGGTCTCTGCCGTTTTTTTTTTTTTTTTTTTTTTTTTTTGTGGTTTTAGAGCGCACAACTTCAATGGTCATTAGCGCCCTGACTACGTTAAGAATGCACTGCGAGGCACAAGTTTAAAACAACAACTAAAAGGGAAAACACGATAAAAGACAGACTGACAGGCATAGGATTAAAAAACAGCATCTTCAAATGTCCTTAGAGAGGTTTGTCAAATTGATAAAACGAAGAACACGAGCAGCTGCTCGTGGGTCATCTGCTAAAATGGCATCTAAAGTACATGGCAGGTTAAGATCTAGACGCAGTGTATTAAAATCCGGACAGGACATTAAAATGTGGCGGACCGGCAGCAATTGCCCACATGGGCAGAACGGCGCCGGCGCAGCCGTCAGCAGATGGCGATGGCTGAACCGGCAGTGTCCAATGCGTAACCGGGCCAAAACGACCTCCTCCCGCCGAGAAGGGCGGGAGGAGGACGTCCAAGCCGCGGGAAGAGGTTTCAAGGCCCGAAGCTTGTTGTCTGTAAGTGCAGCCCAATCGGCATGCCACAGCGATAAAATGCGCCGACAAATTACCCTGCTACAGTCTGATGAAGGGACACAACAAGAAGCTGTCCGAGGCTGGAGGACCGCAGCCTTGGCCGCGGCATCTGCAGCTTCGTTCCCAGGGATACCGACATGGCCAGGGACCCACATAAAGCTAACCGGAGAACCGACGTCAGCCAGCTGCTGAAGAGAGCATTGGATCCGGTGCACGAAAGGGTGAACCGGATACGGATCACTGAGGCTCTGGATGGCGCTCAGGGAATCGGAGCAGATGACATAAGCAGAATGTCGGTGGCGGCAGATGTAAAGAACAGCCTGGTAGAGGGCAAAGAGCTCAGCTGTGAAGACCGAACAATGGCCATGGAGCCGGTATTTGAAACTTTGTGCCCCGACAATAAAAGAACACACGAGCCCGTCATTGGTCTTTGAGCCATCTGTATAAATGAAGGTCATATTGATGAACTTTGAACGAAGTTCAACAAAACGGGAGTGGTAGACCGAACCGGGGGTAACCTCTTTTGGGAGCGAGCTGAGGTCAAGGTGAACGCGGACCTGAGCCTGGAGCCAAGGTGGCGTGTGGCTCTCGCCCACTCGAAAGGTTGCAGGGAGTGAAAAATTAAGGTGTCGAAGGAGGCGACGAAAGCGAACTCCAGGGGGTAGCAGGGCAGAGACATACAACCCGTATTGACGGTCGAGAGAGTCGTCAAAAAAGGAACGATAAGACGGGTGGTCGGGCATTGACAGTAGCCGACACGCATACCGACAAAGCAGTATATCGCGCCGATAGGTGAGTGGCAATTCGCCAGCGTCAGCATGAAGACTCTCTACGGACTAGTATAAAACGCTCCAATCGCAAGTCGTACACCTCGATGTTGTATGGAGTTGAGGCGGCGTAAGATGGATGGCCGTGCAGAGGAGTATACGAAGCTCCCATAATCCAGCTTGGAGCGGACGATCGACCGATATAGACGAAGCAGGACGGTTCGATCCGCTCCCCACGACATACCACTGAGAACGCGGAGGACATTTAAAGAACGGGTACAACGGGCAGCCAAATATGACACATGTGGAGACCAGCTAAGTTTCCTGTCAAATGTAAGACCTAAAAATTTTGTTGTCTCCACGACTGGGAGAGCAACGGGACCGAGTCGTAAAGATGGTGGGAGAAACTCTTTGTAGTGCCAGAAGTTAATACAGACCGTCTTCTCGGCAGAAAAACGGAAGCCATTGGCGACACTCCAGGAGTAAAGACGGTCAAGAGAACGCTGAAGACAGCGCTCCAGGAAACATGTACGCTGCGCGCTGCAATTGATGGTAAAATCGTCCACGAAAAGGGAGCCTGATACATCAGCTGGGAGGCAATCCATTATTGGATTGATCGCTATGGCGAAGAGAGCGACGCTCAAAACTGAGCCCTGTGGCACCCCATTCTCCTGGCGAAAGGTGTCTGACAGGACAGAACCCACACGTATCCTGAACTGTCGATCCATTAAAAAGGAACGAATAAAAAGAGGGAGGCGACCACGAAGGCCCCATGTGTGCATGGTGCGGAGAATGCCCGCCCTCCAACAGGTGTCCTAAGCCTTCTCCAAATCAAAGAACACAGCCGGGGTCGGGCGCTTCCGCAAGAAGTTATTTATAATGAAGGTCGACAAGGTAACCAGATGGTCAACGGCAGAGCGGCGCCTACGAAATCCACATTGTACATTGGTAAGTAGGCATCGAGACTCGAGCAGTCAAACCAAACGAGAGTTAACCATTCGCTCCATCACTTCACAGACACAGCTGGTAAGCGAGATGGGTCGATAACTGGAAGGCAAGTGCTTGTCCTTCCCCGGCTTAGGGATCGGGACAACAATAGAATCGCACCAGCATGCGGGAACATGTCCCTCAATCCAGATGCGATTGTAAGTACGAAGAAGAAAACCTTTACCCACAGGAGAAAGGTTCTTCAGCATCTGAATATGAATAGAATCAGGCCCTGGAGCGGAGGACCGTGATCGGCCAAGTGCGTTTTCGAGTTCCTGCAAGGTGAATGGGGCATTATAACTTTCACGATTCGAGGAGCGGAAGTTAGGTGGCCTAGCCTCCTCTGCCTGTTTGCGGGGGAGGAAGGCAGGGTGGTAATGAGCGGAGCTCGAAACCTCGGCGAAAAAGCGGCCGAAGGCATTGGAGACATCCTCAGGGGCCACAAGGACGTCATTCACGACCGTCAAGCCAGAAACTGGTGAGAGGACCTTAGTGCCACATAGCCGGCGCAGGCTACCCCAGACAACAGAAGAAGGAGTAAAACTGTTGAAGGTGCTTGTGAAAGCAGCCCAGCTGGCTTTCTTGCTTTCTTTAATAATACGACGACACTGAGCACGTAATCGTTCATAATTGATACAATTCGCCACTGTAGTGTGGCGTTTAAAGGTGCGTAAAGCACGTCGACGAGCACGTAAAGCGTCTCTACATGCTGCAGTCCACCAGGGGACTGGTACGCGATGCGGAGAAGAAGTAGGGTGAGGGATGGAATATTCAGCAGCAGCGAGAATGACTTCCGTGAGGTGTGCGACCTGACGATCGCAGCTTGTGAAGGTTTGATCCTGAAAGGTGGCCCTGGAAGAGAAGAGCCCCCAGTCTGCCTTGGAGATGGTCCAACTAGAGGAGCACGGAGAGGGGGTATGCTGCAGGAGATGGATAACACACGGGAAGTGGTCGCTCGAATATGTATCAGAAAGTGCATACCACTCAAACCGGCGTGCAAGTTGGGGAGTACATATAGAGAGGTCTAAATGGGAATAGGTGTGAGATGTGTCCGAAAGAAAAGTAGGGGCGCCAGTATTGAGGCAGACAAGATTGAGCTGGTTGAAAAGTTCTGCTAACAGGGAGCCCCTCAGGCAGGATGCTGGAGAGCCCCAAAGGGGATGGTGGGCATTGAAGTCTCCAGTTAACAATAATGGTGCAGGTAGCTGAGCAATAAGTTGCATCATGTCTGCCCTGGTAACGGCAGATGACGATGCAGTGTAAACGCTACAAATGGAAAATGTAAAAGTGGGGAGAGTAATGCGGATGGCAACTGCCTGCAGGCCGGTGTGCAACGTGATGGGATCGTAGTAAATATCATCCCGGACCAGCAACATAACCCCTCCATGAGCCGGGATACCTACCACAGGGTGTAGGTCAAACCGCACAGAGGTGTAGTGTGCCAAGGCAATTTGATCGCATGGGCGTAGCTTCGTTTCCTGGAGGGCTACGACGAGCGGACGGTGCAAGCGGAGCAGCAACTTCAAGTCCTCTCGGCTGGAGCGAATGCTGCGAATATTCCAGTGAATAAGTGCCATCGTAAGAAGAAAAGGAAGATGAAAGAAGGGGTCACCTCGAAGGCCGCTGAGGGCCTGGCTTCGAGCGAGCACTGCCGCCGCTATCAGTAGGCGGACAGTCATCGTCCATTGGGTCTATAGGTTCATCGGCCATCTTGGGAAGATGGCCGGGAGGGGGAGCTTCCTCCGCTGGTGAACGGCCAGATGTTCGGCTACCAGCGGTGCGGCCAGGCGAAACGGATGACGGCCTGGGGCGGCAACCGCTGGGTGGCGCAGGAGAAGAAATGCGCCGTGGCGGAGAAGGAGAACTGTGCTTCCTATGAGCCTTCTTGGAAGGACGTTTGGTGGAAGTACCGGTCGAAGGCTGGGAGGTCGAGGTACGTAGGAAGTCTGCGTGGGACGGTTCCTTCTTGAAGGCCCGTGCATCTGACTTCTGGGTCTTCGTCTTGGCAGAAGCTGATGAAGGTGCTTGTGTCTGAGGGGTGACGGGAGGAAGAGGAGACGTCGACCGGGCGATCTTAGCACTGGCCGAACGGACGACCGTGGTGCTGAAGGTCAGATCGCATGTCTGGGTTGCCACCTCCCTGGTAGTCCGAGGAGAGGCGAGGACAGTACTGTATTTCCCCGCTGGGAGCAGCGAGGGCTTCCTACTAGCCAATAGCTTGTGAGCAGCCGAGGTGGACACTTTCTCTTTGACCCGAATTTCTTGGATACTGCATTCTTCCTTATAGACGGGACAGTCGCGGGAGGATGCTACATGGTCACCCTGACAGTTCACACAACGAGGAGACGGAGGTGGACAGTCACCCTCATGGGCATCCCTGCCACAAGTGACACATTTAGCCGCATTGGAACAAGACTGTCGAGTGTGATTGAAACGCTGACACTGGTAGCAGCGCGTAGGTGTCGGGACATAGGGGCGAACAGAAATAACCTCGTAGCCCGGCTTGATGCGCGATGGCAGCTTAACACTATCGAAAGTCAAGAAAAGTGTCCGGGTCGGTACAAGGTCATTGTTGACCTTTTTCATGACCCTATGGACAGCCGTCACGCCCTGCTCAGCGAGGAATGATTGAATCTCCTCGTCAGTCAATCCGTCGAGGGAGCTAGTATAGACCACACCACGAGACGAATTCAAAGTTCGGTGAGCCTCCACCCGCACAGGGAACGTGTACAGGAGTGTGGCCCGAAGCAGTTTTTGCGCCTGAAAGGCGCTCTCAGTTTCTAGTAATAAGGTACCGTTACGCAACCTGGTACAAGATTTGACAGATCCGGCTATGGCATCTACACCCTTCTGGATAACGAAAGGGTTCACAGAGGAAAAATCCTTTCCGTCCTCAGATCGAGAAACTACGAGGAACTGTGGGGCAGGCGGTAGTACTTTTGTCACTGGTGGCTGGTCACGTTTCCGTTTTTGGGCAGAAGTCGAGACAGATGGAGTGAAATCCATTGCGGAGGAATCCCCCATGATTGCCAGCGTCTCCGATGGCGCGCTCCTTCCTTGTGGGGACCCTCTCAGAGGGCACTCCCGCCTTAGGTGAATGTTTACACCTCAGGTCACACCTCCCGAGAAACAGACGGAGGGACCAATCGGCATGGTCAGAAGGTATCAGCTCAGGCAATCACCCCTCCCCGGGCCTGGCCTTTACCAGGGGGTACGTGCGTGCCTTACATGTCTACCCAGGGCGGGGAATTACGCGTTACCCCGTCACCGGCTACGCGTGCGAACGGGTGGGTCAGCCTTCAGGCACGCACAGGGAGGAAGGAAGAAGAGGAAAAAGAAGAGAGAGAGGGAGAGAGAGGACAGACTGCCTCAAACGCCGAGGCGGAGACCAGAGAAGGCAAGGAGAAGAAGGTAATGAGAAGGCAAGGAGAAGGCAATGAGAAGAAGGCAATGAGAAGGCAAGGAGAAGAAGGCAATGAGAAGGCAAGGAGAAGAAGGCAATGAGAAGGCAAGGAGAAGAAGACAAGGGAAAGAGTAAGGAAGACAGTGAGGTGGAAAAGAGCAAAGAAAGGAACCAACCAAAGGAAGGAAGAAACGAGAAGTGAAAAAGCAAAATGACCGCAAATAGAGGTCGTGGAACCGTCCGTCTCCGGACGCAGGCGCTAGCGACTCCCTTGAGGGGGTGGGACTCCTTTTAGTCGCCTCTTACGAGAGGCAGGAATACCTCGGGCCTATTCTAATCCCCGGACCCGCAGGGGGGGTCTCTGCCGTTTGCAGCCATTGGCACTACAAACGGTGCTTGATACCGCTGCCGAACGTTCCATTTTTTGTACCTAAACTGGTAACACGGACACAAGAAAGGAGCAAACTGGCGCACAGGAGCAGGAACAAGACGATCGACTTCACACTACGGTGGTTGACGAAAGAATGAGGACAACTGAGGACAGAATGGTCTTTATATACCCTCTGCCCTATTAACCCACCACCTCCCTCAGAAAGCCAATAGGAACGCAGCATTCTACCCCTCCAGTACGTGAAAGCTTGTCTGAGCGCCCTGGACAGGTCTACGCCTGTCTGGCGATGCTGGACATATCGGTGCCGGTCTGCGAGCACTGTTTATGTCCAGATGGTTGTGGAATTTTTCCTGCAGCTGCAGCTACGTATTTGTCTGCCGCTGTCGAGCGCCAACAATTATTTTAGAATTGCCGTTAGCGTGAAAGTATAGTTCACTGATTTCAAAGACATGATAATTTTTTTAAACTTATGACAATATATTTCCGAATTTCGCTGCTGTTAATATTTGCCTTTGTTTGAATGAATTCGAAGCAAAGTAACTGCCCAGTTCTTTAAGTGCTTTACGTCAGGTAAATAATACAAATTTCTGCTATTCCCCAATCCGCTTTTGCTTCATAGTCACGCCTCCTTCGTTTTATGAAAAAATTAACCGCTACAGGACTCAGAAAAGAGAGAATGACGTTGCTGTAAAGCTTAAACTAAAGTGATGAAAGCGTGATACCACAATGATGGGCCACCATTCAGCATCCCTTATGAGTCATAGTGCTTAAAGCGTGGCTCATACTTTGAAATGCGTCAGGTGGCAAGTAAAATATATATCACTTAGTAATGGTACAAGTTGTGTGGGGAAAATGTAATAATCAAAAGCGTTCACGTGGCGACGACTCTTTATCAGTTTTCTGTTGTTGAACAAGTGGAGTCGCGCAGTCACTCCCCCCCCCCTCCGTTTACATCTTTAATAACGATAACTAAACCATGACCATACTTTGCACACTACACTCACCATCGCTCCTCAGAACTACGGCATTACCTTATTCACAGACACCTAGGACACACTTGAAGTTGAAAAATTGAATTACGATGGAATCATGGTGATTCAAATGGCTCTGAGCGCTATGGGACTTAACATCTATGGTCATCAGTCCCCTAGAACTTAGAACTACTTAAACCTAACTAACCTAAGGACATCACACAACACCCAGCCATCACGAGGCAGAGAAAATCCCTGACCCCGCCGGGAATCGAACCCGGGAACCCGAGCGTGGGAAGCGAGAACGCTACCGCACGACCACGAGATGCGGGCAATCATGGTGATTATTCAGTTAGATACAGCTAGTGTGTTGAAAGAGACACACACGAGTCTGTTGCACGCTTGTAATAAAGCGTTCTTTGCATTCAGGCCTGTAGGAGGTTTCTACACAACACGGTATTCCTTTTTTTGAAAATTGAGCTCCCACACACACGTTGTAGGACATAAACAGGGCTGTATCACCATTTCTCGCACACGTAATAAACAAAATCTTTTTATGACACTG
The DNA here is from genome assembly GCF_023864345.2 of Schistocerca serialis cubense. Classification (NCBI taxonomy): domain Eukaryota; kingdom Metazoa; phylum Arthropoda; class Insecta; order Orthoptera; family Acrididae; genus Schistocerca; species Schistocerca serialis. The sequence continues at coordinate 450,257,597 of NC_064646.1, read as the reverse complement.
TAACAGGCTCTTTTGTTTTTCGTAACAATCTCTGTTTTGCCAGTTGAAACAACATATCCGTCATATAAGATTAACTCCTACTCCAAAGTGTTAAACTGGTACGGCGCTTAGCAACATGCACTTAAAAATACGCTTAGACTAAAACAGTTTTGCGGTTTCTCCACCCACCTGCTCTGCCGGTGAAAATTACCTCCTAATGAACGTACTTTAGTATATTTCGCACTCACAATGATTTCTCAGTGAGGGGGAAAATTGTGTGTGTGGTGGAAGCTATACATGGAAAGCACTGACACGAACGTCGACTTGGATGGGTTTCGTGGAAGTGGTGAAAAGGATAAACCGAAAATACTCTAGGGCTTTTTCAAATTGTAATTACATCCTTTATTCATTGACAAACAGGTAATGGCGGGAGGCTTTTTTACTGCGCAAAAACAACACCCTGCTGATGCAAGTGTAGATGTATCATAATTTTTTTCATACACATATGATTGAGAGTCGGAAATGTTATACTGCTGCTTGAACGTGAAGGTACCGTGGCTTATATTCCGACATACGTTTGTGGGAAGTACTCACGAACGTAATTGGTTATAGGTTTCATTCGTGAACAGTTGCACATTATAGCAATGAAAGTGTTCAACTGGACATGATATAGTGTACAAACAAGATGGGGAATACGGCTGTAAAATACGTCCACCTCATCGAAACCCCCAAGCGGACCATAGCATTTTCCTTGTTGCTCTATCGGTAGTGATGTTAATTATAGTAAATCAATCCGCGTCGGTGATGTCTTCCAAAGCATTACGTCCGCACACACACAGTTCCAGACGCCTGTACTTCATAACACGTGTTTGAGAGAATCTTTGCAAGACCTTCCAGAAGCGCTGATTCAACGACTTTGTCAAATAATTTCATAGGACTAGGAGAATCGAGACATATAGCATGTGTGGGTGTATGTATACCATAATTTTTTCGGGCATTGTACAGATATAAAAGATAACTGCACTGTTCGTGTAAAAAAATATGTGTATGTATTGCAGTTTAATGTTGCTGTGGCTTGTGTTGTGGCATGAGCAGAGAAAATGAGTGTGTGTCCTATCGTGAGGGACGTGAGGATTAAGGACATCGATAACCGCAAGAGTTTCTTACGTGGAAAATTATGTGCACTGAGATTCGTTCCAGAGGAAACATTACCTATACATCGTTTGGTGTCAGACTGCAGCAGGAACTGTATTATTTAATTATAGTTAGACTGTTAGATATTCTTGGGAGTCTTGCATGAATTTGATTATCACTAAACAACTTTTCCCGGCTTTAAATGTCAGTGCAAAGTAGCGATCTGTGCAAAATAATTTAGCCTCTGAAAGCGTTGTCTGCAGAAAACAATGTCGGATGGTGCTCCCAGACCGGCAGTTTGACGGGTAAATTCACTGACGGACGGGTTGTCCTGTTAGTAATGTGCCCTGGGAAGCATTGCAACATCTTTAGGTGATGGACCGAACCGCAGCTATGCGTCATCGCACCAGCCACAGTACCTAGGTGAACACTTATTTCGATAGGACTTCAAACTTTCAATGAGAGTTATAACGCTCTCGTGATGGTTAAATGTACCAATCACGAATCTTCTTGTTCTTCTCTGAATCTTCTCAATCTCTTGAATCAGACCTAACTATTAAGGGCCCCCATTCAGACGAACAATACTGTAAGACCAATAGGATGCCGTGAATTAAAAAATACTATGCCACACATGTGAAGAATATTGATTTAATTCATTTGCATAATTTTTTTATATCAAAGGTACATCAACGGTGTATCAGCGGTACAATAGTTAAGGGGAGGCTGTGTGTGAGAGGGTGACATGGTGCATAACAGCAAGTTAAATGCAGAATACTAAGTTAATTAGAATAATTTTATGTGAAACGCAGTACAATAGTTTATGGGGGTGGAGTTGACATGGAAAACCAATTAAGAGAACAACAGCTTAAGTGCCAACAAAGGACCAAACATTAGGTTAAGACACCCGGAGCACATCGCTGAACATTAGATTATGCAAAATGTTTACCCCATATAATTGCTTCTTTCAAGAAGTAGATGGTTCCAAACAGCAGAGACTGATGAGCAAGAGAAATCCAACCCTCACAAACTGAATTTTTTTATAAATAAACAATATACACTTTCCATATATTCATGCATTGTCTAAAATGTTTGAACAATATTCCATACAAAGCAATCGAATACCCTCCAAATGATCGATCACCTGAGTCTTTTCCCTGCCAATTCCTAGGAAGAGGTGGCAGTCGGATGACTTAGGTTACTGGAGGTGCTCTTTTTTCATGCTATTTTTTAGGCTAGTAGAGACTGCATTGTCCTGATGGAATTTGAACGTCCAGCCAGGTTGGTGTGGCACTTGCGTCATCAACTGACGTCACAGCCGCCATCTTGGATGAGGTCGTGCGCTGTGCACGTTAGTACGTGTTAGCACACGTTAGCCCGCCTACATGGGTTGGTAAGGGGATGTGGCTGTCGGTTGAGGATCGTGGTGGACACTTTAACTATTTCAGCCCGAGTCCAGTTGGGCGTGGCACTCGCGAAAATCTGACAAAATTTGAACTTCTCGCTGGGGAGGGGGGTGTGGCACTTTCCCACCAGAAAGGGGATCTATTAATTGATCAATTTAATTAAGTAGTCAATGTGACCTAGCTTCCCACCATTTTTTCTTAGGTTAGTAGTGGTTGTGTTGAACTGATGGAATTTGGCCTTCCCAGCAGGGGGCATGGCACTTTCCCACCAGAGAGGTTAATTAATTGATGAATTTAATTAAGTAGTGATACCAATTGATGAGAGTGAGCGGGGGGCCTATTCCAATAACTCAGACCGGAAAGTGTACCTGTAGCAGTGAGGGGGGAGGTGAGGGTTGGGGGAAGCAGCGGGGGGTGGGGGGGAGGGGGCAATAAGTTAAGTGCCTGAAAATCAAAAGGAAATGGGGGTGACATGGAAAAGCACTTAACAGAACAGTAGGTTAACTCAGACCTGAAAGTGTACCTGTAGCATAGAGGGGGACAATTGGTTAAGTGCAGTGAGATGGAAAACCACTTAGCAGAACAATAGGTTAACTACCTGTCAATCAAAGGAGAGCAATAGGCTGAGATGGAAAAGCACTTAACAGGTTTGCCCCTGAGTGCATACCTGCCCCTGATGTCGGCTTCCCGCACTGACAAAATGTGGCACAACAAACTTTGTCCCACTACTCTAGTTGTATGGCATCGCTAATTCTTGAGCTGTATTGCGATTTTAGACAGACCTTGTGTAGCACTAAGATAATAGTTGTGTAAGTAGGGCCGATCTGTATTACTAAAAACGTTATTATGGCCGGTCTTTACCTGTTTCCCCATCAAAATAAACAAAGTACAGTAACCTGATCTTCATTTCCTGCATCAGTGCAGTTTCCATGTTTTTGTGGGTGCACTTGTGCTTTCCTTCCAGAAGGACCAAGGTTCGAATCCCACAGAGGGCACTGCCACTTTTAATTTCCCTCCAGTTCCAGAGCGATGCTGGTGGGACAATAGTGTTAGGGGTGCACTTGGGCTCTCCACTGAGGAGGACCAGGGTTTGAGTGCTGTAAAGGGCATCACCACTTTCAATTTCTCATCAGTTGCCAGGTGAGTATGGGGTAGGACGTCAGCACAAAACTGGGACAAATAAATTCCTGCTAAAAGTCGATATTCCTACCAGTGGGGTGGGAGGGTGAGGCGGAGGGGTGGGGAGAGGTGAGGGTGTGGGGACCCACGTGCAGGGTGATGAAAACACATGACGTAATCCAGGGGTGAGCTTGGGCATGGTGCAAGGTAGTTAATTAATTTAATTAATTTGCATATCAATTTGATATGAAAATGCAGCATCGCCGTCATCTCCCTCCTACTACCTTGTATATTCTGTATACCTTTTTGTGCCAGGTCTACATTCTAACACAAAAAAGAACGATGCATTACAAAGAAATTATCTGAAAGGGATGGAAGTTGGTAGATGCGAAACACATGTACAGACAAACAAGTGATTACAGTTTCAGAAAAATTGGATGATTTATTCAAGAGAAAGAGCTTAACCAATTAAGTAAGTCAGTAACACTTTGTTCCACCTCTGGCCATAGTGCAAGCCGTTATTCGGCTTGGCATTGATTGTCAGAGTTGTTGGATATCCTACTGAGGGATACTGCGCCAAATTCTGTCCAACTGGCACTTTAGATCGTCAAAATCCGAGATGGCCGGAGGCTCTTGCCCACAATGCTCCGAAAGTTCTCAGTTGGGGAGAGATCTGGCGATCTTGCTAGCCAAGGTAGGGTTTGGTAAGCATGGAGAAAAGTAGTAGAAACTCTCATCGCATGTTGCAGAAATTATCTCGCTGAAATGTAAGCCCAGTATGGCTTGCCATGAAGGGTACCAGAATAGGGTGTAGAACATCATCTGTGTACCAATGTGCTGTAACAGTGCTATGGATGACAACCAAAGGGGTCTTATGGAAAGAAATGACATCCCAGACCATCACTCCTAGTTGTTGGGCCATAGGTCAGGCCAAAGTCAGGCTGGTATCCCACTGCTGTCTGGAGCATCTCCAGAAATGCCTTCGCTGGTCGTCAGGACTCAGTTGGAAGTGGGACTCATCAGTGAAGACAATTCTACTCCAGTCATTGATATTCCAGGCCCCGGTGACCAGCGAAGATGTATCTGGACACGGCTGTACAGACAGGAGTGGTGGTCTGGGGTGCCATTTCATGTCACGGCAGGACCCCTTTGGTTGTCATCCACAGCACCTTTACAGCACATTGTATGTTATTGATGTTCTATGTTCCGTTTAGGTGCCCTTCAGGGCAAGCCGTCCAGCAAGATCATGTTCACCCACAAAGTGCGAGAGTTTCCACTGCTTCCCTTCATGCTTGCAAACTTTGCCTTGACCAGCAAGGTCACTCGATCTCTCCCAACTGAGAACTTTTGGAGCATTATGGGCAGGGCCCTCTAATCAGCTCGGGATTTGGACGATTTAGCGCGCCAATTGTACAGAATTTGGCACAGTATCCCTCAGGAGGACATTCAACAACTCTGACAATCAATGCCGAGTCGAATAACGGCTTTCATAAAGGCCAGAGATGGATCACCAAATAACTGACTTGCCCAATTTGTGACGCGCTTTTCTCTTGTATGAAGTATCCTGAAATTGCTATCATTATTTTTTGCCTGTAAAAGTACGTCACGTCTAGCGATTTCGGTCCCAGTCAGATAATGCCTTCGTAACGCGTCGTTTTTTGTTTTGTTTTTATGTTAGAGTATTTCTTTGGGTGGCACTGGAGCACCAAGGGAGCTGAAGCGGGTTAGAAACATGTTCCCTAGTGAGCCGGTAACGCTCACAATTAATTTTTTTTTTTAACCACCCGCCTTCTCAGTAATCACCGCGATGTCAATATCGAGATCGGATTGGACTCTCTGGTCGCCGCTTATCTTTGGCGCGTTGGCTTCCCACGCGCCGCGAGGCGGGCAGAACGAGGGAGACGAGGGTTAAGAGAAGTTAGCGCTGGACTGTGAGTGAGGAGCGACGCCGGTGTCGTAGGGCGAGGAGGCTTGGTCGGTGGGCCCCGTGGAAGCAATCGGCAGGGGACGGAACGCCGTGGGCTCGAAGACCCCGGTGTGGAGGGCCGGTGTTGTCCCGATGGCGATGATCGTGTGGTCATTCAACGGCTGAGAAGTGATTTTTTTTGGTTCTGCCCTTGGATTCTAACGAAGAATTACAGCAAGTTTGATGTATGAGGTGAACTTAAGAATTCTAAAAGGTTCGCGTTGGTGGCACGTATATCCGACTTGAGTGGTGTCAGCTTCGCTTCAGTACTGCAGTCTCCAGTTAGAGCGCTACTTAGGAGGAGGGCGTTGATATCGGCATTGTCATCTATTTAGCTGCTTTAAAGTAAATGACTGTTTTGGATCGAAGGTGGATCCAAGTGAAGGACCGAATCATTGCTTGTCTTATTAAGAAACCTTAGTCGGTCCCCAGTGTATTAAACTTACCTGCAGTTATAACGAGTAATTAACACTCGAAGTGTCCACGAGTGAACCTTGGAGGTACTGTTTGTAGTAAGGGAAAGATTGACTGTGGAGCTTTTCAGTCGGACGCTTATAAATCGTGTTAAGTGCAGTTCACTTTTTACGGTATATTACGGTTCTACTTGTCGTGGCGAAATCGCCGATAGTATTTTCATAATTTAGCTTGGGACGTCATTCTGGTTTGGTGTGGCCCTCCCAAGGGTTTAAAGTCCCAAATATTTTGTTTCTACCTTACTGAGGTTGCCTTACAACCGTTGTCGGCTAGCCGCTGTGGTCGAGCGGTTCTAGACGCTTCAGTCCGGAACCACGCGGCTGCTACGGTTGCTGGTTCGAATCCTGCCTCGGCCATGGATGTGTGTGATGTCCTTAGGTTAGTTAGGTTTAAGTAGTTCTAAGTCTAGGGGAATGATGACCTCAGATGTTAAGTCCCATAGCGCTTAGAGCCATTTGAGCCGTTGTTGATTTGTCTCTTGTCTACCCCAATGTACTGCTGTTTGGTGCGGTGCGGTATAGTCGAAGTGTTTAGTAGTACCACATCTACTACCTCGCCCGTTTCAAGAACTGCGAGCCGCATCCACATAGACGTATAATCCTAGTATGCAATTTATGTAAGTTGGTTGCGCCCTGTTAACGTTTTGTACATCGTGGACAATCTTTCCAGTGATGCATGTGATTCTGAAGGACAGCACGGTGCACAACAGCGCATGACCACGACGAAATCAAAAGATATGTATTGTATATTTTTTTAACGGAGGTAACCACTAAGCTTGAGAGTTGATTTGTGTTTCTGATTTTGAAAGGAAAAGTTTCCACATACCTGGTTAATTATAACATTTATGCTAGTCATAATTCGTTGGTGGCAGTATGCATCACATTTAACGATGTTTATGGTGTAGGATGTCTAAAAGGAAAGAAAATATTTGTGATACATTGCGCATCCTAGAGGCTATGGGTTTTGAGTGTATGTTGATAGTAATCGGATTTTATTGCATTTAAGTTGTTTTAATTAAAAAATTTTGTGATCAAGATTTTATTGCCTTTGAGATCACAGGTCATAGCTACGAAAATTTCGGTATTGCCATTTGGCGTTAGAATCTTTTATGTAACCTTGCATTATGCAGTTTGTATATTTCTTCCTTTGCTTAAAAAGGGATTTTGAGTTTTAAGCGTTGTAAATTGATTCAGAGATCTGTTTGTTTGAACCATAAAAATACTTCAGGAATTTTCATTAATGAACTACACTCCTGGAAATTGAAATAAGAACACCGTGAATTCATTGTCCCAGGAAGGGGAAACTTTATTGACACATTCCTGGGGTCAGATACATCACATGATCACACTGACAGAACCACAGGCACATAGACACAGGCAACAGAGCATGCACAATGTCGGCACTAGTACAGTGTATATCCACCTTTCGCAGCAATGCAGGCTGCTATTCTCCCATGGAGACGATCGTAGAGATGCTGGATGTAGTCCTGTGGAACGGCTTGCCATGCCATTTCCACCTGGCGCCTCAGTTGGACCAGCGTTCGTGCTGGACGTGCAGACCGCGTGAGACGACGCTTCATCCAGTACCAAACATGCTCAATGGGGGACAGATCCGGAGATCTTGCTGGCCAGGGTAGTTGACTTACACCTTCTAGAGCACTTTGGGTGGCACGGGATACATGCGGACGTGCATTGTCCTATTGGAACAGCAAGTTCCCTTGCCGGTCTAGGAATAGTAGAACGATGGGTTCGATGACGGTTTGGATGTACCGTGCAGTATTCAGTGTCCCCTCGACGATCACCAGTGGTGTATGGTCAGTGTAGGAGATCGCTCCCCACACCATGATGCCGGGTGTTGGCCCTGTGTGCCTCGGTCGTATGCAGTCCTGATTGTGGCGCTCACCTGCACGGCGCCAAACACGCATACGACCATCATTGGCACCAAGGCAGAAGCGACTCTCATCGCTGAAGATGACACGTCTCCATTCGTCCCTCCATTCACGCCTGTCGCGACACCACTGGAGGCGGGCTGCACGATGTTGGGGCGTGAGCGGAAGACGGCCTAACGGTATGCGGGACCGTAGCCCAGCTTCATGGAGACGGTTGCGAATGGTCCTCGCCGATACCCCAGGAGCAACAGTGTCCCTAATTTGCTGGGAAGTGGCGGTGCGGTCCCCTACGGCACTGCGTAGGATCCTACGGTCTTGGCGTGCATCCGTGCACCTTCCGCCGACCACTGGCGACAGCATCGATGTACTGTGGAGACATCACGCCTCACGTGTTGAGCAATTCGGCGGTACGTCCACCCGGCCTCCCGCATGCCCACTATACGCCCTCGCTCAAAGTCCGTCAACTGCACATACGGTTCACGTCCACGCTGTCGCGGCATGCTACAAGTGTTAAAGACTGCGATGGAGCTCCGTATGCCACGGCAAACTGGCTGACACTGACGGCGGCGGTGCACAAATGCTGCGCAGCTAGCGCCATTCGACGGCCAACACCGCGGTTCCTGGTGTGTCCGCTGTGCCGTGCGTGTGATCATTGCTTGTACAGCCCTCTCGCAGTGTCCGGAGCAAGTATGGTGGGTCTGACACACCGGTGTCAATGTGTTCTTTTTTCCATTTCCAGGAGTGTATATTGAGGACCTTGTTGTTCACGATATCAAATTTCAGTCATTATTTTAAAATAAATTTGTAAAATTTTAAAGGTAAAAAAAGGGGTTTTATTAGAGAAACGGTGCCTGCCCGTATACCCCCCACCCCTACCCCCACCTGCACAACTTCCATGTGTTCAAGGCATTGGCCTTCGGGCGTTGTCTGATGTTTACCCCAGTATTTATCCCAGCCAACGCCTGCGGGGCCATGTCACCTACATTTTATCTCTTCTGATCCATAAACTTCGGAATCTGTAGACTGTGAACATATGTAATAGGTAGATTCTGAAGATGCCAACAGGAAGAACTGATGAGCAGACAAAAGACTCTCCCTGTTCTGACTCACATTTATATACAATCCTAAAAATGTGGAGTTCATCTAAAATGTTATTGAAGATATATTTAAAAATGATGCTTAGATTTTTTATTTTTTAACATTAATCAAATCTAAAATGTTTCTGGGCCTCTAAATAAGCCAAGGTGGTGATTTATTCCACACTTGGTCATCATAATATTAATACATGAACACGAAAATTGAAATGCTGATTCCTAATATTAGTTGTACAAGGAGGCCAACTATCCTCACGTAATTCGGAAGGTACTTTGCCACAGATGAGCACAAAGAAAACATAACGTGTTCATGTAACCGTTAAAAGTGGTAAAAAGGAAGTAGAAGCTTCCACAATCATAGCACTAATGTTTCATTCTCTAACACGCATTAAAATTTCCAATACCGGAACATCGAAAATTAAAGAGCTACCTACCTCTGTCCTGTGCACCGATCAAGTGCTCTGGCAGAAATAACACACCAAAGTAGCGTTTCATGAAATACCGTTCTAGGGGTTTCGTGTTTATATGTTTACCGGCCGCTGTGGCCGAGCGGTTCTAAACGCTTCAGTCCGGAACCGCGCTGCTGCTACGGTTCGAATCCTGCCTTTGGCATGGATATGTGTGATGTCCTTTGGTTAGTTTGGTTTAAGTAGTTCTAAGTCTAGGGAACTCGTGACCTAAGATGTCAAGTCCCATAATGCTTAGAGCCATTTGAACCATTTTGTTTATATGTTCGATTTGCAATAAAACATGCACATCGGGTAGCTGCAATGCGACAGGATCTAGGTCGATGATGTTGCAGCAGTGAAAATCAACTTTTCATGGCAACGAAGTCTGTAAATAACGTTGTATGTTGGCATCGTTATTTCGCTTGTATTGTATTGTATGTTAACCGGGGACCTAGAAACGACGGAGAGGCTCCGTCCCCGCCGCATCGCAGGGTCCACAACCCCACGGCCGGCCGGAGTGGCCGTGCGGTTCTAGGTCTGGAACCGAGCTACCGCTACGGTCGCAGGTTCGAATCCTGCCTCTCGCATGGATGTGTGTGATGTCCTTAGGTTAGTTAGGTTTAATTAGTTCTAAGTTCTAGGCGACTGATGACCTCAGAAGTTAAGTCGCATAGTGCTCAGAGCCATTTGAACCATTTTTTGAACAACCCCACGACGACTACCGCAATCCACTTCACCCCTCCGCCGCCCCACACCAAACCCAGGGTTACTGTTCGGTTCGGCCCCCGCTGGACCCCACTCCCCCAGGGAACGTCTCAGACCAGACGAGTGTAACCCCTGTGTTTGCGTGGTAGAGTAATGGTGGTGTACGTGTACGTGGAGAACTTGTTTGCGCAGCAATTGCCGACATAGCGTAACTGAGGCAGAATAAGGGGAACCAGCCCGCATTCGCCGAGGCAGATGGAAAACCGCCTAAAAACTATCCACGGACTGGCCGGTTCACCGGACCTCGGCACAAATCCGCTGGGCGGATTCGTGCCCGGGACCAGGCTCTCCTTCCCGCCCGGCAAAGTTGTGCGTTAGGCCGCACGGCCAACCGGGCTGGCTGTTATTTCGCTTGCTTTTCTGTAAGAGTAAGTGTGTGGTCATTTTCTGCCATTTCCAGAAATCTTGAAGTTAGAAACTAAGTTTCAATTTCCTCATTTTGAATAACTAATACTTCCGACTTCCAATACTATGCGAAAACTACACTGATCTGTCAAAGAAACTGGTATAGCCATGCGTATTCAACTACAGAGATACGTAAACAGGCAGTATACGGCGCAGCGGAGGGCAATGCGTATCTAAGACAAGTGTCTGGCGCTGTTGTTATATTAGTTACTGCTGCTACAACGGCAGGTCATCAAGCTTTAACTGACTTTGAACGTCGTGTTGTAGTCGACGCACGAGCGATGGGACACAGCGTCTCCGACGTAGCGACGAAGTGGGGATTTCACGAGTGTATCGTGAATATCAGGAATCCGGTGAAACATCAAATCTCTGACATCACTGTGGCCAGCAAAAGATCCTGGAAGAACTGGACCAACACCGACTGAAGAGAACCGTTCAACGTGACAGAAGTGCAACCCTTCCGCAAATTGCTGCAGATTTCAATGCTGGGCCATCAACAAGTGCCAGCGTGCAAGCGATTCAACGGAACATCATCGACATGGGCTTCCGGAGCCGAAGGTGCACTCATGTACCTTTGATGACTGCACGACACAAAGCTTTACGCCTCGCCTGGGCCCGTCAACACCCACATTGGACTGTTGATGACAGGAAACATGTTGCCTGGTTCAACTACTCTCCTTTGAAATTTTATGGTGCGGATGGACGTGTACGGGTATGGAGACAACTTAATGAATCCATGGACCCTACATGTCAGCAGGGGACAGTTCAAGCTGGTAGAGGCTCTGTAATGGTGTGGAGCGTGTGCAGTTAGAGTGATATGGCCCTGATACGTCTACATACGACTCTGACAGATGACAAGTACGTAGGCATCTTGTCTGATCACCTGAACCCATTCATGTCCACCATGCATTCCGATGGACTTTGGGAATTCCAGCAGGAAAATGCGACATCCCAAACGTCCAAAATTTGCCAGAGAGTGGCTCCAGGAACACTCTTCTGAGCTTAAACACTTACGCTGGCCAATAAACTCCCCAGACATGAACGTCATCGAGAATATATGGGATGCCTTGGAACCTGCTGTTCAGAAGAGATCCCCACCCCCTCGTACTCTTACGGATTTGTGGACAGCACTGCAGGATTCATGGTGTCAATCCCTTCCAGAACTACTTCAGACACTAGTCGGGTCCATGGCGCATCGTGTTGCGGCACTTTACGGGGCCCTGCATGACATTAGGCAGGTGTACCAGTTTCTGTGGCTCTTCAGTGTAAGAGTATGCGTAGGAGGAGAATGCTGGTGGTCAGAGTGAAAGACTCAGAGGTGGACAGACACAATTTTTGCGTAATAGCAATGTGGACATTAATAATGACAACGCATGTGTTTTATTTGACGAACGTAATATTAATACGTGAGCACCGAAAATTGAAATACCGATTTTTAAAATTAATTATACCACGAGGCCAATGAAACTCATACAATATCAAAGGAACTTTGTCGTAGATGTACACAAAAAGTAATGTTTATACATAGCCGTTACGAGAGGTAAAAGGAAATAGACACACACATGTGAAAAGTTTTCCTTTGTCTCTGACACTGTTGCTAGCTTCTATGACTCGTAACTATGAGGTGCTATGGCAGAAACGAGTTTCATTCTAGGGACGTTCATTTTTAAATGTTGCAGATAGTTCACTTGCAGTAACACATTCATGCAGGACAGCTACAATGCCAAAACTGCTACGTCGTTGATGTTGTCAAAAGGGGAAAACTAAACGCAGTAACGAAGCTGTCGGGGACAACAAACGTTGTTAGTAGCGTTGTTCTTCACTTACTTTGGTCTAAGAGTAAACGGAACTAAGTTTGTGTTCGTTTGCCACCGTCAGCACAAAATTTAGAGCGTTCCTAATTCCCAGTATCTCCATTTTGAGTAGCTACAATGTCCCGTATTATAAGAAAACTATATATTTGTTTTAGGCTGGGTCTCGAAGAAGAACACTGACGGGTCGGACTGATAGCGGTGACGTAGTTAGACACAATTTTTGCGTAGAGAAAGTAATAGGAGTAATGCAGATGTTGACAACGATAATTTTATTATCGTTCTAAAAGATAAATTTAAATGTGCACAGTACATAATTCAAAATAACTCTGAGAGCTGTAATTAGGGTTTGACGAATTTACAGTGCCGATTTTGTGAGGTGACTTTAAGCGATACAACGGAATTCACACGGTGTTGTTGTAAGAGTAAGGTTAATTTGCCACCATTAACACAAAATTTATTGTTCAACGCTGTGTGTCTAAGCCTCCCTTCAAATGACCGACTAATTAAAGAGAAATCGAAGAATTATTTCGAGAATACACGTAGCTACAATGTAACATTCGCCACGGGTCAGTTCTGCGGCTAAAATTTCAGACACTTAAATACACATGACATCTGCTATCACAGATCAGGTCCACTGATGCAATTTGTCGAATTTCGATCACAGGCAATACTAGTAAAACATTAATATTCGCCACAGCAATTCTGAGACATAGCTCTTTGCTCGGATCCCAAATGCCCTTACTGTTTGCACGTGACTACTGGAAAGTCGCTCCATAGGTGGGAAAACAACAATATGGTGTGCTGGCACCTGGGGTACAGAATAATTTTCTACACTCGTCAGACCACGAGTCTGACAGGAAGTGGTGGGCTCGGCAGCTTCGGCGCAGATGCTGGGAACGGGCCTCTCCCTGAACACATCTGTTGCCAATTTAATGACCTCATCGTGGACTCCATGCAATGGTATAGCAGACCCTCACACTGTGCATCCGTGATCAAGCCAGGACCGAACAGGAGTTCTATAAAACTGGCGCAGACGCACTCGGTCTGTGACCCATACCAAACGTGCAACATAATTTAATACGTCACGACATCTCAGGGATCGACTTCTAAAATCCCTCAGGTGTGGCAACCACGTAAGATTTTGTCTGAAACGGAGGCACAGATATCTCACCGACTCTATCAACAGGAAGATGAGAACGGTTAAAAAGAATATACGAAGAGTTTACTGATGAAAAGTTAAAACCAGTGTTTAGCGCCCATTCCTCCAGTCTCTCGATCATTATCTGCAATTGGTGCGTATTTCCCGCAAGGTAGGAAGATGAACAAAATACTGAAAAGTCGTCTACAAATAAAGGATAGTTAACAGTTGTTCTTACTGTGGACACAGCGATACACATAACTATTAAACATAGAGCCACACTTAAAAAACTGCCTTGAGAGACGCGTTTCTTTGGTATAAAACAATCCAATAAACACCCCATTCGATATCTAAAACAACATGAAGAGAGGAGACATAAAGATGTCCCCAGAAGACACCTGCATGCAGTTGTCGGACGATATCATGCCTCGAATTGGTATCACAGACCTTCGCAAGGCAAAAAACAAAAACGCATGTCAAGTGCTGGTTGTGTAGCAAAGCCCGTTGTGTAGCCGCCTCTAGCAGTGTCAGATTATCAGCGGCGAAGTGGCACCCGGGAACCCACGCGGACAGCGACGAAAGACCTGCCTGGACTCAAATATTCAGACAAAGCGCAGAAAATAGTTTTCTTCCGTGAGTCAGAAAATTGCCCAGTTTGCGATATTAAGTTGAAACGTTCGAGGAGAATATCCTTAGCATTCCCAGTCAGGTGCCGAAACACGCAGTAACCGATTTTTTTGTGACCTGGTGCCATGTCGCATGTTGCAGTCAACGCTAAACCCATCTCTCACATGGAGTGGTAACGGTAATATTTTAGTTTTGGCTCTGAGCACTATGGGACTTAACATATGAGGTCATCAGTTCCCTAGAACTACTTAAACCTAACTAACCTAAGGACATCACACACAACCATGCCCGAGGCAGGACTCGAACCTGCGACCGTAGCAGTCGCGAGATTCCGGATTGCAGCCCCTACTACCGCTCGGTCACAGAGGCCGTCCGCTAACTTAGTGGTCAAACTAAACTTTTACGAGACGACTGAAGATAAAAATTAAAAACTAATGAAACTTGAACTAAATTTGAAACACAAAAGTTACAGTACCTAAAAAACACGTGCACATCATACGAACATAATTTTTTTCTCAGCTCTAAAACGTAGTACGGAAAAGGCAATGGAAAGAATTAAAACAGTGTAGGAGATAACTGTGGCTGGCTGATCGCTGGACTAAATTGTATGAGCCAGCCGCTCCGCATGCCAACATGTAGAGGGAACATTTCTAATTACTGCCTGAACTAAAATCCCGACTGCCCCTCTCATCGAGCAGTCAGTAGCAACAGCTACCAGAAGATGTGATTTGAGTGAAAAGCTTTGCCATGGTCTGCACAGTGTGTCACTTGCTGGTAAAGAGACTCCCTTTTATCAGTACAGCTTTCATAAGGGACCTCCCACCACTCCTTATAATCCTCATATTGGGATCTGTGGGCTGGGAAGAAGGTCCAGAACATGTCCTACAGCTGAGTCAACATTATGCTGATATGATGACCTATGCTGAATAGCATTAGTCTTAAATGTTATTGTTGTAACTAAGAATCTTTCAGTTGTATACTGAATGTTCCTTTTGTGTTCATTCCATGTCGAGCAAAGGCGCCATCACTTGCACTCGTTAAGAGTCCTCGACGCCGTCGCCAATGACGGTGAGCTGGACGCTATTACTGTCCGCGCGAAGGCCGGCGTGTGAAAGATATTGTAGCCACGTGTTATCTGTCGCCTTTGACTTAAATCAAATTAATGAATGAAAATAATCGTCAATACATCTTGTAGTAATGGAAAGCTGAGTTGGAAATGAAAGAATGCTGTGTTTAAGATCAGATCTCGTTTAAACTTGATATTAAGAACATGCCGTACTGTATGACTTCGGATGTGAAAATATACATCAATAACTGTGAAAGTTATCATGTTTCTCAATCAAGAGCATTGAGATGCTCGAATATGATAAAAACGTGTATGATTTTTTTTAGGCTATCGTCGTCATGTGATGATTACTTTGAGGACCGAATGTCGATGATGAATTTTGGAGGGTCATTGAAAATTTAAGTGAGGTTCCTATCGATACACTGACTCTTGCGAGCAGATGTAATAGGCAATTGGTGCAATTTGGTAAAAGCCTAGGCGTTTTCTGAACGTTTGAGACACATATAACCAAATCCTCGTCTCTGAACTTTTAATCAAAACAATTCTTTGAGTTAATTCAAATTTTCGTTGTGGCATCGCTCTGGAAAAGAAGTCTGCTACGCACTGAGATGTGAGCCTAGATTCGCGGAAGTGAAGCTCACTGGAAGAGAGAGAGACAGACTTTTTGACCAGTGAACAACGAATACGAGGCACCGTGTGCTGGTGTGGCAGCCGAGCGCTGTCTGCGATAGAACAGCACTTCCTGGTGGTGCCAGGCTACGTCGCGGGCGACGGCCACGAGGCGCAGCGGGTTCCGGGGAGTGGAAGCAGGGTGCTGTCGCCAGAGGAGTTTAGAATCCTGGGTAGCAGCAGCCAGGAGGAGCCGACGTCAACTCGTCGCGTCCTGGAGGTAGCTGCCAGTGCCGAGCAACGCGTCATGGTGCGGTGGGGGGGGGGGGGGGAGGGGGGGGGCAGGGGGAAGGGGGAGCTGTCTGTGAGCTGCCTTTATGGGCGACCAAATATACACATCGCAACCAGGTGGTGGCAACCGGGCGAAAATACAGTGAATAGCAGTAGATGAATGGCGGGGCTTCCACCACAAATCCAAGATGGCAGCCGTGACGTCATCATGTGACGTCACAGGCACCCCCAACATGGCGGCCGTGACGCCACATGATGACGCAAGTACTGTTAAACTTGTGATGTCGTAGAGACACCCCCAAGATAGCGACTGTGATGTCACATGATGGTGCAAGTACTGTTAGCCCTGTGACATCACAGACACACTGACACGGTTACCACCCCAAATCCAAATTGGCGGCGGCGGCAAATTCAAAAAGTGCCACGCCCCCTCCCAGGCGGGAAATACAATATTTGACAGATTTTCGCGAGTGCCACACCCACCTGGACTTGGAAGGGATAATTAATGTCTCCATCACGATCCTCAACCGACCGCCACGTCCCCTTACCAACCCATGGTGGCGAGCTAACATGCACAAATTTGTACTAGATGGCACAGCGCATGACGTCATCCAAAATGGCGGCCGTGACATCAATTGATGATGCGAATGCCACACCCCTCTGGCGGAAAGTTTGAATTTTGGGAGGGAAGATAGGTCAACTGGGCTACTTCCTCTAACCTACCCCACTCCCCTCCCCCAGAAAAACGGTGGGAAGTTCAGATTCCAACAGGATAATGCATAATACCACAGTTACCTATACTAACCTAAGAAAATCGAGGGAAAATAAGTCACTTGGGATACCCCCACTAACCTAAGTCATCCGACCACTACCTGTTCCTAGGAACTGGCGCCAACTTTGAATTTTGGTGGTAAAGAAAGGTCAATTTGCGTATCTCTACTAAGCTAAGAAAATGGCGCTAAAGAAAGGACACTTGAACTACCTCCACTAGCCTAAGTCACTCGACCACCACCTCCTCCTAGGGATTCGTGGGAGAGGGACTCAGCCTGCACTGGGCTGTTGGAGAGAGAAAGGAGTGTACTTTATTTATTTTGGAAAAATTTATTTAGGGATGGAGTATATTTATTACACTAATACAAAAAACATGCTCGGACATGCTTGGGGTCACGTCACACAGCCTACAGACTTGTGAACCACTAAAAGACTGTGCAAACATGCTTGCTAATCGTCAACTGGCGAAATAATGCACCAGTATTTATTTATACAATTTGTGCCACTACCGCCATCCGGTGTGTTTTCCACGAGGTTCAGAGACCCAAGTGACCTAGTGCACAGCACTGCCACCAGAGCACGCTATCATCCCTCTCTCGTGTTCGACTGCTTTTTCTCTATCGTCATTCTAACGGGACACCTCTGACACGCATGTTTGTGTCGGCCATACTGACATCACAGACCGTGCTGTTCCACCGTTCGAGTCATCTGTGTGTGTGTGTGTGTGTGTGTGTGTGTGTGTGTGTGTTGCACATGCGGGTGTCACAGATTGTGCTATACAAAAACTGTTGCACCACTCCTAAATAATTCAGTACACTGATGTGCGGACACGAAATCAACTCGTAAACTGTCCAAATAATGCATAGCATGGCCTGCAGACCTGCTCGCAAAATAATCCAAGACATGCGCAAGCACCGCTCACAGCCCCCTGTCCACTGCATTGCACTGGAGGCTACCAGCAAAGTGACGCGACCGTCAGCTGCCAAGTCACACACAGCTGCCTGCAATCATGAGGCAGTGACATCCCATTCATACTCCATACCTGAGAAATTAATCTCAAAATACATCTTCACCTGGGCACAGTTGCTGACATGACTGGACGAGAGTGAAGACCTATTTTTTCAGAGCGTGCTCACGCTGAGTCTGGATCGCATGCTCGTGTGTTTTTTTAACATTGCTGGTGCGATCACACTATAGCTGCGGTACAGGTCCAGTGGGAGCACCATTCACCATTGTTTTCTGCAGAGGAAACTTTCAGCAATAAAATTATTTTCCACAAATCGCTAAACTGCATTGACAATTAAACCCACAAAAGTTGTGAACTGATCATCAAATTCATACTAGACTCGCAGGAATATTGGAAGCCAGGAACATATTTACCAGTCTAACTACAATTAAATATTATCACGATTGCTGCAACAGTCTGACACCAATTGATATACACGTAATTCCTGCTCTTGATGGTTGTAGTTCGGGAATGAATATTCATATCTATAGCGCGAATAATTTTCCACGTAAAAAATCTCTCTCATAGCCTCATGGTTATCTATGTGCTGAATCTATACGTCCCTCATATTGGACACACACTCATCTTCTATAGTCATGCTGCAACATAACTCAAACAAGTCTTATGATGAACAGGTGTCAGGTGCTATGCGTGATAATGAATACCGCACCTGCGGACATAATACTTGGAAAGACATCACCGACGTGGGTTGTTGTACTGTAATCATCATCACTATCGACAGAACAACAAGGAAAAAGTGAATTCGTTCTTCCTTGAGGTTCTAATGAGGCACTCAGTCCATCACGCATTACCCTTCATGCTTTCAACATACGCAAACGTTCTCGCCACTATTTAGAGACTCCTATATCCGACCACAAAGGATGAATCGTGTACTACCATTGGCTCTTATCGAATTACTGATGCAGCTGGTGTGGAAGCAACGTCCACATTTTCTTTCTTTCTGCAGACGTGACTTTCAATGGCAAAACACTATTTTACACTGATCGCTATATCGCACTGGCAACTAAATCTTACAAACTACCATACATATAGTCAGACTCCTACTCAGTTACACTGCTCTCCCACCGAGGACAGGAGCTTGAATATTACAACGTGAAACCGACCTGCAACCCATTGGTATATCACATCGTACCCTACATAAGGTCAAGTACGGAAAGACTCCTACTCAATTACAGTGCTCTCCCACCGAGGTCAGTAGCTTGAATATTAGTGCATGAAACCGATCTCCAACCCAGCAATATATCACCGCGTACCGTGCCGATGAAGTACACATACAATTCGTATCCTGCACCTAAGAAAATCATCCCATTTACATCATTCGTACATATACCGTCAAGATGTACAGTACCATATATATACTCCTCACAGCACTAGATTTTTCCCACAGTCGACGATCACAAGTGATCCACCCCCAACACGCGATTAGAGCACCCTAGGCGACCGAAGTCGTTCTCAGAACTGTTCTACAAATTTGGGATCGTTTCCCATCGGCAAAAACACGTTAATGTTTCTGCTCCAAACCTGCTTCCTTGTTTGCTCGCTTTTCTACACACATCTCCAGACAGATTACAAGAACACACGTATTTTCGCATGGTTCGCCATAATATTATACCATTTCGCAGTACTTCTCGATATCAAGCATTAGGCAGCATCCTTCTGATCACTCACACAACATAATACCGAAGATATAGACTGGGAATTATTTCTATACAAACGCGAAATTTTAGCTAGGTGCAGCATGCTCTAGACTGCTGAGTAACTACAAACAAACAGACGAAAAATGATATTTTCACCTGAGAATTCCGATCTCAGTGATGTAACAGATTCGAAATCATCCATATAATTTACAAGGTCAACTAAGGCGTTTCTCATATCTAGAGAACTGGCAAACGTGTCTTCCACATGCTAGATACACACTCCACAATATCTTCTTTCAACTAAATAAAGGCACGGAATGTGCAGAAGCAGTCAACCGAGCAATTTACATGGGAGGGAATAATGGTCCAGCGCAAACGCACCTCCATACACAATCTTCTCAAATTTCCACTTGATCACGAAAGTCCAGTTGAATACAGTGCTATATTACACCTTCCGATTAGTGCATTTGGGCTAGGTGTTGGCAGCTGTGCTACATTTACAGGCAATTTTAGAACACAGAACGAGAGGTTATGTCCTGATTGCATGGATAGATCTGACATAAAATCGAGTGACGAGTGAATACGTACAAATTGACCAAATATACACCGAAATGCGGGGAAATTGAAGAAATACTTGCATATCTTCTGGTTCGCAGAGAACAATTTGTACATGGGAAGAAGTATGCGGCAGCAAGAGGAATCCGCGAAAACGTCGACATCGAAACGAAGGGAATAAGGGCAGCAGTCAATTTTTTTTTGTCGAGGCATCATCATACTGTATGTGTATTGGGGCACCAGTGATACACGGTAGTTGACCACTTTATTTGATGATTTTCAGGAGGACAGAGAACCCTCCACCTCTAACCTTACTTGCATCTGCCTTAACTGCTAACAGCAAGTGGATGTGGTGATCGATTGAGAGGTAGCTGTAACGAGGTACGATTTAATGGTTGACTGATGCATTCTAGGGAAAGAGAAGTTACTGCAGGTCAATTTTTCCAGATGCATCAGTCGTGTGACATAGCCTGCGTTCTACTCGTATGCAGCCACGTGTTCTGTATGTGGTTTAAAGCACTGTCAACTTGCGATTGTTAACGGTAAACCTGTCGGTCATTAGAGGACTTCCATCTCTCTCTTGACACATTCCTTTAAAAGAACTTTGATGTATGCGATGTACTCCAGCCCCCCCTGTCACATATTGGGTGTAAAATCGAGACTTCAGCATCATAACTAAGTCAGCAACAGGAGCTTGTGAGGCACTGCAATCCCTGTGTACACATTTGCCAGACAGATTGCTGTTTACAGAATGAGTGATGGAATGACATGTAATTTTCACATGTCGGACGCTGCTGCTGTATGTTTATCCGTTTCCTTGTAGGAGGTTTCCCCCACTATTAACGATCATTTTATATAGGTCTGATGCAGGCTCCATATAATTTCTAATCCGTGATCGGATGTGAACAGTGGACACTATATGTCTCCAGAAAGCTATATTGTGCTCGTATTATGCAGAGCAAATGTTTTACGGAAGTAGTTTTTTCGTTTTACGGTTCGATAACATAGTTTATCGCAGAGAATCCAGGAAGGAGGATGTATGTCATGCGCTTGAAATACATTTCTTACATTGGAATATTAACAGCGCTACATTCCATACGACTGATAGGTCAGAAAAGCAGGCGATCTAACACTATAGCCTATTTTAAGTGCAGAACGTTGTAGCCTTAGGAGAGCATGTGTTTATGTTATCTCTTACGAATACCTTCCAGGTACTGACCCTAGACTATAGAACAGTCGAGTTGAAAGCTTGGTTGACTTACGTAAAAATGTGTCGAACTCCATCCGTCTGGAGCTCCGTTGCGCATAAAAATCATTTATTTCCTGTTCTTCTTAACTGTCTGCTATTACATTACAGCACTTTGAAATCTGTTACTATACATCGATAAGGAGTGCTAATTTCCTCGACACGGGCGCATCTCGAGATGGGTGAGGACTCAGAAAGCTCCATTCATTCATGAGGCCTGGAGTGTACCGGTCTTTTTCTGGTCGCTTGCAGATTAATTTTGTAATGGTGCTGCAGGGCAGGTTGGTCAGTGACAGTGTGAGGACGGTCTTTCACTCTATAATTTTACCTTAAGACAGCGAGAATGCTCTGTGACTCCCATATGCAGGGAGATAGATCGTAAATTAAGCACTATGCTCGAGATGATAGAAATATGTGGAGCGCTGTCTGGTATACTCTGATAATTTATGTGTTCGAGAATTAACACTGAATGGAAGTACTGTACAGTCATCTATTCATGTTCGCAATGATAATCACAAAGTGGAGAATGGGTGGTTTAGCTACGATACTGAAATTGGGGAAACATGCTGTCACACCATTGGCCGGTGTTGAAGTTACTGTAAAATTGCTAAAATTGTTCGTGCTATCAACTGTGATGCTTATTATTAGAGTACATCAATGGTGTCTTTTCCATCCCAGCTGTGCACTGGCATGCTGTTTGTTACAGCATAATGACTGACTGGTATCCTTTGTTTGAGTGAAGGAAAGAGTTTTGGTGGATGGATAGCAACTTCTCAGGTGGATAGCACTGAAACACTGATTGCGTACGTGAGAGCAATATGAGGAATCAGTTGTGAGGGAACGTAGAGCCATCGGCTATTCCATCAGTGTGGGAGACGAGTCTAAATGTAGAGCTTGTCATTCACTTTCGGACTGTAGTTTGGAGACCTACGCCAACGCCTTAAAACTCTTCCAGTTTGCTTATGTTGTAACTGTCTTTTATTTAAAATCAGCCAATGTGTGGTGTGTTATGCTATCCACCATAAAAGCATGATTTAAACTGTGCAACATCTAGTTTCCTGCGAAGGGCCGTGGATCAGAACTTCTTGATGTCAGTTTAGAACCTGGCACAGGCCTCGAAGTCGTGGCAGAAAAACGAAATGTTTGGAATTGTATAAAAGTGTGTTAGAAAACAGTGTTTCAAGCAACTAATCAGGACCAGAGGGAGCGTCTTTTGCGACTTAGTATAGCCTGTGGGATACGATCATTCGCCTAGAGTATAGGTGATCAAATTTTAAAGTGGCCTCTGCAGTGCCTGTATATTCAATCTCCTGGCCCCAGGAGAATATCACTTCTGCACCTCAAACACCTGCCACCAAATTCATTGGAAGTTCTGACGAATATCTGTAACGCTTGCCTGAGAATGCTCTATTTCCCTAAACAACAGAAAATAGTGATCATGCTACGAAAACTTGGAAAAGACTTGTTATTCCCGCAGAATTATCGCCATATCTCCCTTCTCAGCTGTGCTGGGAAGATTCTGGATGGTACAATCATTTCACACCTCAAGCTTTTCCTTTCCGAGCATAGCATCATAATCCCACAGCAGTTAGGTTTCTGCGAACAGCACAGCACCATCCATCAAACGAAAAGTCTGGCTGAACATGTCTGCAACGCCCGAAAAATCGACATAGCACTGGTGCCGTATTCTTGGATATTCAAAAGGCGTTCGACAAGATGTGGCACCAGGGCCACCTTAATAAACTCCTAAATTACCATTGTCCCCTGCACATTGCCAAAATCATACACTCCTTCTTATGCAACAGGCAGTTTGAACTGAGATTATGCTTTCTGAACTCTACTTGCAACATTTGTGTGTAGAGCACACAAAGTTGTACCACTATACCTAGAAGCAAGAGTCTAGCTCTCCTACATTAGGAACAGTGGAATGCCAAACTTGACGATTTCATCACAACTTTTCGGTTTCTGTACAAGTGGTCTTCACAAAAATGGCTCTAGCACCTCAAACACGTTACAGGTGAGCCTGAAACTTTGCCAAGTTCATGTAGGGCCCTCAGGTACATCCTGTACAAATTTCATCAAAATTGAAGATGGTCGAGCTGGGAGCCCAAGGACACTTCTCGTTGAATGACCCAATATATACTTTTAATTTTTTATATTATAAGCTTCTGTAACTTTTTCATATGTAACTGTTATTTTTCTGCTCACGTTAAAACTTCAAGTTTAACTTATATCCTTTTTTTCTAAATCAGTTTTTTAGAAATAGCCTTAATAAACTGGCAAATTTAACATACAGCATGGCATCACATCCCTTGCAGCAAAGTTTACAGAGCACAGGCAGCCGCATGTCACTTCCTGTCATCTATGAAGGACAGCTGTTTCTGACAATGTTGCCAGTGAATCGAGTTGTCACATTCAGTGCCTGCGAGTACATCAATTCTAGTATGAACAGACAGCGAAGTCCTGTCCAATATGAAGAAAGGTTATGGAAACTGATTTTGAATTTAGGTGAACGAAAACATTAGTGATGAGTAAGAACTAATAAAGAGCCCTCAGCACTTTAGCCTGAAAATTTTCCATCTTAGGCGCTGATATGAAGCTATCACATGTCCTGCATATGGACTACATGACATCATTTATAAAATGAAATTACTACTTCCACTCGACTATGTTTTTATTATTTATTTCACCATTGTGATTTTGGCTGTCAAGCCATTTTAAAGTGCAAGGTGAAAACTAAAACCAATAAAACTTAAGGATAATGAAGTGCAAGGTATAACGTAACAACATTTGAGAAAGACAATTTAAGGTACATTACTTTAGTTTTCACCTTACACTCTAAAATGGCTCTACAACTGAAACTGTGAAAGTGAAATAAATATATAATAAAAACCTGCAGCAAAATGGTGGCAATGACTTCCTTTAAAAATATATTATGACTAACTGCGAGGTTCCCAACCAAGGAAAAGTCACTGTATGATGGTATTTGTGTGTTCTAAAACTTGCTGTATTCTAGAAGGAATGGAAGTGAACATGACTGAACAAGTGTAAGGCCTAGTTTACACCACAGGAAATGGAAGAGAACACATACAGCTCACAATTCTTCACTACTATTCGTCCGTATCTGTGAACAAGTGTTCGCACTGGAGGGAAGGGATGGGAAGGAGTGTTGCATGTCAAATCTACTAACACTGTCTACTTTTGTGTGTGTGTGTGTGTGTGTGTGTGTGTGTGTGTGTGTGTGTTGTAAAACTTTGCACATATTATGTCAGTTGACACCTTTTGCTGGGTCCTCATTACACTTTAAGACAAAATTTAAAAACAGTGCATTAATTACCAACAAGTAACCTAAAACAGAGTATTCATGTGCTGTTTTGTGTGTAAACTATGAGGTTAAGAGTTGAAGTGGAGGGGACATGAACTTGCCAAAGCATAGAGGACACAAGCTTCCTTTGACACTTCACTAAAAGACTGACAAACAGCTGAATATGAGCGAACAGCAGTGAATATGTACCAAACATGATCAGATGTTTTCCTGCATTTACCCACTGTTTGCACCAGAGAGAATTCTCATTTGTTTGCATTTGCTATGGTATGATCATTTTAAGTGAGCAGTTCATTACTGCTCTCTACCACTCTTTTCTATTACTTCATGACTGTTCCACAAGCATGTCCATTATAATTATCCGGGCTGTTATGCCGTGGTCGGTTGATGAATTCTGAGGTGATTCCCAACGTTTCGTCTCCGACTGCGGGAGACATCTTCAAGGGGGTCCGTAGCTTGATGGAAGGTCCAACACACACACTGGCTCGCTACTGACTGCCGCTAAATTCTGTGTCCGCGCGCCCCTCGCCGCGGCGTGACGTCACGTGTTTTGAAAACGTCAGTGCAATTGGCCGCTGTCCGTCGCCGTCGATCGCCGTTGCCATCATCCAGCAGTGGGCGAGTGGTACACATCTTCTTTAACACCGGCATCCATATACCGTTTAATTTGACGCCCTCCTCCTTTCGGTTGAAATTATTTGGGTGTTTAGCGATTTCGATTGCCTCCCTGTAGAGCCTTTCGTAGTATCCGCTCGTGGCCGCTAGTACTTGCGTCTCCTCGAAACGAATATTGTGGTTCCCTGGCTGGAAAGCATGCTCCGCAACAGCTGATCGTTCCGTTTCTCCTCTTCTACAATTTCCCTTGTGCTCTTCCAAGCGATTAGAAACAGTTCTTTTGGTGGTACCCACATAAACATCACCACAGCTGCATGGGATCCTATACACACCAGATTTTTCCAATGGTTTGCGAGCGTCCTTGGCAGGCCTAAGGTATTCCTGTATCTTCCTGGTGGGCTTGTAAATTACGGTAATATTCCGCTTCGTCAAGATCCTCTCTATTCTTTCCGTTACATTTTTAACAAACGGCAGGAAAACCTTAGATTTTGCAGTAGCCTGTACGTCAGTATGATTTCTGCGTGGCTGCCTCAACGCACGTTTTATTTCGGCGGACGAATATCCGTACTTCGTTAGTGCATTGTGGAGATGTTCCATCTCAGCGTCGAGCAACTCAGGTTCACAAATATTTCTAGCTCTGTCCGCTAACGTCTTGATAACACCCCGCTTCTGTTGTGGGTGGTGGTTCGAATCCCGGTGCAAATAACGGTCCGTGTGCGTGGGTTTGCGGTACACTGAGTGGCCCAAACTACCATTTTCGTTTCTAAACACAAGCACATCGAGGAAATGTAGTTTGCCGTCTACCTCCTTCTCCATAGTAAACTGCATTCTTGAGTTTATACTGTTCAGATGTTTGTGGAACCGGCTTAGTTCCTCCCTACCACGTCTCCACAACACAAACATGTCATCCACGTATCGGAACCATATATTTGGTTTCTTGCTGGCAGTACCTAAGGCCTGTTCTTCGAATTTCTCCATAAAGAAGTTTGCAATTACGGGACTTAGGGGGCTTCCCATAGCTAAGCCATCCGTTTGCTCATAAAACTGTTCATTCCACTTGAAGTATGTGGTCGTCAAACAACACTTAAACAGTTCTAAAATATCGGCAGGAAAAATTCGATCCAGCTGTTCCAATACATCATTAAGTGGAACCAGGGAGGCAATCGAAATCGCTAAACACCCAAATAATTTCAACCGAAAGGAGGAGGGCGTCAAATTAAACGGTATATGGATGCCGGTGTTAAAGGAGATGTGTACCACTCGTCCACTACTGGGTGATGGCAACGGCGATCGACGGCGACGGACAGCGGCCAATTGCACTGACGTTTTCAAAACACGTGACGTCACGCCGTGGCGAGGGGCGCGTGGACACGGAATTTAGCGGCAGTCAGTAGCGAGCCAGTGTGTGTGTTGCACCTTCCATCAAGCTACGGACCCCCTTGAAGATGTCTCCCGCAGTCGGAGACGAAACGTTGGGAATCACCTCAGAATTCATCAACCGACCACGGCATAACAGCCCGGATAATTATAATGGACATGATATTTCCGGCAGTGAAAGTTTACATTTTTGTTCCACAAGCATTTACTCAGTAGTGAATGAAAGAGGATATGACAGAACGAGAGTTTCATTGGGCTGATTCTTGCAAACATTATGATTTTCTGTTTGCTATTGAATTATTTCTCACTCTGAATGTGTGTTAAATTGCATAATGATCTGGAAACCAATATATTTAAAGTCAAACAAAGCTTGAAAGTGAAGCATCTTGTTAGCAAAGCATGAATGGGAAAATGGCAGTTCAGGTCCTCAGCTGCCAGAACTTGCATAGTAACTCAAGCAGTGCAGAGTGACAGAGCAGAGAACATAGGTTGTATTATGGAATTTATAAATACTTTGTTTGACTTTCTAATTGCATGACAGCATAATGCAGCCATATAGGTGTGCATCATCATAATGGAAACAATAGAGAGGACAATAGAGGTTTCAAGTACTGTATATAAAATTGAGAAAATCATAGGTGAAATCACAACAGCACCATTCATCACAGGATTCAGACTGGTAACATTATTGTTCAGTTTTTTGTAGAGTAACAAACTGTTAGCATTAATTTTTTACTGACTATAAGTGCAATCAAGATGCTGTAGAGAATTCATTTTCAGTGTACTGTCAGATAAGTGGCTACAACCTGAAACCTAAACAGAACAACATGAACACTAAGATGCTTGTTCCAAGATCTATTAACCCACTTATGAAAGCTTTGG
This sequence comes from Schistocerca serialis cubense, assembly GCF_023864345.2. Classification (NCBI taxonomy): domain Eukaryota; kingdom Metazoa; phylum Arthropoda; class Insecta; order Orthoptera; family Acrididae; genus Schistocerca; species Schistocerca serialis. The sequence continues at coordinate 450,229,941 of NC_064646.1, read as the reverse complement.
ATCCTTCAAACTGTGAGAATGACACTGATCTGATGCTATTACTGAACAATTGTGAGTTGGAAAAGGAAGATGATGACTTCAAGTGTTGGAAAGCTCTGGAAACATACAAACCTCTCCTATGTGCATGGAGAAGGGAGTACCAACGATACTGAAGAGTATCTTTCTTCCTATCAGAAAAACTTTTCTTCTGAAATGTGTTCAGTAGCATATTTAGTTGGCTACTTCGCACAAAAAAGCATCTAGTAGTATGGTTGTTTGAGGCGTAAGGAGCCACTTGTGTCAATGAACTTGGACTTTAGCAATGTTACTGAAATCTTTACAGACATATCAGCCCTCTTTGTACAGTCTTATTTGTAAGAGAAATACAAAGCCTGATATGTAGGAATCAGGTAAAGTCACTATAACCACGATAGCTAGCGATTAATGACAGCAAATGAGCAAAGTTAGAAACAAACTATTTAGATAGCGGTAGTCAAATTTTCTGCAGGACTTTGAACTCATAATCAAACTGGTTCTGACAGTTACCAGTGTTTATTTGTAGTTGTGTTCATGCAATATGTGATTTAACATTTGTCAGTAACCTAAACGATTATATTCAAAGAAGTCGAGAAGAATTTGAAATCTTTCTAGTGTTGTACCTGCTTGTGGAGAGATTTTTGCCCCCATAATCCCTATCAAATGAGCTGCAGAACAGAATGTACACATACGGCATGGAGACTGACAAGTGGGTAACTAAGTGACTGCATAAATCCAACAATTTATCAAAAAGCTTCTATTGCAATAGAGCCTGCATTCAAATGTGAATTCGTGAGAAATAAGCATTACTTTTCATTGAATAAATTTATTTATTCTACTTGTAATTGTGAGAAGTAACCTTGCAGTAGAATAAAATTCATTTGTAGAATCACGGGAAAACTCGAGAAAAATTGTAGCTGAAGGTTGGCTGTCATTTCTCCTGAGCAGTCGTCTATGGGCCCAATGTACTTGGCTTACAAAGCTCTCACCTGCAAGTTTAGGTGATAGCGAATCTGGAATACATCCCACATTGTCAAAATTCCTGGACTGAGGTTTTATTCAAATATGTAACATTTAAATGGTGAAATCCAGGGTGGAATGTAACAATATTGTTACATTTAAATTGTGATGTAATTTAAAATTTCAAAATGCATCTTTCTTGTATTCTTGCTAACATGAAAATTCTGTATAGATTTTTAGACTTAAATAAATGAACAACACTTAAAACATCACATTCTGAGGAAAACTAGCTTTAAAATATATATCTGTCTAACCTATTTTTGAAAGCACTTCCAAGTCAGATTACCCATACTGTAAACAGCAGAGGCTGAAACAGCAGATTTCCATAATTACTTGCCACTACAATAATATATGCCCACCCGGTTAGCCATGCGGTCCAACGCACGGCTTTCCGGGTGGGAAAGAGCACTTTTTCCCCGGCACGAATCCGCCCAGCGGAATTGTGTCGAGGTCCGGTGAGCCGGCCAGTCTGTGGATGGTTTTTAGGCGGTTTTCCATCTGCCATGGCGAATTCGGGCTGGTTCCCCTTATTCCGCCTCAGCTACACTATGTGCTGCGCAAACAAGTTCTCCATGTACACCATTACTCTACCACGCAAACATAGGGGTTACACTCATCTGGTGTGAGACGTTCCCTGGCGGGGGAAAGGGGGGGGGGGTCCACCGGGGGCCAAACCGCACAATCACCCTGGGTTTGGTGAGGGGGGGTGGAGGGGTGAAGTGAAGTGGACTGCGGTAGTCGTCGTGGTGTTTTGGACCACTGTGGCTGCGGCGGGGATGGAGCCTCTCCGTCGTTTCTAGGCCCCCGGTTAAAATACAATACAATAATATATAGTTCATCCAATAAGTATGTTAACATCTGAGTCATTCTAGTGCTATTATTGTTTTCTGTTTATCACCTGTGTAAGGTGGTCAAGCCACGAAAAATACAACGGAGACCAGCAGTATTCAGATCCAGGACATAATAAAGATAACAGATGAACTAGAACATGCATAAGTTCCTGAAGCAACAGCCAAACCACAGGAAGCAGGAGTGGTCAAGCAGGAGCTCATGACTAGAGTGCCGATTAGCCAGTTTCAGAGCACAAGATGAGAAATCAAAATTATAGTATGACAGCTACCACAACAAATACTGTCAAAAGGACCAAAGTAGTAACAGAGCAGTAATGAATTCTATGCCCTGGCCATGGATACACAGAGCAGAAAAACAACACTGCTGACAGCATCACATGTCAGGGATTCGAAGTTGACATGGAGACACACACGTGACACCCTGCACGGAAACCAGCAAGACCCCTCACAGTGGAAAACTAGAACAATGAACCTTCTTTTGAACAGAAATGGCACAGACAATCAACCAGCAATCGTACATAATCACATCTATCTTGCGAATGCTGAAGAAGTGGGGATATTAGGCATGTTTAGTGTAGAACTCTACGATAGAAGGTTGGTACTGAATGCCACACTGACACAGGGGTAGAGAGGTGGCAATGTACACACAAAACACATGGGCTGTCCGAAAATTTCCACTTCCGAGGAAATTCTCAGACTCCGAAACAGTGTTTACCCAAGTCACAATCTGATTTTACCAAGAGCTTGTAGTTGTCTGTCTCTACAATCATGTGGTGCAAACCCTTGCAATATCTGCCGTGTGATCCTCCCACCTCTTCCTATGTTGTGTTCTGTGGGACTAGTACAGTCAGAAATGAAATGTACTTCTCGTATCTTGGCCTGGTACCTTTGAAAGCGCAATAGATAGTATGGAACTGGACCTTGGCCACTAGGTAGAGTTGTTATATCAGCAAGTGCTTGAGTTCAGAGGAACATCGAAGGTGGGTCAAAGCCATATGTGCAGAAGCATGTGCAAATGTACCATGTGGAACACAGCCTATCACACATCAGTGACATCCTTGTCTTTATTCTTTTTTTTTTTTTTTTGTGGTTTTAGGGCGCACAACTTCAATGGTCATTAGCGCCCTGACTACTCTAAGAATGCACCGCGAGGCACAAGTTGACCACAACAACTAAAAGGGAAAACACGATAAAAGACAGACTGACAGGCATAGGATTAAAAAACAGCATCATCAAATGTCCTTAGCGAGGTTTGTCAAATTGATAAAACGAAGAACACGAGCAGCTGCTCGTGGGTCATCCGCTAAAATGGCATCGAAAGTATTTGGCAGGTTAAGATCGAGGTGCAGTGTGTTAAGATCTGGACAGGACATTAAAATGTGTCTAACCGTCAGCAAGTGCCCACATGGGCAGAACGGCGCCGGCGCAGCCGTCAGCAGATGGCGATGGCTGAACCGGCAGTGTCCAATTCTTAACCGGGCTAAAACGACCTCCTCCCGCCCAGAAGGGCGTGAGGAGGACGTCCAAGCCACAGGAAGAGGTTTTAAGGCCCGAAGCTTGTTGTCGGTAAGTGCAGCCCAATCGGCATGCCACAGAGATAAGATGCGCCGACAAATCACCCTGCTAAAATCGGACGAAGGGACACAACAAGAAGCTGTCCGAGGCTGGAGGACCGCAGCCTTGGCCGCGGCATCTGCAGCTTCGTTCCCAGGGATACCGACATGGCCAGGAACCCACATATAGCTAACTGGAGAACCGACGTCCACCAGCTGCTGAAGAGAGCGTTGGATCCGGTGTACGAAAGGGTGAACCGGGTACGGATCACTGAGGCTCTGGATGGCGCTCAGGGAATCTGAGCAGATGACATAAGCAGAATGTCGGTGGCGGCAGATGTAAAGAACAGCCTGGTAGAGGGCAAAGAGCTCAGCTGTGAAGACCGAACAATGGCCATGGAGCCGGTATTTGAAACTTTGTGCCTCGACAATAAAGGAACACCCGACCCCGTCATTGGTCTTAGAGCCATCTGTATAAATGAAAGTCATGTCGATGAACTTCGAACGAAGTTCCAAAAAACGGGAGTGGTAGACCAAACTGGGAGTGACCTCTTTTGGGAGCGAGCTGAGGTCAAGGTGAACGCGGACCTGAGCCTGGAGCCAAGGTGGCGTGCGGCTCTCGCCCACTCGAAAGGTTGCAGGGAGGGAAAAAGTAAGGTGTTGAAGGAGGCGACGAAAGCGAACGCCAGGGGGTAGCAGGGCAGAGACATACAACCCGTATTGACGGTCAAGAGAGTCGTCAAAAAAGGAACGATAAGACGGATGGTCGGGCATTGACAGTAGCCGACAGGCATACCGACAAAGCAGTATATCGCGCCGGTAGGTGAGTGGCAATTCGCCAGCGTCAGCATGAAGACTCTCTACGGGACTGGTATGAAATGCTCCGATCGCAAGTCGTAAACCCCGATGTTGTATGGAGTTGAGGCGGCGTAAGATGGATGGCCGTGCAGAGGAGTATACGAAGCTCCCATAATCCAGCTTGGAGCGGACGATCGACCGATATAGACGAAGTAGGACGGTTCGATCCGCTCCCCACGACAGACCACTGAGAACACGGAGGACATTTAAAGAACGGGTACAACGGGCGGCCAAATATGACACATGTGGAGACCAGCTAAGTTTCCTGTCAAATGTAAGGCCTAAAAATTTGGTTGTCTCCACGATTGGGAGAGCAACGGGACCGAGTCTTAAGGACGGTGGGAGAAACTCTTTGTATCGCCAGAAGTTAATACAGACCGTCTTCTCGGCAGAAAAACGGAAGCCATTGGCGACACTTCAGGAGTAAAGACGGTCAAGAGAACGCTGAAGACAGCGCTCCAGGACACGTGTACACTGCGCGCTGCAATAGATGGTAAAATCGTCCACGAAAAGGGAGCCTGATACATCAGCTGGGAGGCAATCCATTATTGGATTGATCGCGATGGCGAAGAGAGCGACGCTCAAAACTGAGCCCTGTGGCACCCCATTCTCCTGGCGAAAGGTGTCGGACAGGACAGAACCCACACGTACCCTGAACTGTCGATCCATTAAAAAGGAACGAATAAAAAGAGGGAGGGGACCGCGAAGGCCCCATGTATGCATGGTGCGGAGGATGCCCGCCTTCCAACAGGTGTCGTAAGCCTTCTCCAAATCAAAGAACACAGCCGCGGTCGGGCGCTTCCGCAAGAAGTTATTCATAATGAAGGTCGACAAGGTAACCAGATGGTCAACAGCAGAGCGGCGCCTACGAAATCCACATTGTACATTGGTAAGTAGGCGTCGAGACTCGAGCAGCCAAACCAATCGAGAGTTAACCATTCGCTCCATCACTTTACAGACACAGCTGGTAAGCGAGATAGGTCGATAACTGGAAGGCAAGTGCTTGTCCTTCCCCGGCTTAGGAATCGGGACAACAATAGACTCGCGCCAGCATGCGGGAACATGTCCCTCAATCCAGATGCGATTGTATGTACGAAGAAGAAAACCTTTACCCGCAGGAGAAAGGTTCTTCAGCATCTGAATATGAATAGAATCTGGCCCTGGAGCAGAGGACCGTGATCGGCCAAGTGCGTTTTCGAGTTCCCGCATGGTGAATGGGGCATTATAACTTTCACAATTCGAGGAGCGGAAGTTAAGTGGCCTAGCCTCCTCTTCCTGTTTGCGGGGGAGGAAGGCAGGGTGGTAATGAGCGGAGCTCGAAACCTCTGCGAAAAAGCGGCCGAAGGCATTGGAGACAGCCTCAGGGGCCACAAGGACGTCATTCGCGACCTTCAAGCCAGAAACTGGTGAGTGGACCTTAGTGCCAGATAGCCGGCGCAGGCTACCCCAGACAACAGAAGAAGGAGTAAAACTGTTGAAGGTGCTTGTGAAAGCAGCCCAGCTGGCTTTCTTGCTTTCTTTGATAATACGACGACACTGAGCACGTAATCGTTTATAATTGATACAATTCGCCACTGTAGGGTGGCGTTTAAAAGTGCGTAAAGCACGTCGACGGGCACGTAAAGCGTCTCTACATGCTGCGGTCCACCAGGGGACCGGTACGCGACGTGGAGAAGAAGGAGGGTGAGGGATGGAATATTCAGCAGCAGCGAGAATGACTTCCGTGAGGTGTGCGACCTGACGATCGCAGCTTGTAAAGGTTTGATCCTGAAAGGTCGCCCTGGACGAGAAGAGCCCCCAGTCTGCCTTGGAGATGGTCCAATTAGAGAAGCACGGAGAGGGGGTATGCTGCAGGAGATGGATAACACACGGGAAGTGGTCGCTCGAATACGTATCAGAAAGTGCATACCACTCAAACCGGCGTGCAAGTTGGGGAGTACATATAGAGAGATCTAAATGGGAATAGGTGTGAGATGTGTCCGAAAGAAAAGTAGGGGCGCCAGTATTGAGGCAGACAAGATCGAGCTGGTTGAAAAGGTCTGCTAACAAGGAGCCCCTCGGGCAGGATGCTGGAGAGCCCCAAAGGGGATGGTGGGCATTGAAGTCTCCAGTTAACAAAAATGGTGCAGGTAGCTGAGCAATAAGTTGCATCACGTCTGCCCTGGTAACGGCAGATGACGATGGAGTGTAAACGGTACAAAAGGAAAACGTAAAAGTGGGGAGAGTAATGCGGATGGCAACTGCCTGCAGGCCGGTGTGCAACGTGATGGGATCGTAGTAAATATCATCCCGGACCAGCAACATAACCCCTCCATGAGCTGGGATACCTACCACAGGGGGTAGGTCAAAACGCACAGAGGTGTAGTGTGCCAAGGCAATTTGATCGCATGGGCGTAGCTTCGTTTCCTGGAGGGCTACGACAAGCGGACGGTGCAAGCGGAGCAGCAACTTCAAGTCCTCTCGGTTGGAGCGAATGCTGCGAATATTCCAGTGAATAAGTGCCATCGTAAGAAAAGAAAGATGAGAGAAGTGGTCACCTCGAAGGCCGCTTAGGGCCTGGCTTCGAGCGAGCACTGCCGCCGCTATCAGTAGGCGGACAGTCATCGTCCATTGGGTCTATAGGGTCATCGGCCATCTCGGGAGGATGGCCGGGAGGGGGAGCTTCCTCCGCCAGTGAACGGCCAGATGTACGGCGACCAGCGGTGCGGCCAGGCGAAACGGATGACGGCCTGGGGCGGCAGCCGCTGGGTGGCGCAAGAGAAGAAATGCGCCGTGGCGGAGAAGGAGAACTGTGCTTCCTATGCGCCTTTTTGGAAGGACGTGTAGTGGAAGTACCGGTCGAAGGCTGTGAGGTCGAGGTACGGAGGAAGTCTGCAGGGGTTGGTTCCTTCTTGAAGGCCCGTGCATCTGACTTCGGTGTCTTCGTCTTAGCAGAAGCTGAAGAAGGTGCTCGTGTCTGTGGGGTGATGGGAGGAAGAGGAGACGTCGACCGCGCGATCTTAGCACTGGCCGAACGGACGACCGTGGTGCTGAAGGTCAGATCGCATGTCTGGGTTGCTACCTCCCGGGTAGTCCGAGGAGAGGCGAGGACAGTACTTATTTCCCCGCTGGGAGCAGCGTGGGCTTCCTACTAGCCAATAGCTTGCGAGCAGCCGAGGTGGACACTTTCTCTTTGACCCGAATTTCCTGGATACAGCGTTCTTCCTTATAGACAGGACAGTCGCGGGAGGATGCTGCATGGTCACCCTGACGGTTCACACAACGAGGAGACGGAGGTGGACAGTCACCCTCATGGGCATCCCTGCCACAGGTGACACATTTAGCCGCATTGGAACAAGACTGTCGAGTGTGATTGAAACGCTGACACTGGTAGCAGCGCGTAGGTGTCGGGATATAGGGGCGAACAGAAATAACCTCGTAGCCCGCCTTGATGCGCGATGGCAGCTTAACACTATCGAAGGTCAAGAAAATTGTCCGGGTCGGTACAAGGTCATTGTTGACCTACATCTACATCTACATCTACATTGATACTCCGCAAGCCACCCAACGGTGTGTGGCGGAGGGCACTTTACGTGCCACTGTCATTACCTCCCTTTCCTGTTCCAGTCGCGTATGGTTCGCGGGAAGAACGACTGTCTGAAAGCCTCCGTGCGCGCTCTAATCTCTCTAATTTTACATTCGTGATCTCCTCGGGAAGTATAAGTAGGGGGAAGCAATATATTCGATACCTCATCCAGAAACGCACCCTCTCGAAACCTGGCGAGCAAGCTACACCGCGATGCAGAGCGCCTCTCTTGCAGAGTCTGCCACTTGAGTTTATTAAACATCTCCGTAACGCTATCACGGTTACCAAATAACCCAGTGACGAAACGCGCCGCTCTTCTTTGGATCTTCTCTATCTCCTCCGTCAACCCGACCTGGTACGGATCCCACACTGATGAGCAATACTCAAGTATAGGTCGAACGAGTGTTTTGTAAGCCACCTCCTTTGTTGATGGACTACATTTTCTAAGCACTCTCCCAATGAATCTCAACCTGGTACCCGCCTTACCAACAATTAGTTTTATATGATCATTCCACTTCAAATCGTTCCGTACGCATACTCCCAGATATTTTACAGAAGTAACTGCTACCAGTGTTTGTTCCGCTATCATATAATCATACAATAAAGGATCCTTCTTTCTATGTATTCGCAATACATTACATTTGTCTATGTTAAGGGTCAGTTGCCACTCCCTGCACCAAGTGCCTATCCGCTGCAGATCTTCCTGTATTTCGCTACAATTTTCTAATGCAGCAACTTCTCTGTATACTACAGCATCATCCGCGAAAAGCCGCATGGAACTTCCGACACTATCTACTAAGTCATTTATATATATTGTGAAAAGCAATGGTCCCATAACACTCCCCTGTGGCACGCCAGAGGTTACTTTAACGTCTGTAGACGTCTCTCCATTGATAACAACATGCTGTGTTCTGTTTGCTAAAAACTCTTCAATCTAGCCACACAGCTGGTCTGATATTCCGTAGGCTCTTACTTTGTTTATCAGGCGACAGTGCGGAACTGTATCGAACGCCTTCCGGAAGTCAAGAAAAATAGCATCTACCTGGGAGCCTGTATCTAATATTTTCTGGGTCTCATGAACAAATAAGGCGAGTTGGGTCTCACACGATCGCTGTTTCCGGAATCCATGTTGATTCCTACATAGTAGATTCTGGGTTTCCAGAAATGACATGATACGCGAGCAAAAAACATGTTCTAAAATTCTACAAGACCTTCTTCATGACCCTATGGACAGCCGTCACGCCCTGCTCAGCGAGGAATGATTGAAGCTCCTCGTCAGTCAATCCGTCGAGGGAGCCAGTATAGACCACACCACGAGACGAATTCAAAGTTCGGTGGGCCTCCACCCGGACAGGGAACGTGTACAGGAGGGTGGCCCGAAGCAGTTTTTGTGCCTGAAAGGCATTCTCAGTTTCTAGTAATAAGGTGCCATTACGCAACCGGGTACAGGATTTGACAGATCCGGCTATGGCATCTACGCCCTTCTGAATAACGAAAGGGTTGACAGAGGAAAAATCCTTTCCGTCCTCAGTTCGAGAAACTACGAGGAACTGTGGGGCAGGCGGTAGTACTTTTGTCACTGTTGGCTGGTCACGTTTCCGTTTTTGGGTCGAAGTCGAAAGAGATGGAGTAGAATCCATTGCGGAGGAATCCCCCATGATTGCCAGCGTCTCCGATGGCGCGCTCCTTCCTTGTGGGGACCCTCTCAGAGGGCACTCCCGCCTTAGGTGAATGTTTACACCTCAGGTCACACCTCCCGAGAAACAGACGGAGGGACCAATCGGCATGGTCAGAAGGTATCAGCTCAGGCAATCACCCCTCCCCGGGCCTGGCCTTTACCAGGGGGTACGCGTGTGCCTTACATGTCTACCCAGGGCGGGGACTTACGCGTTACCCCGTCACCGGCTACGCGTGCGAACGCGTGGGTCGGCCTTCAGGCACGCACAGGGAGGAAGGAAGAAGAGGAAAAAGAAGAGAGAGAGGGAGAAAGAGGACAGACTGTCTCAAACGCCGAGGCGGAGACCAGAGAAGGCAAGGAGAAGAAGGCAATGAGAAAGCAAGGAGAAGAAGGCAATAAGAAGGCAAGGAGAAGAAGGCAATGAGAAGGCAAGGAGAAAAAGGCAATGAGAAGGCAAGGAGAAAAAGGCAATGAGAAGGCAAGGAGAAAAAGGCAATGAGAAGGCAAGGAGAAGGCAAGGGAAAGAGTAAGGAAGACAGTGAGGTGGAGAAGAGCAAAGAAAGGAACCAACAAAAGGAAGGAAGAAACGAGAAGTGAAAAAACCAAAAGGACCACGATGATAGGTCGTGGAACCGTCCGTCTCCGGACGCAGGCGCGAACTACCCCCGTGAGGGGGATGGACTCCTTTTAGTCGCCTCTTACGACAGGCAGGAATACCGCGGGCCTATTCGAATCCCCGGACCCGCAGGGGGGTTGTCTTTATTCTGTGTACATGAAGCTTGCTGTTTATTTCAGTCCTGATGCTGAGAGATTATTTTGCCATTGTAGTGTTCATAATGACTGACAGTAAGCAATTATACCAGGTGCTGCACAGGCAAGCAACAAGAAGTGTTCCACATGTGTAAGTACTTTGAAAGTTTTCCGCTGAATCCGAGCTGGCAGGAGGCTTCTGCTGCACAGTTGTCACATGTCAGAAGCAGACAGATTAAGCTTGTGGTATTGTTTTGTGGACTTTTGAGAGGATATCAACAGACGTTAACATGTCTATGCAAGCCTGCAGTGTGATGCTGATAGTTACATGCCACAATGTAGGTGCACACTCTCGTTAAGTTGGCACTACGAGAGAAGACTAACTACGCTGACCACAGCGCCCTCTGGCCAACACTGTGGAGCAAAGCAAGTGCCATCGTGAGTTCTGGCCCCATTTTCATCAAGAGCAGATGGCCTGGAAATATTTCTTCTACTGCCGAGTGGACTAGCTTGCTATTAAGACTGCATCAGTTACGTTCAGTTAAAGCTCAGATAGCAACGAGTATTTGTTAGCTTTAAGATTATGCAGAACATTCATCCTAACTTCACAGGATTAGACATTGACTACAGCTTCACATCTATGTGCTCATCCTAGTCAAAGTTATGTATGCATTTGATATTTACTTGTGTTTTTGACTATATTGAAAGTTTTAAAGTTACATGCAGTACCTAAGTGCTTCATCTCTCCTGCTCCTATTCGCTTCCTTTACTCTCGGCTTATATTAGAGAATAAGTTCACAGGAGCAGACCCATGCATCGCCTATCAAGGCAGGATAACAAAATGCAGCTCATCTGTTTTTGTCACCTGACCAGCAACACAACCGCAAAAGAGAACTGTGTGACCTAGACAATTTTGTGACACACAGTATTAATAATGTATGCTAAAGGAGAATATCTGACATCAGAAGAATTAGTTTCATGAACAAAAGAAGCCAACAATTTCAAGGGATATGAGCCAACTACGTTGAGGATACTGAAAGACATAGGATTCAGATATCAGAAAATGAACGATGGAAGGAAGGAAATTACTAATGTAACATAGTGATGTTGTAGCAGTAAGGACTGTGTTTCTGAGAACACTGCTGGAGATCAGATAAGTTGGCACATCTCAAATTTATTATGTAGATAAAACTTCCCTCAACCAAAGCCTTGCAAGGGCTGAGTGTTGGAATATAAGCAATGGGAATGGTCGGTAAGAAGTTCCAGTACACAAGAGTAGTAGAATTATAGAATTATCACGTTGGATCATCAGAAAGTGGCTTTGTTCCCTACAATAATTTGGTTTTTAAGGATTCAAAGGCTAAGAATTCTGCAAATTATGACTCAAACTACATTCTGTGTCTTCAAACAGTAGTTTAAAGAACAACTGATATTGCACATCACTCCACATTCAGTTATTGTCATGGATAATGCAAGAATACACTCAGTGCCAGTGGACAAATGTCAGTTACAAACTCCATAAGGGCAGATATTTTTGAACGATTGTCCTGTAATGGAATACCTCATGGTTTATCACATACCAGTGCAGAATTGTTGGTTCTTATTGCTGCCAACCAGCCTACATTAAGAGTTTATGAGATAGACGAAATAACAAAGCAGCACGGAAACCATACTGTTAGATTACCCCTACACCATTATCAATAGAACCCAGCTAAAATGTTTTGAGCTCAAGTGAAAGCATACATTGCAGAAAAAACAATGCATTTAAATTTGCAGATGTCAGACTTACACACAAGGCAACAGACAGCATCTGAACATCTGCATGGGTATCATGCAGAAAAACTGCAGGATGAAGATTATGAAGAGAAATTGGCAGAAACATGATTATTGATCATCTTGCTGACTGCAAGTCATCTATGTCAACAGCAAAGATGGTGGTGTGGATTTCTTACAGTGAAGTAAGTAAGTAAGTATTAATTACTGTTACTTTGTTTTGACTGTGTCTGCAGCTGTATTATAAATTGTTAACAGCTCGGGTATTCACCTTTGGCTTCACAACAACACAGTTTATTCATAAAAAATATGACATTCAGTTAAATACATAAATCATAAAGCTGTAGCAGGCTGCACAATGAACAAAAATCAGCTTTTAGTAACCCATTAAATGATCCATTTCTGATATCCTTAAGCTCACACATTTTTAAAATTTAAAAATACTTTAAATATATTCAGTCACAGTGGATGAATTAAAGACAGGAGCTACATCATGATTATTGACAACATTGTGTGTGTCTGTCTGGGGGAGGGGGAGGGAGTGTGCACGCACACACACACACACACACACACACACACACACACACACACACACACACACACTTTTGTGTCTTAATCTTACTTTACTCAGAATGCAGTTACTATGTAACGATGTGTGAGCATCCAAAATTTCAATAAGGAGTTCATAACATATTGGGAAATTTATTTCTCTTAATGAAAGGATACACCAACCACAGCCCATGAGCCAACCATTGGTACAATGGCATTTCATTACTTTTTTTTTTTGTCACCCTCACATAATCATAGTGAGGGATTTGCAGCTTCCATTACCAACAAGCCTGTACATCACTGTCTTAATTGTTATATATTTCACTTTTACTCTAAGAAGAAATCAAATTTATACCCATTAATCAAAACTCTTTCAAAATTAAACCATTCAACAAAACAACTCACAGTATAAGTCACTAGATCTGCACAACAAATATAGCAAATGCGAAGTTATAAAATTTCATGTTGAGTAGTTGGTATCAGTTCAGAAATAATTTTAAGGAAAGTCAATTACCTAGGGCAGCAGCACCATTTTACCATACTCATAGTGATGTTGTAGCAGTACTCATACTTTACAATGAGAAGGCGAACTGTGACAAAATATTTACATGCTTTCTCACTGATTGTACAAAAAAATCATAATCACTAGTCATCCACATAGTTTGTAAGGCCATGAAAATAATCCCACATGCGTATTTATTAGTTCATTATAGAAGAAACAATGCTGGTTACCTTTGCCGATTCACTTCGTGTCAGATTTTAATAACCAGTGTCAGCAGCCACAGTAACTCCAAAGAACTGCAGCTCCTTCGGGTTTTCGAGTAAATCCTGAGAAATTTCATTCACTCATTAGATATAAATGCAAAAGAGCTTGTATAATAGAACTTTGTAATCAGTATTGCATGGAGTGGGAGAGGGTAGCATGGGGGAGGAGGAGAGAGGGCTAACAGAATAAGACAGACATTAACTGTTATTTTTATTTGCACAAGTGTGAAAATGTATTTATTGTTTGTATCTCAGTATTAATGTAAGCAGATCTCATGCACAAAAATAAATGCACTGTCAAGAACAGAAGGCTTAAAGCTAATTAATAATGATACCAGACCCCCCAAAGTGCCAAAGACAGATCCACAAATGTATCGCACCTTCACCATAGGAATAATGTGTAGGAAAAAGGTGAGATAACATCAACAATCAAGTTCCTGCCCCATACCCTCCTCCTCTTCCCTCAAAGGATTCAGGTGCCACCACTGCAGTATGAATGATCCCCTCTTCAAGACAACATGATGTATCAAGTAGAGCATAACCTAGGACAGTGCAGTATAATGGTGTCATCTGCCAACAAAATGCACCTTCCTTAACCTACTGCATTTTGATTTTCTCCACAGGCTTCTACCAAAATTGTAAAAAATCACAAAAACACAGACCGCATGCAGGATTCAGTAACTACATAAATGATCTGCCCCTCATCACTACCAGGTGGTAATATAGCCTTACACATTGCTCAAAGATAACCACTTCAGAAAAATTTGCAAGTCACAGAAACAACTTACCACAGAAGAGAAATAATGTAATACAAATGAAGTCCAACACGGTGACAAACATTTCAATTTCCCACAAAAAGATTTATAACAGCCCTGTCAACAATGGGGGGGGCTGGAACGGAATATCATGAACAACATATTTAAATTCCTGATTGTTGTGGTGGTAAATGTTGAGGTGGGGCAAAGGGTCAGGGGAGGGGGAGGATGCGAGGGATGATGACATTTTGTTTTCCTTAAATAATTCCTAAAACTGTGGCTTGTTGCAACTACAGTATGTTTCTCACTACAAAATTAAACTATTAAATTTCCTACAAAGCCCCTAGCCATTTTTTTCTACAACTAATAGTTGCCGTGTTGCAGGGATTGCAAAAATTGCAATTATTAAAAATACTGTTTTAACAGTATAAAATTAATGTTTATCTTGAAATGAAATGGGTTGAAAATAAATACCTAAGTATTTGTGCCATGTCTGAATGTAGTAGAGCTGTATTCAGAGAGAAACTACGTAATAGAGTGAAAAAGGGGAGGGGGAGGGCAGGGGAGTAGGTGGGGGGGATAATGTGTGCAGTAGAAATGCAAGGGAAGGTACGTTGCTGGATTGTGGATTGTGTTCATGCATTTCCCTCCATAGGTTTGCGACTGAAAATCTAGCAAGTCATTATCCACTTCATTCACCCCAACACTTCGCAACAAGCAACTACAGCATGTCTCACAAAGTTATGCTGGCCTTCCACAGTGCACCTTATAAAACACTGGTTATGCAGTGTGTTGACAAGTCTGGAAGATGTTTATTTTTCCACATAATGTGTTAACACTATGCCTACATGTAATGCAAATATGGGTTAGTAATAACGCGAGCACAAGAAATGCATATGTACACAGTCTATGTACAACTCTGCTAAAGGGGATATTGATTCTGTCATTCTATATGGCACCTGTAGCATTATTCCAGGAAAGGTTAATTCCCCTCCATGAGCACTGTTCACTTTTCATTTTACAGACAGACTATACCTCCCCAGTATTTCCTGTGCATACAACTTCACCGAGTTCATGTTTCTGTAGTGGAGTTACTTAAAGTTTCTTAAATGAGTACATACTTGCAGTTGTAAAGTTAGCTGTTACGTAAAAAGCTGAACACATTGAAGAACCTGTCCCAAGTGGAACGTGCTGTCAATAAGTACTCGACAGTGTCTCACACCAAAGTGAATAAAATGATGTCAATTTCATTATCTCCACTATCACTGTTCAAAAAATGGTTCAAATGGCTCTGAGCACTATGGGACTCAACTGCTGTGGTCCTAAGTCCCCTAGAACTTAGAACTACTTAAACCTAACTAACCTAAGGACATCACACACATCCATGCCCGAGGCAGGATTCGATCCTGCGACCGTAGCGGTCGTGTGGTTGCAGACTGTAGCGCCTTTAACCGCTCGGCCCCTCCGGCCGGCACACTATCACTGTCAGGAATACTTTTCAGAGCATGAGGGGTAAAAAATGCACCTCCCCAGCCTCAGCTCTCACCATTTGAAGAGACCCAGGGGCTCAAATTGCACCCTCCTTCAGCAGAGGTAGGTCACATAGGTGTTTTAGAACTTCAGATATTTCAATGTAAGTCAAGCAATGCTTTACAGCAGATTACTGCTCTACATCTGAGCACGATTAGTCCCCATTCCTTCAGACATATTCAAACCCCCCCTTGGGAGACACACTGTGGATGTGGGGTGAGTGGCTCCACTCTACAAGTGCCAGCAATTCCTGAATGGGGAAGATTCATACAACCTCTCACTATCACAGGGACTAGAGAAGTGCAGTAACTTTCTCGACATTCATTAACTCACCACCAAGTAACTATAACACAATTACGCGGCTTTACAATACATAGTCAATGATGGACAGCAGCAAGGTATCTCATTTGCCAATCCAGTCCCTTTCCCATTAGTACTATATAGGTCACTGACATCACCACACTTACATATTAAACACTTCTCCATCATTGTTTACAGGAATGTAGTTCGAACAACAGCTCATATAACATTTGCAATAAGTACTCACTATATAAATGGAAAATAACTCCACCATACAAATATGAGCTCGGTGAAGTTATTTTGTCTACTTACGGGAGACAACCGGATAGAAAAAGCTGGGGAGGTATAATGTGTCTGTAAACTGAAAACTGAGCATGGCACATAGTGGGGGAAGTACGCTTTACTGGAAGAACACTACAGCTGCTGTAAACGGTGACTAATAATCAATTTCCCCTTTAGCAGTGTAGAAGCGTGTTAAGAGATTTACGCAAATTCTGCTCCCGTGCATTTCTTGTGTTAGCATTATTAGTATGTATCTTCATTCCATGGTTGTGTGAAATAACCATTCCCCACTCCCCCATCTGCCTGTGACGATGTTTGGTTTGTGGGGCACTCAACTGCGCAGTCATCAGTGCCTGTACAAGTCCCAATCTTTACACAGTCCAATCTAGCCATTTTGATGAATGATGATGAAAGGATGAGGACAACACAAACACCCAGTCCCCAGGCAGAGAAAATCCCCAACAGGGCCAGGAATCGAACCTTGGACCCCGTGATCCAGAGGCAGCAATGCTAGCCACTAGACAATGAGCTGCAGACCCTCCTGCCTGCGCATGTCTTCACATCGTGTCACCTGTGCTTCAAAATGTGTGCTGTGGAGGGTCAGCATAACTTTGTGAGAAACCCTGAACTTGCTTTGTGTGACGTAGTAGGGCAGAGTGGAGAATCACCTGTCCAATCCTCAGTTGACAGACCTATGAAGGACAGAAGTGCACGACTACAGTCCAGCGACCTACCTTCCCTCACACTTCTACTCCCCTTCTACTGTCTCCCTTCACCCTAGACCACTGGAAAACAATGTATCCCTAAACACAGAACTACTGCACTTAGACGTGGTACACACATTTAATATTTGTTTTTAATCCACTTTATTTACAGATAAACATTAGTTTTATATTCTTAAAACATTATTTTTAATAATCTGCCATTTTTCCATCCCCTGCAATGCGGAAACTACTAGTACTAGAGAAAAAATGAATAAGACCCTTATTTTGTAAGAAATTTAATACAATTTAATTTTTGCTGTGAAACATTTTTCCTAGAATCCACAGTTTTCTTGTTATTCGAGGGAAAGATCTGTAACACCCCCAGCGCCCGCTAAAAAAGACCTCAAACCTCACATCCCACCAGTCGGGATTTTTTGTATGCTGTTCAGGACTCTCCATCCTAGCACTATGCAAAAATTTATGACTACAAGGTATTTTCTTTCATTGACTGAACTAAGTGTAGTGACTTACGTATGATGACAAAGTACCCCTTGGGTTGACTCTCGATAGGAAGTTATTTTTTTTACATACATTTTACAGAGAAATGATAAAAATCCTTACAGCTGGCAAAATTACAAGTCTTGTCTTGCATTAGCACCAACATACAAATCAAACAAAATTGGTATTATGCAAGGTGTGTTCAAAAGATAACAGGAAATTTGTAATTTTGTGTATCATTTTATTCTGATTCATAAGATTTATACACTGTTATGTTGGCAAACATGCTGGAAAGGTACTGCTTTCGGTGAATCTGCTATTTGTAAAACAAGGGTTTACAAATTGTATGAGCTTTTGGTAGAAGGCCATCAAGACACTGAAAATGCCAAGTGTTCTTTATATGCCCAACACACCATCAACCGATGAAACTATGGAAAATTTGATAGAAACTATTATCAACAATTGTCAAATTATATTCACAGACACAGACATTGGCATGTCAGCTGGCTCATTACATAAAATTTTCTCAGTTGTTCTGGGTACAAAAGTGACAGCAAACAACGACCGAGAATTACTGAATTTTGAACAATGACATTGGCAAATGCAAGTTGCTCAGCAGTTGCTATGTGAAGTCCACACCAGTGCAAAACTTTTCAAACGGGGATAAGTGTTTGGGCAAATTTTTCAGTATGATACTCGACCATTGCAGTGGAAGCGTTCTGCATGAACAAGATAATAAAAAGCTTAACAATTGTTGTCAAATGTGATGCTTATGCTGACTGTGTTCTTCAGTATTAACAGCATAGCACACAGTGAATTCCTAGCCAAGGTTGAAAGTTCAATACAGAGTTCTAGTTACCAGTTCAATGCCCTTTATGTGAAGCAATCTGAAAAAGGAAAAGCCTAAATTTGTGTTAAACAATTCACTGCATTACTTGTTCACGAATTTTGGCCAAAAATAATTTCGTAATGATGCCCCAGCCTCCGTATTCACTCTATGGAACTTTTTTCATTCTCAGAATTGAAAACTACCATTTTACAAGCACAGATGAGACTGAAGAAGTTTCACTAAGTCAGTTAAAAGCCACCACAAAGATCATGCCATAGAAGCATTTCAGGACTTAAAAAAAGCACTAGCATTAGTGTATAGTGTGTCATGGGGACTATTTTGAAGGAATAACACTGATGTAGATCACATGTGGGCAAGAATACAGCCTGCAGACCGTGCCCTGGCACAACTTCCACAGCACTCAGCTTCACTGGCACATATCCCCCATCGCCACACCGTGCTGACTGAACGTGAGCAAAGGAAAACAGAAAACACACCACATTTAAATGGCAAATCTGTTGGACTTTGTTTGACTTGGTTTTGTATTGCACATTTTTCAAGAACACAAAGCATAAACCAAACACTGTTTCAGTATTATTTAAATATGAAGACATAAAACACACAACCTGTTGATCTTACTGGCTTTACTATTCTGGTAGACCTCTATAGGCCTGACATTTACGGTGCAACTAAGTGAGTTCCAAAATATTCAGAACGAAGTTTCATGGTGTATCCTACAACTTCAACTTTGGAAAAAGATCACAGATATATGCATCAGGCATATCCTATGAATTACACTTGAGCAAGACACAAGAAAACAGTGCAACAAAGTTAACCTAAAGAAGATGATCATTTAGAAATTATATACAGGAGACATTCACAACCACAACAATGATTGACAGTTCACTTAATATTGTTAGAGATACATTTTTAGATGATACATGAACTATGTAACTGACCTTTATCTAAGCAAAAATGAGACATAGTAGTTCTTGAACTAAGCACTACCAATGCCCCACAGTTAGAAAAATATCAACAATGGATCATTTTCCAGCAAGATGGAGCACCCCCACCGGGCTTTGATAGTGTGTCATTTCCTGGATGAAAGATTTCAGGATCAGTGGATTGGAAGGAACGGTCCAACACCCTGGCCACCCCACTCTCCAGACATTACGCCCCTTGACTTTCATGTAAATAAAAATTTATCACTGTTTCACCGCTATGTGGCACCACCAATGCATGCTTCACCACCCTTTCACGGTGTAAATTTTCTACCTAGAAAGCATGATGTAGTTTTGAAATTAGTCTGGCATGACGACTGGATCAGTTACAGCATGTCTTTATGGATCTAAATACCTAGATGATCATGGTGTGTGTGTGTCAGCTCTCAATATGACAAAGCTTTGTAATGCTTGTACTCTTGTCATTTTCTGTAATTTTTATTTTTATTTCCAGACTACCCAATGAAGGGTATTTCCCAAAATGCATCAAATAAAGTCATTCAGTTTTTAACTAGTGAAATTTCATTTAGTGACCAATTCAGCAACTTTTCGGCACTAATATTAATGAGAAGACAATGAAACATGGGCTGTCTAGCTGAAACAATAATGAAATGCCTTACACAGATGGCGCGGGGTGCTCGCTGGTAGTGCCAGAGCGAAATGTCCGTGTTTGACTAGACTACAACGATATTTGCTCATGGCTGAAAATCCAGATAGTTGCGCATTCATATAACTTAGGGCCATTTAATTGAGACTCCACTGTAAAAGTAAAGTTGTCTGGAAGGTTATAACACAAGAAATGCTAAAAGAAACAGAAGTACAACAACTTAAAGATAAAAGACAGGGCAAGTCAATGAATGATCCTCAGAAAACAGGAAATTTTATGAATGATATTTTTTCATGGCAGAGACACAAGAACTAGAATTCCCACAATCAAATGATCTTCCAATGAATGATCATGTGGCAAGTATAATGTTGTTACCATCCACAGGATACAAAGTTAGGAAAACAATACAAAAATTAACACCTGCTGCTGATTACGGGCTTAAGGAGACACAACTGCGGTATACACAGGGCTGGACCCTCGCATATTCAGTCACCTCACTTCAGTACATGCTTCGTAGGCCGGGAATGGCCCCTGCCTCACCTTGTATATAATCACAATACTGTGTACAGCCAAGCTGCCGGCACCCGTGTGACAATATGTGGTGTATAACTTGCACCTCACACTGTTGTGGTCATAGGTCCTACTTAAATCCATGTGGTTATGTGACACCATAGATATATCCTTCGGTCAGCAGTTTGCTGTCTCACCATGTGTGGTTGCTTACTACAGGAGTTGATGCATATACCGGTTATTTTCGCATGGGATTTTAAAGCTGATGTCTTTCAGGAAAGCTCAGCTACCATGTATTTAGAGAGCCTGATGATGATGATGATGATGATGATGATTAAGTATATCATCGAAGCCAGTTGCCAATAACTGATAATGAAAGTACAGCTGACAAGAGTGATGAAAAATTTAATATTCCTTTTGGCTACTGTTCTGTCCTCTTACTTAATAATGATGGACATCCTGAAATTAGATGCAAATTTTGTCACACTTTCTGCTGCCTCAAGGCGTTGTTGAGGCGCTGCTGCTCTCTCTCTCAAGTTGTGGCAGCTGCTTTCTAGGTGGTAGTGTCATCATTTTCACAACTTTTCATTCATCACAATTCAAACAATGTTTTTCAAAATATTTATAAATGCGTACAGAAACCTAACTTGTGAATCAATGTATCTATTAGTGGAAACTGGATCAAAAACTCTACAGCTGTTCCCGAATTAGCCTTCACATACTGATGAATGCAAGGATGAAGTTGAATTTACATGTGTATAGACATTTGTTTGTAAATGCCCACATGTGTGCAAGCACTGAACTTACATAGTTAAGAACAAAGCACTGCATGCATACTATCTAACAGGAAAAAAAGAAAACTTTTGACAATCACACCCAGACAAAACCATTTATTATTGGTTTAAATAAATTTATCATTAAATATAGTCAATTTAGAAGCAAATTGTCAATCACTGGTGCAATGTGTACCTCTATTCCTTTTGGGAATGTTACTGTGGGGGTCAAATACAAGTTGGGCATCAGCTTCAAGTGCCCTCGACATAACCGTTCGAGATGAAATCTCCACATAGCTTAACTTCCCAGTTATTTTTGTAAGTCTTACCTCTTCTAACAGTTTAATGAAGTTTAAGATGCTGTCAGTGCCTACAGAGTGACAGAATTGCTAACTTTTAAGCTCCCAATTCTACTATGCAAATACAGCACTAAAGAGCTGTTCAGTACAGAATTCACTGAGTTCTATGACCTGGGACATTAAGACTTGATACAGCATTTTGTGTGCATAGCCACTTTCCTTCTTCATATTATGCCTACAGTAGTGTGGTATTAACTAATACACATCCAGAAGGTCCAGTCACATTAATGTGACCCCTGCATGTTTGACAACAACAAGCAATAACCATTCACAGATAGCAGCACTAGCAGTGGAGGGTATATAAAGTGTGTCGGGGTGACACGGAAAACAAAGCAGGTATTTATATAAAGCGGAAAGGGAACAAATAATCTTACATCTCCAAGGGCGTGATCAATGGCTATGACTGTAAACAGTTCATATGCCACAATAGTTAATCTATACCGTACAAGTCAAAATGGTGCTGTCCAGAACTGGGGCAGAGGAAGCTTTGGTATGTCATGGGCCACATATGACAGGTGTGGACAATCGCTATGGAGAGCTATATGGGAGATTAGACGTGGAACTGTTGAGCAACTTCCCACCCAAATGAACCAAGGGGCTACCAACAGTGTCTTCTCATCAACCGTTCAGCAAATGTTTCTGCACACGCACATCCGCAGCAAGCACTCTGTTTATGCACCCCTGCTGATGGCTGTTTCATCAGCGACGAAGGCTGGAATTTGCATGCTAATACTGCAACTGGACATCCACTGACTGGTGACAGGCAGCCATTTCAGATGAATCACATTTTATGGTTCATTAGACAGACAGCCGTTGGCACATACAACATGCAACATCAAAGCAGACATCCTGCAACAGCATTATGGCCTAGGGAATGTTTTTGTGACGTTTGGAAAGGCACAGTGGATCCTTGGGGACTATGTCCATCCCTCAATGCAGTTTGTTTTTCTTCAGCTTGATGGCATCTACCAGCATGACAACACAATGTATCACACAGCTTCCAGTGAATGTGCACCGTTCGAAGAGCACCGAGATGAGTTTACGATACTCGCCTGGCCACCAAATTTCCCGAATGTAAATAGACTCGATAATCTGTGGGACAGTCTCAACTGGGCTGTTCGTACCACGGATCCTCAACTGGGAAACCTAGCACAGCTGGCCACAGCACTGCAGTGGGCACGGCTCCACATCCCTGTCGGTGCCTTCCAGAATCTCACCGACACTCTTCCTGCACGTCTCGCAGTGGTCCACGCTGCAAAAGGTGGTTATTCTGGCTTCTGACATGTAGTCACATTACTGTAACTGGCAGTGTACATGGATCTGTCCCATCTCTGACTTCGAGATGATGCTCTCTTGTGCACAGCAAATCAGTATAATACCTTTACATTTTTCAGTGTCCTATATAGATGCGATTTCATTTTCCTTATTAGCAAGCTAATTATGTTTTCATGGAAAAATCAAGATGTATTATGAGTTATTCTTGATATTGTCTGAGCCACATCTTAAGTTTCTCCCTTGACTATTGCAATGATGTCTAGAGTTGTTATGCAGCTTTGTCTTACAAAAACATTTCCGTTGCAGTACGGATAGTATCTCCATCAAATTCTCATACCTAGGCAAGAGAGATTATTTTGAACATCTTACCAGCAGAATGCCATGCGAAATCTGCTTTCCTCAGCTTGCCATTTTCGGAGGGGTGGCACCACAGAGACACGCGACCAAACAATGCAGAACCCACAGGACCTCACTGAGACTGATTCGCTAGTAAATTCTTGTAAGCAGCCACAACTCAGAGCTCATTAATGTCAACTGTATCTATTAACTTATGAACATCAGTGTGGAAGACAGCAGCGAAGAACGCTACATCGACATAGCACGATGTGGTTTAACGGAGACATATGTATGTGAATCTGAATTCAAGACTACTTTCTTGCTATGAAGAATATTACTCTCATTATATGTAACTTAGCACCACAGAAGAACCTGCAGCATTCAAAGTTATGTACAACACAAGTATTAAACATATGTAGTGTAAATAAACCTATTAATGTGTTACTGTGTGCGCACATGCAGGTGTGTGCGCTCTTTACTTTGTGTAATTTTACTCTAGCTCAAAAAAGGATTACTCCGAAAGCTACCAAAATTTCTTTCTTTTCCATGCGCACCAGTCAATGATTAGTGCTTCTACTGTTTGGTGAGTAGTCACCTTTTTTCCTCAAATATTAAGACTGTATCTGAACCTCTCACATTTCTACACCGGAAGTTAATCAGTTTTGATATTGCCCTATGAAGAATACTTCCTAGATTAAGGATGTTCTTTTGGTCTTGTAAGCCCTGTGACTACTACTAATTTTGACTTGCACTTTTCTGACTTGTATTGTCAGAGTCTTCCTAAACTTATTGGGCTGTCCGCACATTTTTGTCTACAGTCTCCTGTAGAGTTACTCTGTTGGAGGTGTCAAGCCTAAAGCTAGCAAGTTTGCTGTATCTCTTGAACCTTAAATGGTAGTATTTGACAACGGTCTGGTCATCTACCCTATTTATAATATGATTGGTGTCGTGAATACAGGACTTTTTGCAATTTTGTTATGATACCGGTACATAGTGCATGGAAGTAATGTGTATGTATAAACATAATAACCACCTAAATGTTAGGTTATTAAATATTGTCCAGGAACATGATGTTTCCTGTAAGCGATTTAACTGCCACTACATCAGAGACAGATGGGGGTTAAGTTGCATTGACTCTACATACAAAAATCAATTATTTCGATAAAATACAATAATGCAATTTGTTATTTTTATCCCCTAAATTGATGAAAATCCATCAACTTCTCTACATAAACAGAAAACGTTAGCTACTGTTTACAACAATGTTCTAGTAACTAACTTCCCTGTCCTTTGAAAGTCAGCTGATCATTATTTGGCACTAACAACTGTTAATACACTCATGCCAACACTTCAGCTGCACATGCTTTAATACTAAACTTCCAATTAACCATTACTTCTGCAGTGTCATTAACACATAAAAAATTGGCAGCACTTTCCATTTTTAACAATGTGTACAGCACCAGTGTTACTGAAAGTTCAAGAAATCACATTCTTTGAAAGCTAACTAGAGCCAATATGGGACACCAAATCCAGAGAACCAGAACTCCTTAGTACTCAATCACTTTAAGCAGTATATACATTCCGCATTTAGTTTTGTTCTTGCCAGCATACACAGCCTTAAACACCACATGAAGACTGGTTACTGGTTAAATTATACCAGTAATTCATTAAACCTTTGTTGCCTCCCATGCATGTCATACCCAGGAATAGGTTAACACAATATCTGACTACATACTACTGGAAAGAGCAGTGGCACAGCTTTCAACAAATGGACCACTGGAGGTAGGGCCACAACATGAACAGGAAAGTTCAGTGCAGTGTGGCTACCAGTGTGCGACCGGCACAGGTGGTTGCGAAAACTGTGTGTCGATTTGGGACTGCCAATAACACGCAACTCAGAAACCAGTTTGAAGCG
Organism: Schistocerca serialis cubense; assembly: GCF_023864345.2. Lineage (NCBI taxonomy): Eukaryota > Metazoa > Arthropoda > Insecta > Orthoptera > Acrididae > Schistocerca > Schistocerca serialis. The sequence continues at coordinate 450,204,890 of NC_064646.1, read as the reverse complement.
ATGGAAGTTGTCCAAACATAGAACATCCAAAGAGCTACTCCAAGAAAGACAGTGAAATGTAACTGGGTCAGTTCCAAGACATTGAATGATGTGTGATGTGTAGCTTCATACAGTACTGGAGAGTGACTGTCCGACTGCCACAGCCAGATACATAACAGTGTTACCCGGAAATGTCATGTGACCCCACAACCCGGGATGAACACTGCGCACAGGCGGTACCACATGCTATTGATTCTTGACACCTCTAGGGTCTGTTGCAATATGTGTAAATACACCATTGTATCACACTGATGTTTGATCAATCATCTCTAGTAGTAGTGTCTGACTAGTAATGGAAACATCCTGAACCCAAGGTGTGGATGCAGTCACTACTTAAATTTTAAATACAAAACATCAGCAATGCCAGCTGAAGATTCCTGATATAAGGAGTCACCCCCATTCTGCCAAAGGCCTTGTCAAGGAAGGCACAGGGGGTGTGACAGCTTCAGGGCAAACTCCTTCCCTTGAGGTTGTGAACTGCCCCTACAAGGCAGAAGAATCAAATGATCAACAGCCCGAGTGTACAGAAGGAAATGGAAACCATTATATTAAAGACACACTACGTGTATTCAAAAGACATACGACGCATAACTGAGAAAATAAAATTATGATTTCTCCAATGGCCAAAGATTCCCAGTTAGTCACCCACTGGGATATCTGAGAGGGGATTGGTATGTGGGAGGTAATATCATTAATGGCAGTTTATTAGTCTCATAACATATATAATCCGAATCATCTGATTCAGGTACAGGATTTAGTGTAACAGGACGTTGTGGGTCACGTTCCGTTCCACTATATGAAGAACTGTGATATCAGCTAAAGATGTTCACAATGGTTAAGTAAACTACAGAGTAAAATATCAAAAGACCTACTGCGCATACCATATCTGTTCCTGCACCTGGTATGCAGTCCATGGACCCAGAAGGCATGCACAGATTAAATGGTATTATGGAATCTCTTAGGAGAAGAAAAAATATGTTTCTTGATTGCAGTGTAAGAAAGCTTTGATGTTACGAATAGATTAGCAGTGCTCTTGTTTGAGTTCTCATAAAAACAGAATGTATTAATGCCATGTTAATGGACTGAACTGTAAATGTAATTATGCAATAAACATCTAGAAATGAATGGTTGAAAGTGAAAATGTGTGTTCAGTCATCATTTGATAACTTGGTGTAAGTCGTTAGTTGGAAAGCTTTAGCAGCTTCTTGCAGCAGAGAAGACACTTCAGAGAAGTCTGCACAGGGTGGTGCAGCATACCTAGTCCACAAAATTCTACATGGCAACCGGAATTACATACAAGCCAGATTCATCAAAAAAGTTGTAATCCTTTAACAGAACCTTCTGCTGTTTGGTGCAGGATCCAAGTGATATAGTACTGGGTGTTACCAAACTAAACTGAAGCAACGAACACAACCAAAATCCAAAAGGATATTTTTTTTTTCTCCGTAAGAACACATGTCAAAATTGTGGTAAAATGTCAGCATAAACATAGAACAGTTAATTTTAACAAACAGCTGAATAATAATAATAATAATAATAATAATAATAATAATAATAATAATAATACAATTTTGACAATATAATGAATAGGATAGTTGCTACTCACCATATGGCAGAAATTCTGAGTCGCAGATAGGCAAGACAAAATGACTGTCAAACATAGCTTTTTGGCCAAGCAAGCCTTCATCGGAATACACAACACACACACGCAAGCACATATGCACACGCACACTGTCTTTGGCTGCCAAGGTCAAACTGTGAGCAGCAGCAGCAGCAGCAGCAGCACATGATGCGAGAAGCAAACTGGGTGGTGGGGATGAGGAGTTGGGGCGAGGAGGGGGATATATAGCAGGGTGGGGCGGGGGCAGTAAATTCCTGTCCATGGGAGCATACACGAATGAGGTGGGGAGGGGGTAGGGCAGCTAATTGTAGTCGGAAGATTTGATGGAGTGCAGGTGGGTGGAAGGTGGGGGGAGGGGGGGGGGGGGAGTGAAAAAGGAGAGAAGTGAAAAGACTGTGGATGCATTGGTGGAACAGAGGGCTGTGTACTGCTGGTAAGGTAACAGGGAAAGGGATAGATGGGTGAAGGACAATGACTAAGGTTGAGTCCTGGAGAGTTACAGGAATGTAGAATATATTGTAGGGAGAGTTCCCACTCGCCCAATTCAGAAAAGCTGGTGTTGATGGGTGGGGTCCAGATGGCACAGGGTGTGAAGCAGTCATTGGAATGGAGAACACTGTGCTGGGCAGCATGCTCAGCATGCTGGTTGGGTCAGCGTTTTCTTGGCCACAGTTTGTCGGGGGCCAGCTTGTTGGTTGTCACATGCACATAGAATGAAGCAGAATGGTTGCAGCTTAGCTAGTTGATCATATGACTGATTTCACAGGAATGTAGAATATATTGTAGGGAGAGTTCCCACTTGCCCAATTCAGAAAAGCTGGTGTTGATGGGTGGGGTCCAGCCTTTGATAGGATAGGTGATGTTTGTGACCGGACTAGAGAAAGCGGTGGTAAGAGAACGTGTGGGTTCTGTAGGGATGGACAAATATATTGTGTTGGTTTGGTGGGCAGCTGAATACCACTGTAGGAGGGGTGGAAAGGATAGTGGGTAGGACACACTTAATTTCAGGTCATGACAAGAGATAGTCAAAACCTTGGTGGAGAATGTGACTGAACTGCTGCAGTCCTGTGTGGTACTGAGTAACAAGGGGAATGCTCCTCTAAGGCTGGACAGTGGGACTTTGGAGGTGGTGGATGACAGCAGAGACAAGGCACGGGAGATCTATTCTTGTACAAGGTTGGGAGGCCCTTGGCATATTTTGAGAGCAAGTGCTCACCACTACAGATGCAACTGTCACAGGTGACTAGGTCGTATGGAAAGGACTACTTCACATTGGATAAGTGGCAGCTGTCAAAACAGAGGTACTTCATGCAGACATCTCTGAGGTGCAGATCAACATCAAGAAAGGTGGCTCGTTGGGTTGAGGAGGACCGGGTGAAGAAAACAAGGGAGAAGGTTTTGCAGTTTAGGAAAACGTGGATAGGGTGTCTTCATCCTTGATTCAGATCATGATGTCATCAATGAATCTGAACCAGATGAGGGGTTTGGGGTTCTAGGTGGTTAGAAACGATTCCTTTAGATGGTCCATGAATAGGTTGGCACAGGACAGTGCCACACGGGTGCCCGTACCATACCCTGGATTCGTTTGTAGGTGATGCCTTCAAAGGAGAGGTTATTGTGGGTGGGGATATAGTTGGTCATGGCGACTAGGAAGGAGGTTATAGGTTTGGAATCTGTTGGGCATTGGGAAAGGTAGTGTTCAATAGGAGCAAGGCCACGGGCATCAGGGATGTCCGTGTAGAGGGAGGGTTGGGTTGTTTGGGGGAGGGAACCAGACAGCGAGGTCATCGGTCTCATTGGATTAGGGAAGGGTGGGGAATGAAGTTGGCCGTGCCCTTTCAAAGGAACCATCCCGGCATTTGCCTGAAGCAATTTAGGGAAATAACGGTGTAAAGGGAGGTGACGTCAATAGTGATGAGCAGAAAACCAAGTGGTGAAGAAACAGGAACTGTGGAGAGTCGGTAGAGGAAATGTTTGGTACCTTTTATCAGGAGGGTAGGTTACGGGTAATAGGCTAAAGGCATTGGTCTACAAGAGCAGAGATTCTCTCAGGGGGAGCACAGTAACAGGCTGCAATGGAGTGTCCTGGGTGGTTGGGTTAATGGACTGTAAGAAGCATGTAGAAAGTAGAACTGTGAGAAGTGGTAGGGGTGAGGAGAGAGATGGACTCCAAGGAGAGGCTCTGGGGTGGGCCTAAGAATTTGAGGAGAGACTGGAGATACTGCTTGATTTCTGGAATGGGCTCACTGTGGCAGTGTTTGTAGGTGGAGGAATCTGGCAGCTTGCAGTATCCTTCTGCCAGGTAATCCTTGCGGTTCCTTTGTCAGCAGTGAGGATTGTAAGGTTGAGATCCGATTTTAGGCGGTGGATTGCATTTCTTTCTGTAGAGGTAAGGTTAGCTTGCATACTGAGGGATTTGGGGAATGGTGGGGATGCAAGATTCTAGGTTAAGAAATTCTGGAAAGTTAACAGGGTGGTTTGGGGACAGTGCGGGGGCATCACAGTTGGATGGACGAGTGAAATGAGTCAGGAAGGGTTCAACATTGGTCTTTGGTTGAGTCTAGTAGGTATAATTGGAGGCAAAGAAGTGTTTCCACTGCAAGGACTGGGAGAAGGTGGCAGCAAAAGTCGAGGCCTTTGGAAAGGACTGATACTTCTGTGGAGCTAAGATCTTTACAGGAAAGGTTCCTGACTGTGTTTCAGGTCTGTTTAGGTTCTGGATTCTGTATGGCAGTGTGACAGAGATTCTGAAGGTAGGGTAAATGTAATAGGTCTCCAAGGAAGGGTTTGTCAGCTATGAGAGGATGTAGGGGAGGTTTGGAGGTGGTTGTAGAGGTGGTGGATAGTGGTAGTCCAAGGCGGGAATAGGAAGTGAAGGGGGTGGAGAGGTTTTTGAGGTGGTGGTGTGCATGCCACTGTAGTTCCTTGAAGGCAAGAGTTTCAACATGTGATATGGGATTCAGGAATTTATGGTTGCATAGCAAGAGAACTTTACTGATGGAGAAGAGGTATTGCAAGGAGGTTTGAGCTGATAGACATGGCTTTGCTGGACTATGTTGGTGAGGGTTAAGGACTGGTGGAATCTGAACAGATGGTGGTCACTGTAGGACGAGTTGCAGCCAGCGATAGGTAATTTGATTGGAGGCCGTTTGGGGGGGAGGGGGATTCCATGAACCAAGCAACAATGTAGGGGCAGTATATGGGACTGGGTTCTGGCAAGGGATAAGGAAAGTTTTCTATAGTGACACAGATGGAAACAGCAAGGATACATGGTGGAGCATAAAAACGAGCAAAAATATGTAAGTAATGTAGAAATACACCCAAAATAATTACAAAACTACAAGAAACATGTGGGAAAATCACAAAAAGGATAAAACTGATGAGTATGGGGAAACAAGACAAAATCTGAGTGAGCAAGCCGACACTGATAGGCGAAAACCAACTGAAACCAATGTGAACATACTATGAGAACAAAGAAATTTGGTAGGTCGGCTGGTTGATTCATCTGGGAAAGGGGACCAAACACTGAAGCATTGGTTCCACGATCTAGGATGGCTGAAATAAAGGGAAGAACTACACAAACAGCACAGTCCAGACAAGAGGAAAGATAATGTGCAAACAAAGAGGGAAAAGAGACGTCAGGACAGCAGAAAAAGGAAAGAACAGGAAGACAGTGGGTAGGAACGGGGAGAATGGGGGGTGGCGCAGAAACACCACCACCTATCTGTCCCACCAACACTCAAACAATATCAGTATCACGAAACAACAGGGACTGCACTAGGGGAAGAAAACACAAGAAAAGGGGGAAACAAAACAGCTTAACAGACCAGACAAAATGTAGGGAAAAGGAGGGGAGAACCTGGCTGGAATGGGTGCAACATCGTCTCCATACTGGTAACCAATGCCTATGCTATATGAGGGACTCGAAGTCCAGACAAAAATCCAAGGACTTCTACCTGATAGTACAAACCACTTCCACAGAAAACCAAGGACAGACATAACCATGCTAGGGTCGTCCAGTAATATCCGAGACAACGAAGAAGATGGGGGAGGGGGGGGGGGCACTTTCAGTGCAAAGGACGGAAAGGTGGGGCAGTCCAGCAAAATATGGAGCGCTGTGAGCGGAGTCCCAGAACTAAAAGGAGGGTGGTTAACTGGGGGAGTAAAATCCCATGAGTCATTCTAGTATGACCAATACAAAGATGGCAGAGGATGGTAGATTCCCGCCAGGAGAGACAGAGGAAAGAACCCCACACAATGAGTGTCTCCTTGATGGCGCAAAGTTTATTACACACGTGGTAGCCCCCCAAGAGCCCACTACTATGCAACAAGGGATTTGATATAAAGCCACAAATCCACCCTCGAGAGTTCACAGAGAATAGGGGGTATGTGGCAGCCTCCCCCCCCCACCCCACCCCTCCCCCCCACCAGATGATCAACAAGTTCATTATTAAGTATACCGACAAGGCCAGGAACCCAAAGGAAGTTGACTGAGCAAGCAGCATCACCAAGATCGTTGAGAAGATTGTGGATGGCAGAGATCCAGGGATGGTGGGAGAAACACAGAGTAATAGCCTGAAGGCCACTCATTGAGCCTGTCATAACAAAACCTGGGTGAGGGAGGACTGTTTAAGAGAACAGAGGGCCCAACAGATAGCCATCAATTCCACAATGTAGCAGGCAAGAGATGGTGTTCCGTGACAACACAAGATGTGAAAGCATATCCCACTTGATCAGTGAATTTAGAGCCATCAGTGTAAAAAAATAATGGCATCCTGAAACTCACGTAAGTGCATTCAGAACAAACAATGAAACACATTGGAGCAGTGGAAGCTTTCAGACCCCTGTAGAAATCCAGCCGAATCTGTGGCCAAGGAGCTAACCATGGTAGGCTGGTCAGGAGAGAATGTGAGGAAGAGAACAAGGAGGGAAGATGGAAGTCATGGCAGAAAGAAGCGAGGCAGAGCCCAACCAGTAAACCTATCTGAGGGCGAGCAGTGGGCGGGTGCCAGCCTTCAGCTAAGAAAAGAATAGACTGGGAGGGTTGCCACAGGAAACCAGGATCCCAGACCACTGAATCGAAAAGGGATGAATCATAGTGTCAATCACAGGACTAACAACAGGACTAGTGTGAAAGGAACGGTGGTTGAACAGGTACCACGATGGTGAACCTGGTCCAAGAGGAGCAGCGTGGAAGACGCAGCTGATCCATAAACTTGACAACCATAGTCCAGACGAGAAAGAACCAATGCCCGGTAAAGGTGGAGTAGGGTTGAATTATCCACACGACAAAAGAAGTTGGCAAGGAAGCGAGAATTAATGAATCTGTACAAAGGCCACTTGGAAGGGCAAGGCCCAGAATGGTAGACTGCCACAAAAAACCCTGGAGGTTGCGGAATATAGCCTACATCGAAGATGAAGGGTCAGCAGAACCTAGGGAGGAGACAATGCATTCCCAACACACCCATTTGCTCTGTTTGATTAAGTGACCGGTGTTGGCACAAAGACGTTTCAAGGGATAAAGACCAGCCGAGGACTGGTGACACTTAAGACATTGCAAGGCCCAACGACGATCACAGACAGTGGTGGCAACGGCCATGCTCCACCACAGAACTGGCCTAAGACGAACGGGGCCCGTCAAACGGAGAACGGGCATGTTGACAGTGCAGACTCTTATCAGACATATTGGAATTTGCACAGCTGAATAAGTATTAAGCAGAAAAAAGGACATTCTACTAATAACTATATTTGCACATTCAAGAACAAAAAAAAATTTACAGCGAACACAACAGAATAATTAGCGCACACAAAGAGTGTTAGACAATGCCAAAGAGGCGTATTTTACACAGTGCACTTTGCGCCGTCACACACTAAATATATTGTTCACACAATTCCAACAAGACAAATCACAGATGACTATCAGTACAACCTGACAAAGAAGGTGAAAACACCATGGAGGTATACAGAGGCCAATCAGCATGATGGAAAGCCCATAAGGGTAACCTGGTCAGTGGGAGGTGAGAAGCAAACGAGAGGATCAACGGGAAGTGATCACTATCACGGAGGTCATCATGTGGCAACCAGTGTAAGGAAGGACGAAGGGGAGGGGAAGAGAGCGAGAGATCAATAACAGAAAAAGTGCCATATGTGACACTAAAATGAGTACGGGCAATCGATCATTAAGAAGTCACAGGTCGTGGTCCACAAGAAATTGGTCAATGAGGAGTCACCAACTAGACGAAGAAGCACTGACCCATAAAGGATGAGGGGCTTTAAAATCTCTAAGGAGGAGGAAGGGAGGGGGGAGTTGCTGAAGGAGGGCAGTTACAGCAGCAGATGTAGTTGCCTCTCAGAAGGGAGGCCAAGTGGACCCAAATACCAACTGCTTCTGGTCGGGTACAATGTAGGATCCATATACTAACAATATCCATACGGACCAACTTGCTGACGACACTCGAAGCCCTGAAAGGGCCGATACGATTTCGACAGAAACCACAAAATGCACGAATGGTCGATGAGTGACCACTAGTAAAATGAGTTTACTGGAGAACGACACAAGCTGCTGAGGAAAAGGCAGTAAGGGGCTGGAATTCTGGGGGGTGGCAATAGTATCCATTACAGTTCCACTGAGTAATAGCGGAGTGGGCACAAAAATGGAAAGCAAACAGTCTGGAGCCAGTCATGTCACTGTGTCACCATCCATCACCATCGACAACGGGGTGACATCTGTAAGTAAGTTATCAGATTCAGGTTGCGAGAGGGGAGCTGGCACCACCAGGGCCACGGCAGGGGGCCGGGGGAGGGGCGGGCTCGGTGTGTCCTCCTCCTCCTCCTCCTCCTCCTCCTCCTCCTCCGGTTCAGGGGGCCAGGGCACAGGTGGAGAGCAGGCTTCTGCAAGATCCACAACTGAAAGACAGCAGGCAGACTTGGGGCACACAGAGTGTGTGTCCCATGGCCGAGTTGTGGTAATGGACCTCTGGTCTGAGAGACACCAGAGAGGAGGGGGTTCTGGGAGGGAGCCCAATCACCAGCAGATCCCGAAGAAGGGGGGCACTTCTTCACCTGGTGAGGGGGAGTGGCACCTGGAGGGGAAGATATGGGAACTGCAGGGTAAGGGGAAAAGACAGGGGGATGGGACTGGGTAAGGAAGAGGGAGGAAGGGGGAAGGACATAACTGAGGCAAAAGAAGAAGTCACTAACACAGGATGAAATCAGTCACATTTCTGAGGAGCCTCAGTGCAAGACAAACGATCCAGGGACTTAGGCTCCTATATGTTCTTTTCTTCCTTATAAGCCAGGCAATATCGTGGGTGTCATGAGAATTAATACACACAGATGGTGGAACAAAGGGGCTTCCCTCATGGAGTGAGTGTCCACAGTCACCACAGAGAGGGTCTGCCATACACCGGGAAGACGTGCCCGAAACACAAGCACTGAAAGCACCTCACGGGTGGCGGGATGTATGGCTTCATGTCACAGCAGTAACACACAACCTCGACTTTCTCCGGGATGGTACCTCCCTCAAACGCCAGAATAAAGGTGCTGGTATCAGTGTGATTGTTTTTACAACCTTCCTGTACACACCGAACAAAATAAAAACCTTGTTGTTCCAGATCAGCCTGGAGCTCCCTCTCAGTTTGAAGGTTGAGAAACCCTATAAAAATGACTCCCTGCACCATATTGAAAGACTGGTGAGGTGTAATGGACAATGGGGCATTGCCCAGATGATCACAGGCATGAAGAGCAGCAGACTGGGTGATATTTTTCGATATTTTCCACAAAAAACAACAGCTTTATGGCAGTAAATGTGTCCCCATCCATCTTAATACAGACCAGGTAATGGGGAAAGTTTTTCTCCCAAGCTGGCAAGCCTGGCCCTCCTCACAGGGTACAGAAAGGGAAGGCAAGGCTGCAGGGCCAGAAGCAGCAGCATTCAATGATCCCTTACAAACCAAAGAGACAGTTGTAGAACGGCCAGAATTTGGAGCTTGATACATTTCATATGCAAAGCATTGGCCCTGATGTCACACACTCCGATCAGGAGCTCTGCTTATGGGCCCAACCCAGCCATAGTAAGGGCAGTCTGGCATGGCGGCTATTGCCACAAGTTCCAATGCTCCGGAATGACAAGCAATCACTCCTAGGCACACATGGGGAGGCAACAGTTCAGGTATCAGAAATCTGACCCCTTTGTGGTCAGGGAGTTCAGTCAGATGGTTACATAATAGCCCCACCACGTGGACTGGCAACATGTGTTAGTGACGTAGTGGGGTGGAGGGCGGCTTCAATGGGGAAGGAAGGGGGTAGAGGATTCAACGCCTTAGATTATAGGGAGGAAGTTCTTCCCACCGAGAAGGGCGTGAGGAGGACGTCCAAGCCACGGGAAGAGGTTTCAAGGCCCAAAGCTTGTTGTCTGTAAGTGCAGCCCAATCGGCATGCCACAGCGATAAAATGCGCCGACAAACGACCCTGGTACAATCTGACGAAGGGACACAACAAGAAGCTGTCCGAGGTTGGAGGATCGCAGCCTTGGCCGCGGCATCTGCAGCTTCGTTCCCAGGGATACCGACATGGCCAGGAATCCACATAAAGCTAACCGGACAACCGACGTCCACCAGCTGCTGAAGAGAGCGTTGGATCCGGTGCACGAAAGGGTGAACCGGGTACGGATCACTGAGGCTCTGGATGGCGCTCAGGGAATCGGGGCAGATGACATAAGCAGAATGTCGGTGGCGGCAGATGTAAAGAACAGCCTGGTAGAAGGCAAAGAGCTCAGCTGTGAAGACCGAACAATGGCCATGGAGCCGGTATTTGAAACTTTGTGCCCCGACAATAAAAGAACACCCGACCCCGTCATTGGTCTTAGAGCCATCTGTATAAACGAAGGTCATATTAATGAACTTTGAACGAAGTTCGACAAAATGGGAGTGGTAGACTGAACCGGGGGTAACCTCCCTTGGGAGCGAGCTGAGGTCAAGGTGAACGCGAACCTGAGCCTGGAGCCAAGGTGGTGTGTGGCTCTCGCCCACTGGAAAGGTTGCAGGGAGTGAAAAATTAAGGTGTTGGAGGCGACGAAAGTGAACTCCACAGGCTAGCAGGGCAGAGACATACAACCCGTATTGACGGTCGAGAGAGTCGTCAAAAAAGAAACGATAAGACGGGTGGTCGGGCATTTTTTTTTTTTTTTTTTTTTCGGGCGCACAACTTCAGTGGTCATTAGCGCCCTGACTACTCTAAGAATGCACCGCGAGGCACAAGTTGACAACAACTAAAAGGGAAAACACAATAAAAGACAGACTGACAGGCATAGGACTAAAAAACATCATCAAATGTCCTTAGCGAGGTTTGTCAAATTGATAAAACAAAGAACACGAGCAGCTGCTCGTGGGTCATCCGCTAAAATGGCATCTAAAGTATTAGGCAGGTTAAGATCGAGGCGCAGTGTGTTAAGATCTGGACAGGACATTAAAATGTGTCTAACCGTCAGCAAGTGCCCACATGGGCAGAACGGCGCCGGCGCAGCCGTCAGCAGATGGCGATGGCTGAACCGGCAGTGTCCAATTCGTAACCTTGCTAAAACGACCTCCTCCCGCCGAGAAGGGCGTGAGGAGGACGTCCAAGCCACAGGAAGAGGTTTTAAGGCCCGAAGCTTGTTGTCGGTAAGTGCAGCCCAATCGGAATGCCACAGCGACACAACGCGCCGACAAATGACCCTGCTAAAATCGGACGAAGGGACACAACAAGAAGCTGTCCGAGGCTGGAGGACCGCAGCCTTGGCCGCGGCATCTGCAGCTTAGTTCCCAGGGATACCGACATGGCCAGGAACCCACATAAAGCTAACCGGCGTACCGACGTCCACCAGCTGCTGAAGAGAGCGTTGGATCCGGTGTACGAAAGGGTGAACCGGGTACGGATCACTGAGGCTCTGGATGGCGCTCAGGGAATCTGAGCAGATGACATAAGCAGAATGTCGGTGGCGGCAGATGTAAAGAACAGCCTGGTAGAGGGCAAAGAGCTCAGCTGTGAAGACCGAACAATGGCCATGGAGCCGGTATTGGAAACTTTGTGCCCCAACAATAAAGGAACACCCGACCCCGTCATTGGTCTTAGAGCCATCTGTATAAATTAAAGTCATGTCGATGAACTTCGAACGAAGTTCCAAAAAACGGGAGTGGTAGACCGAACCGGGGGTGACCTCTTTTGGGAGCGAGCTGAGGTCGAGGTGAACGCGGACCTGAGCCTGGAGCCAAGGTGGCGTGCGGCTCTCGCCCACTCGAAAGGTTGCAGGGAGTGAAAAATGAAGGTGTTGAAGGAGGCGACGAAAGCGAACTCCAGGGGGTAGCAAGGCAGAGACATACAACCCGTATTGAAGGTCAAGAGAGTCGTCAAAAAAGGAACGATAAGACGGATGGTCGGGCATTGACAGTAGCCGACAGGCATACAGACAAAGCAGTATATCGCGCCGGTAGGTGAGTGGCAATTCGCCAGCGTCAGCATGAAGACTCTCTACGGGACTGGTATAAAATGCTCCGATCGCAAGTCGTAAACCCTGATGTTGTATGGAGTTGAGGCGGCGTAAGATGGATGGCCGTGCAGAGGAGTATACGAAGCTCCCATAATCCAGCTTGGAGCAGACGATCGACCGATATAGGCGAAGTAGGACGGTTCGATCCGCTCCCCACGACATACCACTGAGAACACGGAGGACATTTAGAGAACGGGTACAACGGGCAGCCAAATATGACACATGTGGAGACCAGCAAAGTTTCCTGTCAAATGTAAGACCTAAAAATTTTGTTGTCTCCACGAATGGGAGAGCAACGGGACCGAGTCGTAAGGACGGTGGGAGAAACTCTTTGTAGCGCCAGAAGTTAATACAGACCGTTTTCTCGGCAGAAAAACGGAAGCCATTGGCGACACTCCAGGAGTAAAGACGGTCAAGAGAACGCTGAAGACAGCACTCCAGGAAACACGTACACTGCACACTGCAATAGATGGTAAAATCGTCCACGAAAAGGGAGCCTGATACATCAGCTGGGAGGCAATCCATTATTGGATTGATCGCTATGGTGAAGAGAGCGACGCTCAAAACTGAGCCCTGTGGCACCCCATTCTCCTGGCGAAAGGTGTCTGACAGGACAGAACCCACACGTACCCTGAACTGTCGATCCATTAAAAAGGAACGAATAAAAAGAGGGATGCGACCACGAAGGCCCCATGTATGCATGGTGCGGAGAATGCCCGCCCTCCAACAGGTGTCGTAAGCCTTCTCCAAATCAAAGAACACAGCTGCAGTCGGGCGCTTCCGCAAGAAGTTATTCATACTGAAGGTCGACAAAGTAACCAGATGGTCAACAGCAGAGCGGCGCCTATGAAATCCACATTGTACATTGGTAAGTAGGCGTCGAGACTCGAGCAGCCAAACCAAACGGGAGTTAACCATTCGCTCCATCACTTTACAGACACAGCTGGTAAGCGAGATGGGTCGATAACTAGAAGGCAAGTGCTTGTCCTTCCCCGGCTTAGAGATCGGGACAACAATAGACCTGCGCCAGCATGCGGGATCATGTCCCTCAATCCACATGCGATTGTAAGTACGAAGAAGAAAACCTTTACCCGCAGGAGAAAGGTTCTTCAGCATCTGAATATCAATAGAATCAGGCCCTGGAGTGGAGGACTGTGATTGGCCAAGTGCGTTTTCGAGTTCCCTCATGGTGAATGGGGCATTATAACTTTCACAATTCGAGGAGCGGAAGTTAGGTGGCTTAGCCTCCTCTGCCTGTTTGCGGGGGAGGAAGGCAGGGTGGTAATGAGCGGAGCTCGAAACCTCTGCGAAAAAGCAGCCGAAGGCATTGGAGACAGCCTCAGGGGCCACAAGGACGTCATTCGCGACCGTCAAGCCAGAAACTGGTGAGTGGACCTTAGTGCCAGATAGCCGGCGCAGGCTACCCCAGACAACAGAAGAAGGAGTAAAACCGTTGAAGGTGCTTGTGAAAGCAGCCCAGCTGGCTTTCTTGCTTTCTTTAATAATACGACGACACTGTGCACGTAATCGTTTATAATTGATACAATTCGCCACTGTAGGATGGCGTTTGAAGGTGCGTAAAGCACGTAGACGAGCACGTAAGGCGTCTCTACATGCTGCGGTCCACCAGGGGACCGGTATGCGACGTAGAGAAGAAGTAGGGTGAGGGATGGAATATTCAGCAGCAGCGAGAATGACTTCCGTGAGGTGTGCGACCTGACGATCGCAGCTTGTGAAGGTTTGATCCTGAAAGGTCGCCCTGGAAGAGAAGAGCCCCCAGTCTGCTTTGGAGATGGTCCAACTACATGAGCACGGAGAGGGGGTATGCTGCAGGAGATGGATAACACACGGGAAGTGGTCGCTCGAATATGTATCAGAAAGTGCATACCACTCAAACCGGCGTGCAAGTTGGGGAGTACATATAGAGAGGTCTAAATGGGAATAGGTGTGAGATGTGTCCGAAAGAAAAGTAGGGTCGCCAGTATTGAGGCAGACAAGATCGAGCTGGTTGAAAAGGTCTGCTAACAGGGAGCCCTTCGGGCAGGATGCTGGAGAGCCCCAAAGGGGATGGTGGGCATTGAAGTCTCCAGTTAACAAAAATGGTGCAGGTAGCTGAGCAATAAGTTGCATCATGTCTGCCCTGGTAACGGCAGACGACAATGGAGTGTAAACGGTACAAATGGAAAATGTAAAAGTGGGGAGAGTAATTCGGATGGCAACTGCCTGCAGGCCGGTGTGCAACGTGATGGGATCGTAGTAAATATCATCCCGGACCAGCAACATAACCCCTCCATGAGCCTGGATACCTACCACAGGGGGTAGGTCAAAACGCACAGAGGTGTAGTGTGCCAAGGCAGTTTGATCGCATGGGCGTAGCTTCGTTTCCTGGAGGGCTACGACGAGCGGACGGTGCAAGCGGAGCAGCAACTTCAAGTCCTCTCAGTTGGAGCGAATGCTGCGAATATTCCAGTGAATAAGTGCCATCATAAGAAGAAAAGGAAGATGAAAGAAGGGGTCACCTCGAAGGCCGCTGAGGGCCTGGCTTCGAGCGAGCACTGCCGCCGCTATCAGTAGGCGGACAGTCATCGTCTATTGGTTCTATAGGTTCATCGGCCATCTTGGTAAGATGGCCGGGAGGGGGAGCTTCCTCCGTCGGTGAACGGCCAGATGTTCGGCTACCAGCGGTGCGGCCAGGCGAAACGGATGACGGCCTGGAGCGGCAACCGCTGGGTGGCGCATGAGAAGAAATGCGCCGTGGCGGAGAAGGAGAACTGTGCTTCCTATGAGCCTTCTTGGAAGGTTGTTTGGTGGAAGTACCGGTCGATGGCTGGGAGGTCGAGGTACGTAGGAAGTCTGCGTGGGACGGTTCCTTCTTGAAGGCCCGTGCATCTGACTTCTGGGTCTTCGTCTTAGCAGAAGTTGATGAAGGGGCTGGTGTCTGTGGGGTGATGGGAGGAAGAGGAGACGTCGACCGGGCGATCTTAGCACTGGCCGAACGGGCGACCGTGGTGCTGAAGGTCAGATCGCATGTCTGGGTTGCCACCTCCCTGGTAGTCCGAGGAGAGGCGAGGACAGTACTGTATTTCCCCGCTGGGAGCAGCGTGGGCTTCCTACTAGCCAATAGCTTGTGAGCAGCCGAGGTGGACACTTTCTCTTTGACCCGAATTTCTTGGATACTGCATTCTTCCTTATAGACGGGACAGTCGCGGGAGGATGCTACATGGTCACCCTGACAGTTCACACAACGAGGAGACGGAGGTGGACAGTCACCCTCATGGGCATCCCTGCCACAAGTGACACATTTAGCCGCATTGGAACAAGACTGTCGAGTGTGATTGAAACGCTGACACTGGTAGCAGCGCGTAGGTGTCGGGACATAGGGGCGAACAGAAATAACCTCGTAGCCCGCCTTGATGCGCGATGGCAGCTTAACACTATCAAAGGTCAAGAAAAGTGTCCGGGTCGGTACAAGGTCATTGTTGAACTTTTTCATGACCCTATGGACAGCCGTCACGCCCTGCTCAGCGAGGAAAGATTGAATCTCCTCGTCAGTCAATCCGTCAAGGGATCGAGTATAGACCACACCACGAGACGAATTCAAAGTTCGGTGAGCCTCCACCTGAACAGGGAACGTGTACAGGAGTGTGGCTCGAAGCAGTTTCTGTGCCTGAAAGGCGCTCTCAGTTTCTAGTAACAAGGTACCATTACGCAACCTCGTACAAGACTAAACAGTACCGGCTATGGCGTCTACGCCCTTCTGGATAACGAAAGGGTTGACAGAGGAAAAATCCTTTCCGTCCTCAGATCGAGAAATGACGAGGAACTGTGGGGTAGGCGGTAGTACTTTTGTCACTGGGGGCTGGTCATGTTTCCGTTCGTGGGCATAAGCCGAGAGAGAAGAAGAGAAATCCATTGTGGAGGAATCCCCTATGATTGCCAGCGTCTCCGATGGCACACTCCTTCCTTATGGGGACCCTCTCAGAGGGCACTCCCGCCTTAGGTGAATGTCTACACCTCAGGTCACACCTCCCGAGAAACAGATGGAGGGACCAATCGGCATGGTCAGAAGGTATCAGCTCAGGCTATCACCCCTCCCTGGGCCTGGCCTTTACCAGGGGGTTCGTGCGTGCCTTACTTGTCTACCCAGGGCGCGGAATTACGCGTTACCCCGTCACCGGCTACGCGTGCGAACGCGTGGGTCGGCCTTCAGGTGCGCACAGGGAGGAAGGAAGAAGAAGAAAAAGAAGAGAGAGAGGGAGAGAGAGGACAGACTGTCTCAAACGCCGAGGCGGAGACCAGAGAAGGCAAGGAGAAGAAGGCAAGGAGAAGAAGGCAGGGAGAAGAAGGCAGGGAGAAGAAGGCAGGGAGAAGAAGGCAGGGAGAAGAAGGCAAGGGAAAGAGTAAGGAAGACAGTGAGATGGAGAAGAACAAAGAAAGGAACCAACCAAAGAAGGAAGAAACGAGAAGTGAAAAACCAAAAAGACCACAAATATAGGTCGTAGGACCGTCCGTCTCCGGACGCAGGCGCTAACGCTAACTACCCCCTTGAGGGGGATTGACTCCTTTTAGTCGCCTCTTACGACAGGCAGGAAGACCTCGGGCCTATTCTAACCCCTGGACCCGCAGGGGAGGGGGGGTGGGGGGGTGGGAAGGAGCGACAACAGGGAGCAAGGGACACAGGAAGGAAGAATGGGCTGCAATAGCTCTGGGCCCCGTGTTCACCACACACGAACTTATGAAAGAAATGTGAGCCCCCTGGAGGCTAAAACGATGGTAATGTGGGTAGCAGGTCTGTGGGTGATTAAGTGTGAAGAAGGAGGACAGCAAATGACTAGATTAGGTGAACTTAGTGTGTGCTTACTGGAAAAGAGAAGGGAAGGAGTGGAGGGTGGAGAATGGTTGATAGGATGAGATACTGTTTCATGTGGCACAGGAAGTTACAAATTATTCCATTTTTAATTTTCCATTGTTTAATAACACAACTTTGTTATATGAAGAGAGAGAGAGAGAGAGAGAGAGAGAGAGAGAGAGAGGAGAAGAAGAAGAGAGGAAGGAAGATTATGGCCTGTCAACATCTAGGTCATTAGAGACAGAGCACAAGCTCCGATTGTTTCAAGGATGAAGAAGGAAATTGGCTATGTCTTTTCAGAGGAACCATCTTGGCATTTGCCTACAATGATTTAGGGAAATCACAGAAAACCTAAATCTGGATGGATGGATGTCAGTTTGAACTGTCGTTCTCCCAAATGTGCGTTCAGCATTACAATAAAAAATTCATTTGTAGAATATGCTGAAAGTGACCCCCCACAACATCAATACACAGCTGTGCACACTTAAGCATATTCAGATATTGATAGTAGCAACTTCAGGGCTGATGGTTTCTTTCAGTTACTGTATTGTGTGTGGATTTGTTTCCTAGACTTGGCTCTTCAAGTACACCCACAGGAAAAAAAAAAAAAAATAAATAAATCACATGTCGTTTGATAGGGCAAACATGGTGGTCATAAATGTTTGGTTCCTTACTGAAGACATTATAGACTCATTTCACGGATACCTAAGATGTGTGGCATATTGTCACACCTTGCTAGAAGAACCAGTATTGCATGAAACTGACAAAGAAATGGCTGTTGGATGGAATGATTCAGCATAGAGAGAAGTAAAAACAACCTCTGGTGAAATTAAAAGCAGATACTGTCAGCATTAATAGTGCAATGAGACTTTCACTGTAAAATGAAGGGGAGAGGAGAGGAGAGAATGGATAGGCGTAAAGAGTACACTGTAGGCTTTTATGAGAGGGAGGAACTATCTGATGTGATGACTGATGAAGAACTGGGAGTCATAAGAAAGACACAGGATCCAGCCAAACAAGGCAGAAAGGGCACCCAACATTCCTTTGAAATATATGAAATTAGCAAGGGAAATGGCATTTAAGTAAACTTTCAGAAACATATCATCCACACAACCCCAAAGATAACAAGAGGAGATAAAAACAAAAAGTGCTCCACCATCAGCTTAATGGCTCAACCATCCATGTTGCTGAGCATGATAATATATAGAAGAATGGAGAAGAAAACTGGAATCTGTCAGACCATCAGTAATGATACCAGAAACATAAGAGCACCAGGGAAGCAGTTCTGACATTGCAATTGCTAATGGAAGTGAAAGTTAAGAAAGACCAAGACATGCTCATAGAATTTGAGGAGTTGGAAGAAATGTTTGATAATGTAAAACGGTGCAGGATATTTGAAATTCTGAGAAAAATAAGAGTAAGCAATAGGGAATGATGGGCAACATACAATATGTACACAAACCAGGAGGGAACAATGAACTGAAAACTAAGAGTAAATACTCAGATTAAAAATGGGTGTAACACAGGGATGTAGTTTTTCGACCGTAATATTCAACCTATACACTGAAGAAGCAATGGTGAAAATATAAGAAATATTTAAGAGAAGGATTAAAATTCAAGATGAAAGGAAATCAGTGATGAAATTCCCTTATGACATTGCTATCCTTCATGAATATGGAGAATAATTGCAGGATGTGTTTAATGTAATGAAGAGTCTAATGAGAACAGATTATGGACTGAGAGTAAACTAAAGAAAGATGAAAGCAATTAGCAACAGACATGAGATTAGCAACAAACTCATCAAAATTGGGATCCACAAAGTAGATTAAGGTAAGGAATTCTGCTACCTTGGAAGACAAATAACAGATTATGAACAAATGACGGGTTAACTTAAAAGCAGAACAGCACAGGCAAATTATCATGGGCTACATGAAAACCGGAAAAGAAGAGAATTGAAGCATTTGAAATGTGGTGCTATAGAAAGACATCAGAAGTAAAACAGACTGATAAGATAAGGAATCAGTTGGTTCTCCACAGGACTGACGTAGAAAGCAGCACATGTGAAAATGCGAAAATTTTGTCTTTTTTCTTTCCTTTTTCTCCTTCTTCCTCCCTGTTTGATTTACCGATACTTGTGATACTAAAACATATTCTAGGACAACTCGCCAGGAAAAAGTATTCATTGCGTCAAAGTGTGTAACAAGAATAATACGTTGAGTTCACTTTAAAAACTCGAACAGATAATTATTAAAAAGTTTGTCATATTGACCACCCTCTTGCAATGCATTTATTCCTTTATGAAGTTTGTTGTGGACATCCAATCACTGTTCAAAATCAGAAACAATCAATGTAACACTAGGACGAGGAATGATTGCTGTAACTCACTGCATATAATAAATATTTTGCATCTGCTTCCAGCTCCTGCTCTATTATCAAGGCTTCAGGGTAGTGTCATTAAGAATCTGATACGGCTAAATTACCATTTGAAGAAAAAAAACTAATAACATATAAAACAGACAAAATTATGTGGCAGTAACTACTTAGGCAAAAATCATATACACTATACAATACCTGACAGCCCCTTTATTATTAAAGCTATCAATGAGAAACTTAGACCACAGAATACAGTCATTCTTAAAACAGATAAGGTAACACTTGTATTATGGTTGAATTTGAGTATGATAAAAGTTTGGCACTTATTTGATAACACTAAAATTAGTAAAATAGGTCAAGACCCCACTAAAAACAGTAACAATAGCATAAAGAAAACTTAATAACTTTTTTTTTACTGATATAAACATGAAGTGTAATAAAGTCAAGAGTGCAACCCAAAATACACAAAGACATCCCAATTCATCTGATTGGAAACTGTATGGATAGCCTTGCCTCGAAGATTAGTAAAAACTTGAAATCATGCTTAAACACTGTTTAAGCAGGATTTCAAGGATAATTTGAAAAACAGTATATTGTTTACATCTCATAAAAGGTATTTATTTCGTTTGATATTGTCAATATCTATTCAAATGTCTCAGTAAAGAAGACATTAGAGGTACTAAAGAAGAATGTATTGTTAGAATTAGCCAATCCCTTTTGTACTTGACATTCAATAGTACGAAGTATACAAAGCAAGTTGCAATAGGCAACTGCCTGGCAGGAACATTGGCCATTATTTCTGTAAACATTTTAGCAACATTTTCACCAATTTTCAGCAAACAAAGGAATTTGGTAACACAACCAATATGTAGCTAATATATTTATCCTTTTCAAAGAATCTGTTACCAAAATCTACACATCACATGACCAACTCCATATCTTGCATCCTAACTACGTTTATAAAAGAAATAGATACTAATACAAGTATACGTTTCCTAGACTTGCAAATTTCAAACATTAAAAGCCAACATCAATTTGGAATATTTTGTAAGCCCATCATCAATCAGTAATGAGTCCCATCATCCAAATTGCCCCAAGCGGGCCTATTTCAATTCAACGATACAGAGGCTTAGCAACCTTCCACTTGCAACCTTGCAAGAATTGGTTACCAATAATTATTTTATAGCAGAGTGGTCACAGAAGTCAACGGGTGGCAAGTTAAAAAAGAGAATGTACATGCAACTAATGGAATTACATTATAAAGAGATGATGTCAAGTACAAACAATGGAAAGTGTAGGTTGGAATGTCAAGTACAAAAAGACTAGGTACACCAAATTTACCCCAGTTAGGTACAGTCTCAGACCAAGTCACACACAAGATCAAGAAAACTAACATAGGTACCAGTTTTCATAGAAACAATACACTAGAAAAGATAATCTGACAATACTGGTAGAACCAAACAGTTTGAAAGATACTGACAGTAGAACATGCACAAAATTTTATATTGAGCAACCTGGGAGGATATTCAGTGAGGTTTGAAGAGCATACCAGGCAGGCAGAGTAGAACCCCCACATTCAATAAATATTAAAGTGACACCAAGTTTCTAGTAAGTGTGTTGAGGGGCAATGTGCTATAAATGTTGAAAATGTAAGTTAATCCAGGTGAATTCAAAAAAGCAATCCTGCAATGATTGAATAGGGTATTATTAGTGTGCTGCTCAACACAGTCACATTGAGAAGTATCTAGGTACAATGTTGGAAAGTGAAATGACACAGAACGAGCATGCAAAGGGGGTAGTAGCGAAGGCAAACTTGTTGACTTCGAGAATTTTAGGAAAGTGTGGTTCATCTGTAAAAGAGACCACGTATAATATAATAGCGTGATCCATTCTTGAGTACCATTCAAGTTTTAGGCATCCCCACAATGTAGCATTTAAGGAAGACATCAAAGCAATTCAGAGTTGCACTGTTAGACCAACATGTATCACAGAGAAATGCTTCATGAAGTCAAATGAGAATTCCTGGGGGGAAAACAACATTCTTTTCATGGAACACTATTGGAAAAATTTAGAGAACTGTCATGCCAGTGCAAAACAATTCTACTGCCATCAATGTACAATTTGCATAGGACGATGAAGATATTAAGGTAAGGTAAGAAAAATTAAGCCTCTTATGAAGGCATATATATATAGTCCTTATTACCCACTCTCTTTGCAAGTGGAACAGGAAAGAAAATGACTAGTGGTGGTACGAGGTACCCTCTACCATTTCCCTTGTGGTGGCTTGCAGAGAATGTATGTAGATGTAGACTGTGTAGCCAGTTCTACAAGTTCAACTGAAATAGTCCTTTCTCACTACAATTCTAAATTCCATGGAATTGTATCACTACATTAACACACTTTTTTTGCTTATGCAGTATATTTCACATATTAGACAGTGGTACAAGAAAATGTTGTTCAATTAGTGGGCAATATCTTGTCACCTTTTTTTTTCTCCCTATTTATTATATTTGGTTTTTAGATTAGATCAGTTCATGTACGAACAGCATTGTTAATGTGATCCATGGTTTTCACGATATTCATCCATTATAAAGTAGGGCTCTCAAAATTTTTAAAAGTATCAGGAATCCAATATATCAATAGTTAAGAAACTACCATTATCAGTGCTTGATATATCAAAACAAAAGTATCAATATATCAACAGAAAAAATATCGGCATTCCACCCTATAAAAGCATCAGCTACACAGTGTAAATATACTGCCAATTTTAGAGGTGTATATTGAAGTACTTAGTTATTATTAGGTACTCTGTAGGGCAGGAATTGAAAAGAAGACGCTGCATCTTTACGCTTGGCAATAACCACATTGCTAACAATCTCAAGTGCAAGTGGCACAATACGAGGTATCCGATGGGTCTGTTGTTTGGTTTCATCACATATCAGATTTGTCCGGAACACTTCGTGTCAACCTCCCTGTTTCTTCATTTCTCCTAACACCAGCAAATTAATGGTTTTAGTGTCAAAATTGCACAGTGAAGTTAAATGTTGCAGTTTCTGTTGACAGCACTGAGCGCTGATTCTGTCAGTGTTTCTCCCCAAATGTCTGCACCCACCCAGAGGCCAATTTTGTCATTTAGATTTTTGTTAATCATTTTCAGCAACTGTTTTTGAAGAATGGCAATGTGAAGAAATACCACACAAGTTAAAGCTGTTTTTTAATGCATCTGGCGCATTATTTCTTCACATCAGAAATCTTTTTACAGTGAACAGTGACTATGACACCTTTTAAAAAGTACTCTATCATAAAATTTCTCAATGAGTGTGACACTAACCAGCAGGGACAACCATTACAAGGATACCAATTGTCCAGACATCTGAATTCCAGGCAATCCACTATATGCTTCACTGAATGCCTACATGCCCCCCCCCCCCTCCCCCTCATTGCGGAGACTGATCTACTCGGCGACCACAGTCTCCAAGGTCGGTAACTCGTTAAGTAGCCCCACCTGAAAGTCTCCCATCAGGGCATGAAGCACAGACCATTCTGAAATCCTTACTCAGAGTCAGATCTGGAGCTCGGAGGGCCAAGTCAAATATCAAGAAACACTTCCCTCCTTGTGGGATGACTCTTTGTACCAGCAGATGACAACAAAGAAAAGCTCACCAATGAACTGGACACGGTGCTTTCTACAGTATGGGATCTAGTTACTCCAACACCATATAATCATAATCATCCTAAATATCATTCTAATGCTGCTTCTCCTTTTAGATTGTATTTCTTTTATGTTCCAGTGTGACCTCCTTTCTTTTGGTGTGGAAGCCCTATCATTGTACAAAAAATCTGTATTGTAATTGTGTTTCTCCAGAGACAAATAAATAAACTAGTGTGGAGATGGTGGCTACCACGTACTCAATTTGCAGCAAATGTATGAAATTCCCCTCCTCATTGCTGTGCTGGTGATCCCGAGCATTACAAGATGTCTGTTGTTACGCCAATTTATAAAATACACACATTTAGCAAGTAGCAGTATAGACCATTATACATATTCAGAGAAGGATTTAGTAACTGATGAATGTCAGCCTTTAGTGTCACAACAATAAATTACTTTTTCAGTACATGTACAATTTACCTTTTCCTCGCAATAAAATATGAATGTAATCTTTCAATCAGGAATTAAATATTTTCCAAGTTCTGCATTATAGTAAGGTTGTTCCACTCCTGCATCACACAACAAATACGAAATTATTCTCAGAACAGAAGGCAGTGTTACGTGTTAGTAGCTCTTAACATTATGGAATGATGGTTCACAATGCTTTGTCAGATCCCAACAAAATGCTGGAGTAATTTATCACTAATGTAACAAAAATAATTCTCCCCAAATACACTGAAACTATTCAGAATGAATGATCCGTTAAGTGTATGGCAAAATGTTGAACTACTCTACTTGCTGTCCATTTTCTACTGGGCGCATGTTGTATTACAGCAAGAAACTTTATTTCAATCTCAACTGACTACTGACACAGCTTTGTTAGTTACCCTATTACGTTCAGTGCAGTACCATAACAACATAACTGTGCTTTTTCCCACATACTCACGTGAATTCTAGAATTAC
Source organism: Schistocerca serialis cubense (assembly GCF_023864345.2). NCBI lineage: Eukaryota > Metazoa > Arthropoda > Insecta > Orthoptera > Acrididae > Schistocerca > Schistocerca serialis. The sequence goes on along the minus strand of NC_064646.1, from coordinate 450,180,871 downwards.
TTCTTGTGCTTCCTCCGATTCATCTTTCCCGTACCTTTTGGATGTGAGTGGTGCAAATGTGGGTCTGTGACAGAGATAATAAAACTAATTGTAACTTGCATCAAGCTTAAATTGAAGCAGGCATGATCTGCACGTATACTGAAAACTCACAGAATGTGTACCTCCTAATAATAAATGACATCACATACGTATACAAAAACACTCCTGAAACTGCAAAGTGTGTCACTGAGCTATGCTGCTGTGATGCAGGGCTATACAGAGTAAGGACGTGAAGTTTTGGTACACAAAGAGAGCAAGATGTAAATTAATTTCATTAAAAATTTTGCAATAAAATTTACAGGCATCAAGAAAATTAGAAGAAGCAGAACTTATGGCCAATGACATCCCACATATTCCTTTATAATGGCATATGTACGATAGAAAATTAAATAGGTGTTATAATCTACAGCACAATCATAGCCCATCACAGTTCTGCTTAATAGAACAGGGGAGGAAGAGCCACAATATACTTAAGCAGTTAAATCAAGGACAGCATCCCAGTTACAGAAAGCTGTTCAGAAATGTTTGTTAACATTCCAGAAAGAGCACTCACCTAGTTCTAACATAAAGTTCCCTAATTAAACTAAAGTTTTGCTACATGATGCTATGAAGTCTAGTAACAGCAGAGTATCTAAATGAAAACACAAGTATTTGTCATAAATGAGGATTTACTATCTTCTATTAGCAATCCCTAGCACAAAAACACATAATGCATGAATACCCACCCACCTCCCCAGGGGTCGTAACCCCTGCAACCCATAGAAGATAAAGATGCTTCAGTAGCTGATTAGTGTTTTTTGTCTTAAAAAAAAAAATCTCACGGGATAGAACGAACAGATCAGAAAAGTAAATAAAAATAAAACAGAACTGGAGACAGCCACACTCAAACCAAACTCCGCACCATCATGACGTCACACACGACAGCACCCTTACGTCACGGGTCAAAGCAGACGCGTGGGATCGGACGCTTCTGTCGACCCCAAATATCAAATTATAATACACCACAGAGTAGATAATACCTGTTCGTTGAAGTGCTAAATACAATTTCAGGTTGAGACAAGGATGTAAAATTCTGGGTGGGATACAAATAATGGAGGGAGTAAAGATAACCACTCAGCAAACTTTGTGTGTGTGTGTGTGTGTGTGTGTGTGTGTGTGTGTGTGTGTGTTGGGGGGGGGGGGGGGGTTATAGAATGCTCAACAGGTACACTAACACAAACAAGACAAATTGTTGCTGAGCCTTCAGGCAAGGTCATTCACAGCTATCTAACAACACACATTCACACATACAATCTCTGCGTACATTTCTAAGAATACTTGTGAAAGTAGGGAAAGCAAAGGTAGATGATTTGGACTCCAATGTGATGTTGCACAACTCCCCTCTCCCCCTGTCTTTCAAATCTGGGTTGTGATTACAGAATGATATCTGGTGTATCCCAGGGTCTAGGTTGGAAGGTGATAATTTGGTTATATTGGCAAAACCAAATAACGTGAATGGTGAACAAAGGCTGTGGTAGTAGACTGACCAGTGGCCCAGCCTAACATTTATGTATACTTAAACGCCCCTTTCGTCATAAAAAATTGAACCTGCTATGTAAAGTCAGATATATCGCAAATAATCTACGAGAACCGCAAGGTGTGTCCAATACTTTTAGCCAAATTTGAGCACTTTACATATCTTCCCTATGGGCAAAATTGGTGAGAATCGCCCTTCACTACTCAGGAAGGAAAAATGACGCTCAACATTAGGATCGTACATAAATCGTATGTGATCTAGTAACCACATAAACATACATGCAAACAATTATCTGCATTCAGACTACCAAGTACTGCGAATGACAGACAGAAATTAATATCAGGCCCACAACACAAAGTTGTGCTTATCGTGAGTCTGAAGCAGATATTTATGTATAATGGTGTTTACGGAAGCGTCCGATTCCATCGGTCTCTTTTGACCCATGACGTCATCAATATGGCGGAAATAGCTATTCTAAGCGTCTCCACTATGGCGCCTATGATGTCCGTACATGCACACGGCAACAAACACGAAAATTTGTATAAGTAAGACAGTAAAATGTCCCTCCCAAATTACAAGCAAATTAACGTGACAATCAAGGGAAAATGGGGGTTTTTGGGAGTGGACAAGCTAAATATAACATTAAAGAAACACGATCCCAAAACACACAAACAAAAAAAAATTACAAAATCTACAGGAATCGGACACTTCCCTTGACCTATAAAGGTCAACCGCAAATGTCGATTTCAAAACACCAACGCCTACAGCAAAAATTACGGCAATTGGAATGAGAAATTTCCCTTGACTACACTGACGATACCAAAACACAAAAAACTACATATAAAACTTCGAAAATTGGAATCGGTCATTTCCCCTGACCTAAACTGGTGAACTATAACTACTGATACGAAAAAACCAACACCTACAACTACGAAACACAAAATCAAATCCAGGACACCTCAAAAATTGAAAAGTCAAACATACAAACACAACCAACTCAAACTCCGTGCCGTAATAACGTCACACACCACAACACCCTTACATCATGGGGAAATAGGGATAATAGCCCTGTCATATTTAAATGGTATTTCAAACTGGTGAAATTATTTTGAAATACGCACGAAAAACACTTTTGCCTGTGCCAACAACCATTTAATGAAGAAATTCGTATGTGGCATCTCCGAACTACCCAGACACTTCGTCAGTCAGGCATTTAAAGTGGCAGGAATTAATTTTAACTACTATCACGTGGACAAATTTCCAAGAGCAACCTGACTGTTACAGACTCAAGATACGAACGAAATTAGGTTTAGGTAAACGTATTATGACCAGGCCACGGCGTTTCCTTCATGCAGAACACACTTACCTCGAAAATTGTCGTATTAGAAGAATATATTCAACAACGGATACAAACAGAAAAATGATACGGATTTCAAAACCCCACTATAGCTGACTATTGCCCGACTGTAAACTAAAGCATGAGCAGTTGAGTCCGCACCCTCCACCCCATTACGCCACGAGCAGCAATTACACTGCTGTCACATTATTATAGTAATCTGTGAAAGCATAAACCAGCAAGAACTTTCCCTGTAGTCACGACAGTATTTTTGCTTACCGGTACTTACGAAGCTGCTGCAGACCTCTGTGTCCTGATCTTCAGGAATTACGACGCAACCCTTAACATTTTGCATTCTCTTTTTCAAAATACTCCCTGGCTACGCAGCAGGCACTGTTTCTCCGTTTCACTTCACATTTTTCGTTTCTACCACTCGTTGCACTGGACATGATTTAAAATGAAACATAAGTGAATAAACACTATAAACACCAAGAGTTACGAACTAAACTTCTTATTAAACAATGAGAAACGACAGCACCGGTTACACGGGAGACATTTTGCGTTTCAGATACGCGCGCATTAATTTTGCACCGCTGCAACGTTGTTCATGCTGCCAGCTCGTGCGCATTCAGTCTTTGGCTGGCTTCCTGCCGTCGCTTAGCAACGAAACGACGCTATCAGTCTCCCAGACAAAAGACTGTCTAAGCGTCGATCGCTTCCTCTGCTTCTCGCAGGGTTGGCATTCTATGCGCGTGTTCCGTGCTCCTGCTCATCCAAAAGTGAAACTGAGCACTGTAAAATGAAGAAATGGTCATAGGGATCGCCGAGAGCTTCTGTTCTTGTGAGGGTCGCACTCGCATCCCGTCCTAGATAAGGATGAAATTCAAAATACGGAAAGAAAAATCGAGCAACACACAACAGAAAGTAAAGCCACCATCTGGACTGTGGTAAAGCTGAGTACTCAAAACATGCGCTAACGGCTATAGCATAACTTTTTGATGAGGTTGGAGGTATCGTAACAAGGTAGGTCAGGCCCAACATCAACCGGTATCTTAAACAACCACAGATACAAAAACTGCCGCAGTAAGTGTCTGCATAACAAAGATTGCTTTCCAATGTTATACCGGTCCTTCCGTAGCACATCTTTTAAACCAACGTCCACGCAGCACTCAGACCCCAGGGAGCATTTATTTTCCACTAAGCTTTTTAACAGTATAGGGAATACAGGCATCGGTAACTAACGTGATCAACGCAAGAACTGTACCGTTTCAGCATGTATCATGATAAAGACAAAAACCAACCGTAGGCTGTATTACGATAAAATGTTAGTGCTTTAAATATGTATTATAATTTTCTGAGCAATACAGTGGCAGAAGATTTCTACTGCACTGAATATTCACATTATGCGTGAATATCACGCTAAATGAAGAACATGATTTGTGTGACTTTTGAACAGAGAGTAAGATATTCACTTGTTGCATTAGAACACAACCTCTGTCAGTATGCTAGTAACAAACTCTTTTTAGCTAGAAAGATGGTAATGGACTGGGCAGAACATTTACCTCTGAAAAAAAAGAAGCAGAACAAAAACATTCAAGACACTACAATTACAGATCAACTTAGGGGCAACATGCGACGACATTTAGTGGATTCCAGTTTGGCTTTGTCAATACAGTGTAATATCAAATAGAGCAGTCCTCCTTACAAATGCTAAAAATGCAACATCAGGCATACAAATATGTTCCCATGTTATTCACAAGCACTAAAAATTTTAGCAGAAATCATCACACTAAAATAATTCTCCCACTTCAATGAAAATTTCAAAGCACATAATACACTAGTCTCATATTTTCCACCACTGAATGTACTAGTTAATTCTGTATAACTAGAGTTCAATAAATAAACTAGCATTCAGAACTCTGCATGTCCATTCACACTATACCACTCAATCCCATGTACAAATGTGCATTTCCATGCAGAATATGTCTGCAGCTCGTGGTGTAGTGGCTAGCGTTGATGCCACTGGATCACGGGGTCCCGGGTTCAATTCCCGGCCGGGTTGGGGATTTTCTCTGCCCGGAGACTGGGTGTTTGTGTTGTCCTCACTTGTGGCTGTGGCTAGATTGGATTGAATAAAAAAATTGGACTGTGTAAAAATTGGGACTTTGTGCGGGTGCTGATGACTCCGCAGTTGAGTGCCCCACAAACCAAACATCATCATCATCATTCCATCCAGAATATCTTTTTTATGGTACATCATAGTAAATGGCACAAAAACTACTTTTCTTTCACAAAGATTGCAAAGTATACTCAGTGGCAAGAAGTATCACCATTCAAAGTAGAGTTACATGCTCCAGATTGGCTGGTATGGCTGTGTACTGATTGGCTAATGTGAACAACGTCACTTGATCAAATGAAATGTTATGGACAAATGTCACAGACAGCTTTAGTTACAGACTCAGATGCTTTCCTTATGACATCATGATCATTATCCAATGAGCATCGGATACTGATGTGCAGCCTCATTCCGGCAAGTCACAGCCCACTTAGAGAGGCCACTGGGTTGGCACCCTGGCGAGCTGCCAAAGATGCAGCATTATTTAATTGATCGCAAACAAGTGCTGGGCCTATTCTTTACATTGTATTACTGTTATCCAGTAAATTTGTTCAGTGCTACACACAACTTGCATCTTACGTGTTGTACTATAAGGTACTATGTTCTATACATCGTGTTTGTTCTCCCTATAACAAACTTGGCGACAAATGAGGGTTACGTTTCCCCCACGTGTTAGTGTCAGTGCTAAGTCACCCGACAAACATCTCAATGGAAGAAATACTCCTTTGTCTCACTGCCCAGCAGCAATCTTTTACAGTACAACAGCAGGCTCCTGCCACAGCTCTCAATCAAGTGGCGCCTACATGTTCACAGCAGGTTACCTTCCTGTCAGTGCCACCATTGCCCTATCTGGTGTATGATGAATTGGTTGAAGATTGGCACCTCTATGACATGAAGTTACACCAATGTTTTGAGGTTTTTCACTTGGGCAGTGCAAACCTGTTTAAGGCTTTCTTTCTTTCCTGGCTTTTGCCATGCATCTATCAGTTGTTGTGCCAACTTGTGCCCCTGTAAGAACTGGTCAGCTTGTCATTTGATGAAATGTGCAAGCTTCTCTCAACCAGTTAGTGAAATAAAACACATCTCACTGTGGTGTGTGTAGAATTTTACCGTTGTCAGAAATGGCCTAACAAACTTACAAAGCCTGGACTGAGGACTTGCAGGGGTTGAGCCATCGTTGTAAATGTGTCACTAGTACCTATCACGAATCCTATGCTGATCACAGGGAGCATGATATTATCATTCACTTGGCCTCAGACAGGAAAGTCCATGAAAAGGACCTTCAGTGTTAGAATCTGATGCTTACAGATGTGCTCAGTACAGCACAGTCATTTGCAGTGCCATGGGCAGCAGGTGATCAGATTGCCTGGAGACAGGTATCGGAAGTTGCTCATCAACTCCTGTTGGGCGTGCAGCAAGTGCTCAAAATACAGGGAAGCTGTTGCAGCAGTAAAACCGTCAACTCAGCGTTGCATGGGGCAGAGTCTGTTATGGCCACAGCAACAACAGGTCAGGTCACATCAGTGGCCGTGTGCCCGCCTTCTGTCTTACCCACACTGCTTCGTATGACATGAGTGTGCTCCGTGCCTCAAGCAGTGGATTGTTTGCAAAGATGTTGAAAGAAAGGCAACATTAGAGCTGTGTCTAATTCCTCTTCAAACATGATGGACCAGCAGTGAAAATGGACATAAAACGTATCTCTATTTCCCTGAACAAATAGTTTGTTGACTTTTGTGTGTTTAATAAACTGCTAAAAATGTAAGTGGACACAGGACTTGCAGCGATTTTAGTCAACGCACAAACGTATGTGGACTTGGGCTCCCCTCCCCTCTCCAAACCCCACATAGGTTTCACGGGAGTTGTTTAGCTACAATAAATAGCAGATTCTGAACCTAGGTCAGTGCTCTGCTCCTGTCTCTTACAAATGTAGTTCTCTGCTCCTGTCTCTTACAAATCTGTTGTTTGACCTCGCACCTTCCTTGTTGGCACCGTTCCCATACTGCAGACCTGTTCAAGTTACATACCGGTACATTTAACACTTTCAGTTTATCTATTGCCAATGAAGTAAATTTAGCATCAGATCAGGTTCCGCACCAGCAACTAGAGTCCCTCTGCTCCGAGTTTTCACCTGTGTTTCCCCCTGGACTGAGGTGTGCGACCAGTTTTCAGGCCCACATTACCATGAAAGAGTCCACCCAGCCTTGTTTTGTCCAGGTGCAACAGGCGCCTCTCGCATTGTGCGACTCTGTCGAGGCCAAATTAGACTGTCTGACATCACCTGATGTTATTCAACCTATTTCTTCCAGTGAATGGGCTACGCCACTGGTCATTGTTAAGAAGCCAACAGGTAAGCTTTGTCTGTGCAGTGACTTCAATGTCATGAGTAAAGCACAGTCCATGACAGACGCATACCCTTCGCCTCGCCATCATGAGTTGCTCACAAAATTGTCAGGCGGCCACTACTTTTCCAAGATTGATTTGTTGAAAGCATACCTCCAGTCCCTCTTGTATGAGATCTTCTTGCTATCAATACACCTTTCAGCCTGTACCAAAACCAACGATTGTTTTTTGGTGTTGATAGAGTGCCCACAATTTTTCAGTGTTTTTTAGAACAGCTTACAGCCTCTGCACTCAGCTGCTTCAATTACCCTGACGAAATCATTGTTTCAAGTTCTTAAACCGGAGTCCACCTTAGCAATCTCCAATTGTTCAAAATGGTTCAAATGGCTCTGAGCACTATGCGACTTAACTTCTGAGGTCATCAGTCGCCTAGAACTTAGAACTAATTAAACCTACACATCCATGCCCGAGGCAGGATTCGAACCTGTGACCGTAGCGGTCGCTCGGCTCCAGACTGTAGCACCTAGAACCGCATGGCCACTCCGGCCTTGTCCAATTGTTGTTTTCTGTTTTGCTGTCTGCTTGTCTTATGTGCATTTTTGCCATTTCTAAATTTTTTTAGCCTTCAATTGAGTGCCTAGGTTTTGAGATTTGTCACACAGCCGTTTGAGGTGTTGCACCACCATGTTGACACAATTGCAGCTTTGCCATGGTCAGCCTCCATTAAGAAACTGCAGGAATTTCTGGGTAAAGTTGTGTATTGCCATAACTTTTTACTGGCAAATCCACTGTTGCTTAGCCACAGCACGTGGTTTTGTGTAAACATGTGCCTGTTTTCTGAATCCCCAGCTTGTGATCAAGGGTCCACTTTGCTCAAATCTAAGTTTCAATCCGCCCCACACCTAGACACTTTTCAGCCGGATCAGATCTCATGGCGATTACAGATGCCTCTCATCACAGCACTGGTAACGTGTTGGTACTCAAATAAGTGAACAGGTCTGAAAGACCCATTCTTAATGCTTGTAAGACTTTAATCCCCGCTTAGCAGTGGTATTTTCAGATTGAAATGGAGGCTTTAAAATTTATGCTCACCCTCAAGAAATTTTGCACCATCTTGTATGGTTCTAAGTTCCATTTAATCACGGATCACAAGCCACTGGTTGCCCTTTTTAACCCTCCGGCTTCTGTACCAGACAGACAGCACATCGTTCGCAGCAGTGATCTCTCTCCCTCTCCCGTTATCATTATCAGATCCATTACTGGCTGACAGCGCAACACACCAATGCTGATGCCTTATCTTGCATTCTGATCAGGCCAGACCTAGCATTCAATCAGGAGGAGTTTCTTTATTTCTATTTAGATACTGAAAACCAGGATATGGTCAATGGTTTTCTCATCACTAGTGCCATCATCGCAGATCCTGTAATTAGTCAGGAGCTCCCTTTTGTGCAGCATGGTTGGCCGGAGAAACCTCTGGGCTGTGCCTTGAATCCCTTGCGTAATTACTTCTCCCTCCAGCAGCGCCTTTCTGTGTTCAACAGGGTTCTTTTGTTAGCTATGGAAGATGCCACGGATGTTTAGGAGTGTGAAAATCTCGTGTACAGACGTATGACACAAGTGGCACCCAATCACCTGACCACGTTCGAAATCCGTGAGTTCCATGGAGCGCTCCCTTCTGCTCTCTCACGATGTCTGATGACTACTGAGGTCGCTGATATGGAGTACCTGGTAGTAGGTGGCAGCGCAATGGACCTAATGGGAAAAACGTATGTTTTTGGGGACGTCGTCATACTTTTGATCGCATAGTGTATGTGCCATTTTGTCGTTCGTGCGACGATTTAAAGGAGTAACTACAGTGCAATCTTCTTCTGTGAGACTTTTGAAAAAAGAGCTTAAGTATTACGGCCCTTTTTGTGTCTTTTCTGTTTCAGTGTCATTATGGTCACAGAGTTTCTGGACATATTGCTTCGATCCATTTACTGAAAAACATAAGGCCACAACTTCTTAGGATTTTCCGTCAAATTCGTAGAAAGAGTTTCCTTTCGTATTCGCTAAACGCTTGACGCCTAGCCTTTCTTACGTTAATTTTGGCTTCGTTAAGTTTTTGTTTGTTTGTGAGGCTTAGGCTACATTTAAATTTGCAGTGACTCTTTGCTTTCGTAGCGAAGTCCTAGCACTGTTGGCGCGCGGGGTTAGCCGAGCTGTCTGGGGCGCTTTGTCATGGACTGTGCGGCTGATCCCGGCGGAGGTTCGAGTTTGTGATGTTACAAAATAAAAGTGATGTTGTTATTCAATGGAAAGTTGGAAATTGAGATTTAGCTTACTGTTTTATCAATCACAATTGGCGTAAGAATCATGGATTGACCATTGTCATAAAATATTGCATTATGAGATGTGATTAGTTTTTACTTGCAGTTTCGCGTGGCTTGAGGCAGTCACAACTAGCGTGCTATTGATTAAGAAATCGCATTATCGTCTTTCTAATTACTTCATGATCGTAGAAACGATCATACCCGGTTGTGAAGTTATTGTTATGACAAAACAATTTCCTAAGGGACCAGAAAGTTCTTAAGGGCGCAAAAACAACTGTAACATCACACAAAAGGGAAATTCAATATTAAAGAAGACGATAAAACAGTTTTCTTTTTATCAATGTAACACACACATTGGACTGCTGATCTCCGTGTCTGTAATCTTAGCAAAATGCATAATTAAAATGAAAATAATACTGAGGAGATGATAGGAATGAGCACTGCTAAATGATTCAGTATTCCCAGAACAAATATTTATTATAAACTAAAACATATATCGTACCTTAAGCTTAGTACTACAATGACGGTAGATTTTTATGTCCGTATCATGTCCATTGAGCGCTCTTTTATATGGCCATTGTCTTCTTTGAGTCGCTCGTGCGTCGTCACGGTAAATTATAACAGTTCTTTACACTTCACTCAAACTTAGACATAACACGTTTTTATACATTTAGTAAAAATTTAGATCAGACTGCCACAAATCTGCGTCCGTCATACTTCAGAAAAACAGTACAAGTCTTTTTAACGCTCAAGGCTTCATTTGTTCTCCAGCGAACAAAATAGTGAAGGATCGCATATCTATCCGTATTTTTCTGTTTATATTGCCGCCCAAAGACGACGAATTACATTATTTAGAAAATTCCACCGTCGCCATGCGAGGCCTCATTATACATTAATCATTATTTATAAACAATTATTTGCCTTCTGGCTGAAAGTACACTCCTGGAAATTGAAATAAGAACACCGTGAATTCATTTTCCCAGGAAGGGGAAACTTTATTGACACATTCCTGGGGTCAGATACATCACATGATCACACTGACAGAACCACAGGCACATAGACACAGGTAACAGAGCATGCACAATGTCGGCACTAGTACAGTGTATATCCACCTTTCGCAACAATGCAGGCTGCTATTCTCCCATGGAGATGATCGTAGAGATGCTGGATGTAGTCCTGTGGAACGGCTTGCCATGCCATTTCCACCTGGCGCCTCAGTTGGACCAGCGTTCGTGCTGGACGTGCAGACCGCGTGAGACGACGCTTCATCCAGTCCCAAACATGCTCAATGGGGGACAGATCCGGAGATCTTGCTGGCCAGGGTAGTTGACTTACACCTTCTAGAGCACGTTGGGTGGCACGGGATACATGCGGACGTGCATTGTCCTGTTGGAACAGCAAGTTCCCTTGCCGGTCTAGGAATGGTAGAACGATGGGTTCGATGACGGTTTGGATGTACCGTGCACTATTCAGTGTCCCCTCGACGATCACCAGTGGTGTACGGCCAGTGTAGGAGATCGCTCCCCACACCATGATGCCGGGTGTTGGCCCTGTGTGCCTTGGTCGTATGCAGTCCTGATTGTGGCGCTCACCTGCACGGCGCCAAACACGCATTCGACCATCATTGGCACCAAGGCAGAAGCGACTCTCATCGCTGAAGACGACACGTCTCCATTCGTCCCTCCATTCACGCCTGTTGCGACACCACTGGAGGCGGGCTGCACGATGTTGGGGCGTGAGCGGAAGACGGCCTAACGGTGTGCGGGACCGTAGCCCAGCTTCATGGAGACGGTTGCGAATGGTCCTCGCCGATACCCCAGGAGCAACAGTGTCCCTAATTTGCTGGGAAGTGGCGGTGCGGTCCCCTATGGCACTGCGGAGGATCCTACGTTCTTGGCGTGCATCCGTGCGTCGTTGCGGTCCGGTCCCAGGTCGACGGGCACGTGCACCTTCCGCCGACCACTGGCGACAACATCGATGTACTGTGGAGACCTCACGCCCCACGTGTTGAGCAATTCGGCGGTACGTCCACCCGGCCTCCCGCATGCCCACTATACGCCCTCGCTCAAAGTCCGTCAACTGCACATACGGTTCACGTCCACGCTGTCGCGGCATGCTATAAAGACTGCGATGGAGCTCCGTATGCCACGGCAAACTGGCTGACACTGACGGCGGCGGTGCACAAATGCTGCGCAGCTAGCGCCATTCGACGGCCAACACCGCGGTTCCTGGTGTGTCCGCTGTGCCGTGCGTGTGATCATTGCTTGTACAGCCCTCTTGCAGTGTCCGGAGCAAGTATGGTGGGTCTGACACACCGGTGTCAATGTGTTCTTTTTTCCATTTCCAGGAGTGTATAAACTACTCGTATTTGCTGTTTTAATGAAGTCAAAAATAGCGAATATCACAAGTTCTCCCTCGGGCATGGGTGTGTGTGTTTGTCCTTAGGATAATTTAGGTTGAGTAGTGTGTAAGCTTATGGTCCCTTAAGATTTCACAGACATATTTTTTTTCTAACACTGTTGTCAAGCCACAGTGTGTCTTTTCCGTCCCTCACAATCCCTCCACCTGACATAATTTTCTATTTGTACTGCACGATGCTCTTGAATTTTGTCCGTTGATACTCAACATTGGCAGTGCTGGAGATAAAATTTTCGTGATGTGTCCGGTAATCTGAAACCTGTTTCTTGTCGCTCTTTCTAAACGGAAAGATCTTCCTCTCTTTCTTTTTATTCCTATTTACAGTAGGCCTAAAATGTTATCTTCACGAGTCGGTTATCTGAGTAATGATTCTCTGCCCCTACTACACGAGCTGGTAAGGGACATATCTACTTAAAACTGTGGTAGGACCAGGAAATTCACGTGAAATATTCTTCAAGCTTCCCCTCAACTATTGCGCCACTACTGTTTCTGAGACAGGGTGTCTATAAAAGCATCCGTTGACCATGTTTGAACCATCTCTAACATTTATCTTTACCCAAATTACTTCGCATTCTCAATCTGTACTAATCTAACTAGATGTTATGTTTCTTATTGCTATAAACACGCCTCCACCACCATTGTTCATCCTATCTTTGTGATAAACGTTTCAGTCAGAGTTTAGAATTTCATTGCTGTTAAACCTCTGGTTTCAGGCAGCTTTCTGTGTCTAGTACTATGTGGGCATTGTTACCGTTTATAACGGAGATTGTTTCTGGGACCTTTCCACAGACCATCCCACAGTTAACTAATACCACATTAACATTTTCTTTCTCCTATCTGGTTTGAGGAACGCTGCTTTTTCTGGACCTACCCTAGAAGCTGCTTCCTACACGTAGTGCACGTCTGATCATACATTTCTCCACCCGGCAGCGGAGGTCGATAAATTCGCAACCAGGATCGTCTCAGAATTGTCTGAGGCTGTGGTTTAAACCTTCCACTCAGTTCCAAACAAGAGGGCCGGGATCGGTTTTTGTAACGCTGTTACAAAACAATAGCGCAGCTTCCACCCCTCGAGCGGGGCCAGCTGTCTTCATGTAGTCAGCGAGCCGCTTGTAGGATCCTAGGACGGCGTCTGAATCCACGTTGCAGGCGTCATTCGCGCCGACGTGAGACGTGACTTGGTGTCTTTCAGGCGGCGCTCGAGGCGATGCTAGTAACCAACGTCACAAAAAGAAAAGCGCAAGCTGCTGTACTTGTTACATACACTGATCAACACCCACGTGATAATAAAATTTGCTTTATTTCGTGTGGCCAGGACACCACTTAATTTTACAACAGATAAGCTTCTTTGGAAAATAAAAAGGCTTTTCTCCCGCCCAAAAATTTAGTATCAAAACACGAATATACAACCTTAATAAAACTGACTTTTATAACTGAACTGATTTTACGTTCCAACGGATGCCGAGGAGTTAGATGGGCGCCGCTTCCGGGTCGAAGACTGGCGCGTTGAAGCAACACCGACTCAAAGGAAGGCCTCGGCGCTTGTTGGTGACGTCACGTCAGCTAGGCACGGCGAACGCCAGGTCTGTTGCAGGCACACTCATAATGGTGGTGTCTTCCTCTCTGACACAAGAAAATGCGAAACTATTGGCGGTAGTTGACCAACACACATTGTTCTGAGAGATTTCTGCAATCAATTAATTGTGCAATTCATTACACTTCTTAACAAATAGCGTACTCCTGAACTTAAATTTCCACCTGTTTTAAGGATTGACACACAAAAAGAACTTCACGGTCCAGCAGCAACAGAATTCATGCTGCTTTACCTTATTTGTAAATCTGAGGAAGTTACGTTTGTACTGGGTTGCTTTTACGAGAAACTGTGAACATTTGGTGCTCTTCTTTAGGTATCTTGGTTGACTATTGGGTGAGGAGCACTGAATATTAATGAAATATCTTGCGATTGTTCACGTTGGGGGAGGGGGTGGGGGTCAGAAAATGAGGCAAAATAGAGATACTTGTTTTATCAAATAAAATTTTTTTATCTTATAAAGTTTCTCTTTTCAATTGCACGAGGGGAATATTTATCTTTTCTAATGTGCATCTTTAAAAAAGTTTAAGCTCAGCAGTATTTTCGATGTATGAAGCTATTTTGTTTCCTGTTTAGAATTCCTTTCGTTAAAAACGACTGTAATCTAATGACTGGCAACAGTTGGACATTTACACATGTAAATTAGTTCACATTTCCAGTGACGATGTCAAACGAAAATAAATAAATAAACGAAACGAGTTCATTGTATGGGGGTTGGGGTAAGTTTCGATAGCAAAATGGATCAAGTAAATACTTGAATGTAAAATTTCCGAAGCTTGCAATGGGACAAAGCATCTTCTCATATTGATCTACATTTGTTTCGACAGGATTCAGTAATACAGAACTATGATTTTCATTTGTAGCTTTACGATAGTAAGAAAATGTTTCATCTAAATAAAACTGCAGAATCCAAATGAATACCAAACATTTTGTCCAAAAATAAGAGATTTATAATGATAAGGACGCCCAGGCGTTTCTGCCTGCAACAGACCTGGCGTTCGCCGTGCCTGGCTGACGTGACGTCACCAACAAGCGCCGAGGCGTTCCTTTGAGTCGGTGTTGGTTGAAGACGGGCACCTGGTCGATCCGGCTGCGCCGATGTTTCCTCCTAGCGGCGGTCCGCGGCGGGTCGGAAGACGCCTGTTTCCTTTCCTGCCGGATATTTAACCCGGCAGCTCTAGTCTTCCTCCGCGGATTCCGTCGTGAGGATTGGCGGCCGTTGGCGATACCCTATTGGCGGAAGGTGATGTCATCGAATTACCATCCGCGTCGGAAAAAGGGGTCGCGCGAGTGCGTATTCCGCGGCTGCTTTCGTGTTTGGCGGGAAACGCCTCCAGTGCTGGCTGGCGGAACGCGCCGGAACTACGTTGCAGGTGCGGCTTATTCTGCAGCGGTAGCCGCCCGTTGAATTTGCGTGGCTGTGCGCGCCACGGCAGTACAATCATCGAAAGCTAGTGCTAAATGTCTGTATCTACACCACCACAAATTGTGTGCGGAGGACACTTTGTACCGCTGTT
Source organism: Schistocerca serialis cubense (assembly GCF_023864345.2). Classification (NCBI taxonomy): domain Eukaryota; kingdom Metazoa; phylum Arthropoda; class Insecta; order Orthoptera; family Acrididae; genus Schistocerca; species Schistocerca serialis. The sequence goes on along the minus strand of NC_064646.1, from coordinate 450,165,686 downwards.
AGTCATTTCCTTATTTCTTCCACTCTCAAATAGAGCAAGAGGAAGATGAGTGTCTATACGCCTCCTTATGAGCCCTAATTTCTCTTACTTTATCTTCACGATCCTTTAGCGAAATGTACGTTGGCGATAGTATCTGCTAAAGTTGATTGTCTAAATTTTCTTCGTTTGCTTGTAGACATACGAACGTTCTTTTCTTCACAAGAGAGAGCAACAATCTCTGTTTCCTCAGCATTTTCAGAATTTTGTTACTACATGGGACCGTAATTCTCTCAGGCTCTCGGCTAGATCTTTCACTAATTGAAGATTATGGGTCTTTTCCGTCCTTAATCCGGTCAGTCGGCGTATACTCCTCCATCGACTGAAGTAGTATTCCGGTATGCTTCATCTGATCTGCAAGTGTTTTTCTTTCGTAAAGGAGTTACAGTTTCACAATATCCTTCCAATAAATCGAATTGAGTCACTTGGTTTACCTACAACCGAGCGTACGCGATAGCTCCAGATGTCTGTACTCGAGGTGCGACTCGTTAATCACGCAGTGTGAGGCCACTACACTTGCACGGTTCCCGGCACGCACAGGGCGCCTCTCCTAAGAGTCGTCGGGCGCGCTTTGTCTGACAGTCGCGGTTTCCCTTTTGCACTGTGTAGCTGGAGGCAGCCCAGACAGACACTACTCGTCACGTATTTCATGCGACGCTCATTGTCGACGGAGAGGGTCACTTTGTTTCCTCTTACAAGCGAATTGATCTTTAAAATGGAATTTTACTTGCTGACTCGATAGATCGGTCCCTGATAACTCTAGTGTGATATTCGTTCTATTGATCTGTAGTAACAGGAACAGTAAAAATGGAAGAATAACCAGGGCACCAGCAACGACCGCCCTGCCCCGGCCGGCGCCGAGCTCGCCACGCTCCTTCACCGCTGCTGAATCGCTGTTTGTTCTTCGAGTTTTATTCTCCCTGTTAATACCATTCTATCGAAAGGGCAAGTACAATTCCGCTTTAATAATCAGTTTGTTTGTAACGGGAAATAAACCAACCCTCTCCGTCGTTAGTGGCGCTTGCATGAAAGACATGGTGAGCTCTATTTGTTTGGGCTGACTCCAGCTACGGAATGCAAACACGGTATCGCAAATATCTGAAGAAACACCAGAGGAAATGTGCCTGACGACTCTTAGCAGATGCACCCTGTACGCTTACAATATACACTCCTGGAAATTGAAATAAGAACACCGTGAATTCATTGTCCCAGGAAGGGGAAACTTTATTGACACATTCCTGGGGTCAGATACATCACATGATCACACTGACAGAACCACAGGCACATAGACACAGGTAACAGAGCATGCACAATGTTGGCACTAGTACAGTGTATATCCACCTTTCGCAGCAATGCAGGCTGCTATTCTCCCATGGAGACGATCGTAGAGATGCTGGATGTAGTCCTGTGGAACGGCTTGCCATGCCATTTCCACCTGGCGCCTCAGTTGGACCAGCGTTCGTGCTGGACGTGCAGACCGCGTGAGACGACGCTTCATCCAGTCCCAAACATGCTCAATGGGGGACAGATCCGGAGATCTTGCTGGCCAGGGTAGTTGACTTACACCTTCTAGAGCACGTTGGGTGGCACGGGATACATGCGGACGTGCATTGTCCTGTTGGAACAGCAAGTTCCCTTGCCGGTCTAGGAATGGTAGAACGATGGGTTCGATGACAGTTTGGATGTACCGTGCACTATTCAGTGTCCCCTCGACGATCACCAGTGGTGTACGGCCAGTGTAGGAGATCGCTCCCCACACCATGATGCCGGGTGTTGGCCCTGTGTGCCTCGGTCGTATGCAGTCCTGATTGTGGCGCTCACCTGCACGGCGTCAAACACGCATACGACGATCATTGGCACCAAGGCAGAAGCGACTCTCATCGCTGAAGACGACACGTCTCCATTCGTCCCTCCATTCACGCCTGTCGCGACACCACTGGAGGCGGGCTGCACGATGTTGGAGCGTGAGCGGAAGACGGCCTAACGGTGTGCGGGACCGCAGCCCAGCTTCATGGAGACGGTTGCGAATGGTCCTCGCCGATACCCCAGGAGCAACAGTGTCCCTAATTTGCTGGGAAGTGGCGGTGCGGTCCCCTACGGCACTGCGTAGGATCCTACGGTCTTGGCGTGCATCCGTGCGTCGCTGCGGTCCGGTCCCAGGTCGACGGGCACGTGCACCTTCCGCCGACCACTGGCGACAACATCGATGTACTGTGGAGACCTCACGCCCCACATGTTGAGCAATTCGGCGGCACGTCCACCCGGCCTCCCGCATGCCCACTATACGCCCTCGCTCAAAGTCCGTCAACTGCACATACGGTTCACGTCCACGCTGTCGCGGCATGCTACAAGTGTTAAAGACTGCGATGGAGCTCCGTATGCCACGGCAAACTGGCTGACACTGACGGCGGCGGTGCACAAATGCTGCGCAGCTAGCGCCATTCGACGGCCAACACCGCGGTTCCTGGTGTGTCCGCTGTGCCGTGCGTGTGATCATTGCTTGTACAGCCCTCTTGCAGTGTCCGGAGCAGGTATGGTGGGTCTGACACACCGGTGTCAATGTGTTCTTTTTTCCATTTCCAGGAGTGTATTTACTAAGGTTTTTATGTTGCAATAGTGTGCCTTGGGCCACCTGCTCTATTTTTTTGAACACATGTCAGCTTTTCCCAGCATAAGTGTAATTACCCCCCCGGGATGGGGTGATATGGAAATTTCTGAGGGCTAAAAGCAAAATAGGCCCGATAATGGTTCATCAAGACATCCACTGCTGAATAAAGATCCACAGCAGACTTCTCCACACGTTGCAGTCTTTATTAAAACGAATCACTGCCTTTCCTAGAAGGTATTGCCGTCCATTAAGTAGTCGTCACAGTCTTTTGGTATTTCTTGGAATCGAGCAAAGAACTTCCTTGGTACATCTGTCATCCAATCGACTTGCTTCATATCCCACCCACTTACACTGCAATACGTTACCGTCACCGTTTCCTGTTATACTGGTTTCTCTCTCGTACGACACTGGACTCGCATTCGGGAGGACGACGGTTCAATCCCGCGTCCGGCCATCCTGATTTAGGTTTTCCGTGATTTCCCTAAATCGCTCCAGGCAAATGCCGGGATGGTTCCTTTCAAAGGGCACGGCCGACTTCCTTCCCCGTCCTTCCCTAATCCGATGAGACCGATGACCTCGCTGTCTGGTCTCCTTCTCCAAAAACAACCAACAACCAATCTCTCGTACGAGCCAATAATTTGCATTCTGTGTCTCTTTGCTGTTCAGTGAACGAATCCCAGCTTTTGAACGGTTTTCACGGTATTTCCAGCCCATGTTTCGCTGTGTCTCGCTGTTTGTAAGTCAAAACGAGTAACACACAGTGACCATTAAAAAATTCATTTCAGGCACATTGGAAACTCCATTGTCGTCTTTGTTACCAATGAAACCAAAAGTTTGACTTGCAAACTGGCAGTACTAACCGCATCGTCGATTCAGTATTTCTTGATTTAATAGAAACCAACAAAAATAAGTGAATGAAACTACACGGTTCCAGAGACCTCTTCTGGTCTCGAACATCTATGATGTATATATGCAGACGGAAGCGATAAATTATACCCGGCCTTGGTACAAATCTTCATTTCTCGCTGGAGTTTGTTGAGTTTAAGCCCCCTACACACCGAGCTGCTGACAAGGGAAGCTCCCCATCGCAGCCCCCTCAAATTTAGTGATAAGATGGCCGAATGGATAGCCCGTTAAACACTGAACCCAGATAGGAAGAAGGTGCACTGAATTGTGAAAAAAAAGCAAAACACAAACCATGAGCGGTCCAAGAACAAGAAGTGCAGTAAAGAGTAGCCGGATACAAAATTGTTAAGGGTTTCGTGGCCACTTGTTGACAAACTGCACATTGGCTTCTGCCTCGGGTTCTTCGACCGACGTTCATCTAATGATTTTACTGACGTTTCACCAGCAAGAGTGGCTGGCATTGTCAAAGCTTCACCCTCCATTGCCGGTGGTGAACTGGAGCAGAGCTCGCGGCCGCAGCCCATACGTACCTGGCGCGCCAACGTCCGAGGGCTTCTCCACGGTCATTTCCGGTGCGGTTCTCCTCTTGCTACCTACGACGGTCGTTCGCTGCAGTACGGGTCCGTTTACCTTAACGCTTTCCTCTTTCTTGTTGAAACTGTTCGCGTGTTTTTGTATTTCTACAAGCGCATGTGATAGTGCTTCCCTACAGCCAGAATTTCCGTATCGGCGAATTTTATTACGTGGTCTGTCTCACTTAATGCGTGCTCTGCCACGGCTGATTTCTCCACCTGTCCCAACCTCCACTGTCGCTTATGTTCTTTGATCCTGGTGTAGATTGATCGTCCAGCCATACCGACATAAACTTTTCCGCATGTGCATGGTATACGGTATATTCCCAATATTGCAAGTGGGTCTCTTTTCTCCTTTGCCGATCTAGGCCACTCTTTGAGCTTCCTTGTCGGTTTGAAAATCGTCTTTACGCCGTGTTTGCGCTATAAACGGCCGATTCTGTCCGTCACTCTGCGAATGTATGGCAGAAACGCCGTACACGACATTTCTTTTTCTGATTCCTTACTTTGCCCAGTGTTTGGCTCTGTTACACTTCTAATATAACTTGTGGAGTACCCATTGCTCCTCAGAACACTTTCCAGGTGTTGCATTTCGCGTCAGAAGTGCTGAGGCTCACATATTCGTCCTGCTCGCGTTACGAGCGTATTAATGATGCCTCTTTTCTGGGTCGGCTGGTAGTTTGATGGTTTGTGCAGGAATCGGTCCGTCTGTGACGGTTTTCGATACACGCTGTGTCCCATGTTTTCACCATCCCTTTTGACCAGCCCATCTAGATATGGCAGTTTTTTGTCCTTTTCTACTTCCATGGTAAATTTTATGTTGGCGTGAAGATTTTTCAAGTGTCTTAGGAAGTCATCGAGCTGTTCTTCACCATGGCTCCACACAACTAAAGTATCATCGACGTACCTGTACCACACCTTAGGTTTGCAAGTCGCCGAGTCCAGTGCCTGTGCTTCGAATTGTTCCATGAAGAAGTTGGCCAACAGTGGACTAAGAGGACTACCCATGGCGACGCCTTCCGGCTGTTCGTAGAAATCGCCATTCCACGTGAAATAGCTCGAGGTGAGACATGGAAGAGCTTTGTGATGTCTTGCGGAAAAATGTAACCGATGTGCTCCAGAGCGTCACTGAGTGGCACTTTCGTAAACAAAGAAACAACATCGAAGCTGACCAGGATGTCGTTTGGTGCAAGTTTCAATTCCTTCAGCTTCTCAATGAAATGTCCTGAGTCCTTTATGTATTTGTCGGCCTTCTCCACGTGTGGCTGGAGCAGAGCGGCCAAGTGTTTTGCAAGTTTATACGTCGGTGGAAGATGAAATGGGAGATATGATACTGCATGAAGAGTTTGATAGAGCACTGAAAGACCTAAGTCGAAACAAGGCCCCGGGAGTAGACAACATTCCATTAGAACTACTGACAGCCTTGGGAGAGCCAGTCCTGACAAAACTCTACCATCTCGTGAGCAAAATGTGTGAAACAGGCGAAATACCCTCAGACTTCAAGAAGAATATCATAATTCCAATCCCAAAGAAAGCAGGGTTGACAGATGTGAAAATTACCGAACTATCAGTTTAATAAGTCACGGCTGCAAAATGCTAACGCGAATTCTTTACAGACGAATGGAAATACTGGTAGAAGCCGACCTCGGAGAAGATCAGTTTGGATTCCGTAGAAATATGGGAACACGTGAGGCAATACTGACCCTACGACTGATTTTAGAAGCTAGATTAAGAAAAGGCAAACCTACGTTTCTAGCATTTGTAGACTTAGAAAAAGCTTTTGACAAAGTTGACTGAAATACTCTTTCAAATTCTGACGGTGGCAGGGGTAAAATACAGGGAGCGAAAGGCTATTTACAATTTGTACAGAAACCAGATGAAAGTTGTAAGAGTCGAGGAGCATGAAAGGGAAGCAGTGGTTGGGAAGGGAGTGAGACAATGTTGTAGCCTCTCCCCGATGTTGTTCAATCTGTATATTGAGCAAGCAGTAAAGGAAACAAAAGAAAAATTCGGAGTAGGTATTAAAGTCCATGGAGAAGAAATAAAAACTTTGAGGTTCTCCGATGACATTGTAATTCTGTCAGAGACAGCAAAGGAGTTGGAAGAGCAGTTGAACGGAATGGACAGTGTCTTGAAAGGAGGATATAAGATGAGCATCAACAAAAGCAAAACGAGGATAATGGAATGTAGTCGAATTAAGTCGGGTGATGCTGAGGGAATTAGATTAGGAAATGAGACACTTAAAGTAGTAAAGGAGTTTTGCTATTTGGGGAGCAAACTAACTGATGATGGTCGAAGTAGAGAGGATATAAAATGTAGACTGGCAACGTTTCTGAAGAATAGAAATTTGTTAACATCGAGTATAAATTTAAGTGTCAGAAAGTCATTTCTGAAAGTATTTGTATGGAGTGTAGCCATGTATGGAAGTGAAACATGGACGATAACCAGTTTGGACAAGAAGAGAATAGAAGCTTTCGAAATGTGGTGCTACAGAAGAATGCTGAAGATAAGGTGGGTAGATCACGTAACTAATGAGGAGGTATTGAATAGGATTGGGGAGAAGAGAAGTTTGTGGCACAACTTGACTAGAAGAAGGGATCGGTTGGTAGGACATGTTTTGAGGCATCAAGGGATCACAAATTTAGCATTGGAGGGCAGCGTGGAGGGTAAAAATCGTAGAGGGAGACCGAGAGATCAATACACTGAGCAGATTCAGAAGGATGTAGGTTGCAGTAGGTACTGGGAGATGAAGAAGCTTGCACAGGATAGAGTAGCATGGAGAGCTGCATCAAACCAGTCTCAGGACTGAAGACCACAACAACATCAACGTCGGTGGCCAGGAGCGCTAACAATCGGTCTCAGTGGAACGTTGTTCTTATGGATCTTGGGTAATCCATACAGCCGACGTGGTAGGGCTTCTGTGTTGCGCCGGTTTCTCTGTATGTGCGCCGGCAGAGAAGACGCCTTGATTAATCGATTCGTATTCCGTGTGATACGCTGCGTCGGATCTGCGCTTAGTTTTCGGTAAGTCGTCGGATCTGATAGATCTCGGATCCTTTGTTCATAATCTTCGGTCTTCATTACGACTGTTGCATTCCCCTTATCGGCAGGCAGTACCAATATATTCTTGTCGGCGTTCTGATTCTTAATGGCTTGTAGCTCTTTTGTCTTCAGGTTATAAGCTGGTGGTTTTGCTCGGCGCAGTATCCTGGCTGTTTCAGTGCGTATTTCCTCTGCCCTTTAACAAGGAAGGGTCCCAATGGTCACTTCGGTGTTGGCAATGATGTCCTCCATAGGTATAACTATTTCACGTCGAATGGAGATTTCTACGAACAGCTGGAAGGCGTCGCCATGGGTAGTCCTCTTAGTCCAGTAGTGGCCAACTTCAAAAATGGTTCAAATGGTTCTGAGCACTATGGGACTTAACTTCTGAGGTCATCAGTCTCCTAGAACTTAGAACTACTTAAACCTAACTAACCTAAGGACATCACACACATCCATGCCCGAGGCAGGGTTCGAACCTGCGATCGTAGCCGTCGCGCGGTTCCAAACTGAAGCCCCTAGAACCGCTCGGCCACACTTGCCGGCTGGCCAACTTCTGCATGGAACAATTCGAAGTACAGACACTGGACCTGGCGACTTGCAAACCTAAGGTGTGGTACAGGTACGTCGATGATACTTTAGTTGTGTGGAGCCATGGTGAAGAACAGCTCGGTGACTTCCTAAGGCACTTGAACAGTCTTCACGCCAACATAAAATTTACCATGGAAGTAGAAAAACTGCCATTTCTAGATGTGCTGGTCACAAGGGATGGTGAAAACATGGGACACAGCGTGTATCGAAAACCGACACACACGGACCGATTCCTGCACAAACTATCAAACTACCAGCCGACCCAGAAAAGAGGCATCATTAATACGCTCGTAACGCGAGGAGGACGAATATGTGAGCAATAGCACCTCAGACGCGAAATGCAACACCTGGAAAGTGTTCTGAGGAGCTATGGGTACTCCACAAGTTATATTAGAAGTGTAACGGCGAAGTAAGGAATCAGAAAAAGAAATGTCGGGTACGGCCTTTCTGCCATACATTCACAAAGTGACGGACATAATCGGCCTTTTGTTGCGCAAACACGGCGTAAAGACGATTTTCAAACCGACAAGGAAGATCAAATAGTGTCTTAGATCGGAAAAGGTGAAAAGGGACCCACTTGCAATGTCGGGAATATACCGTATACCATGCACATGCGGAAATGTTTATGTCGGAATGACTGGACGATCAATTAACACCAGGATCAAAGAGCATAAGCGACATTGCAGGTTGGGGCAGGTGGAGAAATCGGCAGTGGCAGGGCACGCACTGAGTGAGACCGACCAGGTAATAAAATTCGCCGATACGGAAGTTGTGGCTGTAGAGAAGCACTATCACACCCGCATGTTCAGAGAAGCTGTAGAAATACAAAAACACGCAAACAGTTTCAACAAGAAAGAGGAAAGCCTTAAGGTGAACGAACCCTGGCTTCTCGTACTGCAGCGAACGACCGTCGCATGTAGAAGGGGAGAACAGCACCGGAAATGACCGCGGAGAAGCCCTCGGACGTTGGCGCGCCAGGTACATACAGTCTGCGGCCGCGAGCTCGGCTCCAGTTCACCACCGGCAATGGAGGGTGAAGCTTTGACAATGGCAGCAACTCTTGCTGTCGAAGCGTCAGTAAAATCATTAGATGAACGTCGGCCGAAGAACCCGAGCCAGAAGCCAATAGGCAGTTTGTCAATTGGATACACTAAGGGCGTCGTAGGTAACTGATCGTGGTACTGGATGGCAATTCGGGCGAGCCATTCAAAACCCCATCGTGCCATTTATTTATTTTTTCCACGACATTATGAACTGTCCGTCCGGATATTGAAATCTTTAATGCCATTTTGTCATATGATGACATGATGCAGACCGTGGTTGTTGTTTAAAGACAAATGTTGATGGTGATAGGACAGCAACCAGCCACAAATTTACTTTCAGTTCGTTTATTTAAAGGGTACCGTTACCGGTTTCGAATCGTTGTGATTCATCCTCAGACGGTTTACACGCTTTCTTTATGACATGTGGCGTGTTTTTTTACAGATTAATTGTCGTGGAACGTCGGTTTGGAGTGTTTGTTTTCATAACATTCGTCCAACAGATGTAAATGCATTCCCACTGCATTCTTATTGTTGCACTAAACTGTTCTCACTGAACACTTTAGATTTGTCACTGAGAATATTTCGACCACGCACCACATGTTTTGATACATACAAAGAAGTGTTTGTTCTGCTTCTGTAGTCTTGGCAGTTACTATACTGTACATTGGTTATAGAACATGAATCATGTGGTAAGAACACGTTACCGTCGCAAGTAAATGTGACGAATAGTGAGAGCAGGCGAGATACCTCATAGACGTCTCACGAAAATCACAAAGAAACGGGTGTGAACTGTGTCACAAAAAGGGAATTCAAGAGTCAAGACTTCCAAAACAGAATGCAACTTCAGAACCGTTAAAAACATATGTGTTGACAGAGCACTGTGAAACTGCGTGATTGGGAAACTGTTGCGTTCATTTGTTCCAGCTTGTTTGACAATTTATTGTGTGCTCATCATTTCCTTGGGAGTGATCGCGTTCACGTTCATACGAACACCTATGTCGGGCGAGGAAGCGTATCTCACTCACTTACCAGTCGTACAAATCAGGTGCGTCGATAAGAGATTCCTGTCGTATGACACACGCACTGTCGCTAGTGCCGCGCATGACACGCCAGACGTGTCTCCCTGTGGAGGACTCGGTTCACTCGTCGCCTTGTCATCAAGAGTTTGCGGTTCCCACTCGAAAGCCACTCCCTTTCGGCTGTTAACAGAGTAGTTGTGCAGAACCAACTGTCATTATAGGTCCTTACGCGACGTTGTTGCAGACGGACGTTACACCACGACACAGACGCAAGTTTGGCTAAAGCGAACAGCGGAAAAAAAAAAAAAAAATTGCACGTAGGAGGTTTGGACACGGCTCGCCCGCATAGCAGTCCAACACAATGACCACTATTTCTTTACCACCTGCTCTACACTGCAGTTCATTTTCTTGGACCATTCGCTGTTTCTGTTTCGCTTTTTTTTTCACAGTCCAGTGTACATACTTCCTGTTTTCATGCTTGACCTGTGTTCAGTTGTCCACTGTGCCGTCTTATCACTAAATGTGAGGGGCTGCGATGGGGAGCTTCCATGGTGAGCAGCGCTTCCCCTTCCGCTGGCGAAGTGTTGGTTTACATGGGCGCCACCAGACGTGCAGCGCCACGGTGCGGCGCTCCTGTGGCGGAAGCGGCTCCCGACTGCGGCCGGCAGAGCAGCTGGCGGTAGACATGGGCAAACTCGTTCATCCTTGGGGACTAGATCACTGCTGATCGTTCTTTTTTGGGAACCGTTCATTTTTACTCGTTCACCGTTCATTTGTGCTTGGTATATGGTTCTTATGAAAAACTGAAAACTAGTAGTGTAGGTGACTGGAGGGCACCAAGAGAGGGCACTTGCCTCCCCCCCCCCCTCCTGGAGTATAGAGTTTTTATTCATTACTGAGTTCTTACACACTTTTAGAAGTAATTTCTGTGATTCTGCAGCACCTCTCGTTTAGCTAACTGTAGCGTTGTGTGCCTGATCGCAGGGGAATAATATAGGGTGGCGCACGGAAAACCGGCCCCGAGTACAGACTGCTCGCCGATTACGATGTGTTGCCCGTTACGAGAAGATACAACAAAGATGTAATAATTGGGCAGTGAAGAAATAACAAGCTAATGCAAGTAACAATTGCGAAATAATCGATGACGATGTGTAGAGGGCTGGAGAAGAGATCATGAAAATCTCACGCGACGCGCATGGGCTCATGCAGTCTTGTAAACCTGTTCGTGGCTGTTTCCCAACTTAATAGACCACAAGTGCCTTGTATAAAATTCGTTTCGACTTCCGCTACATAGCTATGCTACGTTGTAAACAATAATCGTTGACACTCTACATACAGGGTGTTACAAAAAGGTACGGCCAAACTTTCAGGAAACATTCCTCACACTCAAATAAAGAAAAGCTGGTATGTGGAAATGCGTCCGGAAACGCTTCATTTCCATGTGAGAGCTCATTTTAGTTTCGTCAGTATGTACTTTACTTCCTCGATTCACCGCCACTTGGCTCAATTGAAGGAAGGTAATGCTGACTTCGGTGCTTGTGTTGAGATGCGACTCATTGCTCTACAGTACTAGCATCAAGCACATCAGTACGTAGCATCAACAGGTTAGTGTTCATCACGAACGTGGTTTTGCAGTTAGCGCAATGTTTACAAATGCGGAGTTGGCAGATGCCCATTTGATGTATGGATTAGCACGGGGCAATAGCCGTGGCGCGGTACGTTTGTATCGAGACAGATTTCCAGAACGAAGGTGTCCCGACAGCAAGACGTTCGAAGCAATTGATCGGCGTCTTAGGGAGCACGGAACATTCCAGCCTATGACTCGCGACAGGGGAAGACCTAGAACGACGAGGACACCTGCAATGGACGAGGCAATTCTTCGTGCAGTTGACGATAACCCTAATGTGATTGGCCTCCACGGGTACACTTCTGCGAATGGTTCATCCAACAATGTGTCAATCCTCATTTCAGTGCAAATGTTCTCTTTACGGATGAGGCTTCATTCCAACGTGATCAGATTGTAAATTTTCACAATCAACATGTGTGGGCTGATGAGAATCTGCACGCAATTGTGCAATCACATCATCAACACAGATTTTCTGTGAACGTTTGGGCAGGCACTGTTGGTGATGTCTTGATTGGGCCCCATGTTCTTCCACCTACGCTCAATGGAGCACGTTATCATGATTTCATACGGGATACTCTACCTGTGCTGCCATAACATGTGTCTTTACATGTACGACACAACATGTGGTTCATGCACGATGGAGCTCCTGCACTTGTCTGTCGAAGTGTTCGTACGCTTCTCAACAACAGATTCGGTGGCCGATGGATTGGTAGAGGCGGACCAATTCCATGGCCTCCACGCTCTCCTGACTTTCATTTATGGGGGCATTTGAAAGCTCTTGTCTACGCAACCTCGCTATCAAATGTACAGACTCTTCGTGCTCGTATTGTCGACGGCTGCGATACAATACGCCATTCTCCAGGGCTGCATCAGCGCATCAGGGATTCCATGCAACGAAGGGTGGATGCATGTATCCTCGCTAACGGAGGACATTTTGAACATTTCCTGTAACAAAGTGTTTGAAGTCACGCTGGTACGTTCTGTTGCTGTGTGTTTCAATTCCATGATTAATGTGATTTGAAGAGAAGTAATAAAATGAGCTCTAACACGGAAAGTAAGCATTTCCGGACACATGTCCACATGACATATTTTCTTTCTTTGTGTGTGAGGAATGTTTCCTGAAAGTTTGGCCGTACCTTTTTGTAACACCCTGTATACTTCACGTTGTCTCTGAGTTCGTAGGCGAAGTAGAGACTTTATGGAAGTACGAAATAAAATGTGGTTTTCTCATCATACTTGGCGGTGTGCTGACCACACGCCCCTCCTATCCGCATCCTCATCTGAGGATGACACGGTGGTCGGTTGGTCCCGATGGGTTACTTGTGGCCTGTAGACGGAGTGCATCATACTTCCGTCACACGCTTAGTAAAAATTAGGTTTTTATGGTGAATTATTAAAGTTAATTCAGCAATAATAATAATAATTAAGCTCGCAGTAATAAAGTTTATGGTTTGAAAGCTCCTTCTGAACAAATGTTGTTGAGATAATAAGTAAATACGATTTTATGGCAATCTATGTCTTTTTCAAATGGAGAGGCACCGCTTTTCTTACAGATCCAAAATGACCCACAACCAACTTTTTTTTTTCTTCAAAGAAACCAAACTAGCAGGTAACGCAAATTGGAAACAACCAAACTCAAAAATCATTAGAGCCTTACTAATTGTAGTGTTTTGTATATGAAAGATACACGAAAATCGTTTTATATGAATTTTCTTACACTAAAAATTAAGCAAATTATTGAAAGTTAGTTGCGAAATCAAGTCGATGAAACCAAAAAATATATGAATAACAAAAAAGCTTGCCTTGTTATAAGTGTCTTCTGCTGTTCATCGATATAATAAAGTGAGCTGACAGGCCCTTCTGTTACCTGAAAAGACGTACCTCTTAGATAAAACGTAATTTTTACGTAATTTACTTAACTATAAAATACTTTTTTATTACCGGTCGTGGACGCTGAATAGCCAGAACCAAGTGCAAGAACAGTTTGGGACACATGTAATATGAGCGAGCGCAGTGAACGAAACGAACAACTGGGTACTGAACTAACTAGGAGCAGCCGGCAGGGGAACTGAGACAGGTGGTCATGCGAAGAACGACGAGTGCGGGAGACCGTGACCGAGACCGAGACGAGCACGCGACCGAGGCTGGAACGAGAGCTGGCGAACTGACCGCCGCGACGGAAGTGAACTAGTGAACTACGAACCGTTCGTTCCTCGTTCCCGGGAACTATAAGTAGACCAGACCGCCGCGACCGATCGTTCCTTGGAATTCGTTCCTCGGTCCTTTCGTTCATCTTGGTGAACCGTACCTTTGCACCCGTTCGTTCGCGAATTGCCCATCTCTAGCTGGCAGCGCCCCATGTTTATAATGACGGTCCGCCCTTGGAGTTTTGGGATTGCTGCACGCTGTTATCTGATAGTAAGTTCGTGTAGGGCATACTGCGGGCTTGAGATGAAAGTCGGTACAGAAGATTTCATATTTGAAACTGAAAAGGAGACATCGATGTGCAACACGGTCTGAGGAATATTCAGATAAACTGCAGAAAATCGAAGTTTTCACCGGACGTTGGAGGCAAACGTTGGTGACCGTCACTCACAATTCTTCCCGCTTGAGTTGGGCCTGTTGACATGTCGTGTAACCCACAAGTACTCGAAACGTCTTCAGTTCTGTATCTGTCCCGATCGTGTACAAAACTGCGCAACGCTCAGCAAGTTTTTATACTTTCCTGAGAAAATTCTAGACGTACATTCAAAGGCCGATCCAAAGTTCTACACTTTTTAGCAAGAATACCGAAAGTACATTCAAAATACTCTGACGTGACAAAAGTCGAGGCATACCTTCTAACATCGCGTCGGACGTCCTTTTGCCTGACATAGTCCACCAACTCGACGTAACATGAACTGTGCAACTCTCTGCAGATATACTGAGCCTCTATAGGCGTCCATAAATGCGAAAGTCTTGCCAGTGAAGGATTCAGTGTAAAATGTAGCCTCTCGATTACGTCTCATAAATGTTCGACAACATTCGTGTCGGGTGATACGGGTGGCCACATCATTCGCTCGAACTGTCCAGAATGTTCTTCAAACCAATTGCGAACACTTGTGGCCTGCTGACATGACGCATTTTCATCTTTAAAAATTCCATCGTCGTTTGGGAACATTAAGTCCAGGAATGGCTGCAAGTGGCCTCCAAGTAGACGAACATAACCGTTTCCATTCGATGATCGGTTCAGTCGGACCAGAGGACTCAATCCATCACATGTAAACACAGGCACACCATTGTGGGGCCACCACCAGCTTGCACAGTGGCTTGTCGACAACCTGGGTCACGGCTTCTTTGGTTTTCCACCATACACGCTACCGTCAGATCTTACCAACTGAAATCGGGATTCGTCCGACCAGGTCACGTTTTTCCAGTCGTCTACAGTCCAACAGATACGGTCACAAGCCCAGGAAAGGCGCTGCAAACGATGCCATGCTGTTTGCAAAACTTCTCAAGTCGGTCGTCTGCTGCCTAGCCCATTAACGTTAAATTTCGCCGCAGTGTTCTAAAGGACACGTTCGTCGTAAGTTCCACATCGATTTCTACGTTTATTTAACGCAGTATTGGTCTCCTGTTAATTCTGACACCTCTACGCAAACGCGGCTTCTCTCGCTCGTCAACTGAAGCCCGTCGGTCACTGCGTTGTCCGTGGTGAGCGGCACTGCTTGGAATGCGCTACTCCCGGCACACTCTCCACACTGCGGATCTCGGAACACTGAATTCCGTAACGTTTTCCGAAATGCGATGTCCCACGCTTCTAGGTCCAGTTACCATTCCGCGTTCAGAGTCTGTTAGTTCCCCTCGTGCGGCTACAATCACGTCGGAACCCTTTCACATGAATCACTTGAGAACAAATGACTCTCCACCAACGCAGTTCCTCTTTATACCTTGTGTACGCAGTACTACAGCCATCTGTACACAAGGTCGTTGCTATACTCCGTTCATATAAGAATAAACCTGATGTAAAAAAAACAGACACGCCATCATTGGTCAGCGGCAGTAGCACACGTACAGTGGTGTTGTTACGCTCTTGGAAGTACGTCCTACTTACGTATTAGATATACAATGAAGAGCCAAAGAAACTAGTACACTTGACTAATATCGTACTGAGCGCCCACGATCACGCAGAGGTGCCACAACACGATTTGGCATGGACTCGACTAAGTCTGAAGTAGTGCTGGAGGGAATCAACGGCATGAATCCCGTAGGGCTGTCCATAAATCCGTAAGAGTGTACGAGGAGGTGGAGATCTCTTCTGAGATCTCTTCTGAACAGCACGTTGCAACGCATCCCAGATATGCTAAATAATGTTCATGTCTGGGGATGGTTCAAATGGCTCTGAGCACTATGCGACTTAACTTCTGAGGTCATCAGTCGCCTAGAACTTAGAACTAAGTAAACCTAACTAACCTAAGGACATCACACACATCCATGCCCGAGGCAGGATTCGAATCTGCGACCGTAGCGGTCGCTCGGTTCCAGACTGTAGCGCCTAGAACCGCACGGCCACTCCGGCCGGCCATGTCTGGGGAGTCTGGTGGCCAGCGTAAGTGTTTAAACTCAGAAGAGTGTTCCTGGAGCCACTCCTTATGAATTCTGGACGTGTGGGGTGTCGCATTGCCCTGCTGGAATTGCACAATGGACACGAATGGATGCGGGTGATCACACAGAATACTTACCTACGTGTCGCCTGTCACAGTCGTATCTAGAAGTACCAGGGGTCCCACATCACTCCACATCCCCATGCCCCACACCATTACAGAGCCTCCACCAGCTTGAACAGTCCCATGCTGCCATGCAGGGTCCATGGATTCATGAAGTTGTTTCCATACCCGTAAACGTCATCCGCTCGATACAATTTGAAACGAGACTCGTACAACCAGGCAACATCGTTCCAGCCATCAACAGTCCAATGTCGTTGTTGACAGGTCCAGGCGAGGTAAAGCGTTGTGTCGTGGAGTCATCAAGGGTACACGAGTGGGACTTCCGCTCCGAGAGATCATATCCATCATGTTTCGTTGAACGGTTCGCACGCTTGCACTTTTTGACGGCACACCACTGAAATTTGCTGTAATTTGCTGAAGGTTGCAGTTGTGTCACTTTGAACGATTCTCTTCAGTTGTCGTTGGTCCTGTTCTTGCAGAATCTTTTTCCGACAGCAGTGATGTCGGAGATTTTATGTTTTACCGGATCCATCGTATTCACGATACACTCGTGAAATGATGGTACGCGAAAATCCCCACTTCATCGCTAACTCGGAGATGCTGCGTCCCACTGCTCGTGCGCCGACTACAACGCCAACTTCAAACTCATTTCAATCTTGATAACCTGCCATTGCAGCAGCCGTACACGATCTTACAACTGCACCAGACACTTTTTGACTTATACAGGGTGGTCCATTGATAGTGACCGGGCCAGATCTCACTAAATAAGCGTCAAACGAAAAAAATAAAGGAACGAAACTTGTCTAGCTTGAAGGGGGAAACCAGATGGCGCTATGGTTGGCCCACTAGATGGCGCTGCTATAGGTCAAACGGATATCAACTGCGTTTTTTAAAATAGGAACCCCAATTTTTTATTACATATTCGTGTAGTACGTAAAGAAACATGAATGTTTTAGTTGGACCACTTTTTTCGCTTTGTGATAGACGGCGCTGTAATAGTCACAAACGTATAAGTACGTGGTATCACGTAACATTCCGCCGGTGCGGACGGTATTTGCTTCGTGATGCATTACCCGTCTTAAAATGGACCGTTTACCAATTGCGGAAAAGGTCGATATCGTGTTGATGTATGGCTACTGTGATCAAAATACCCATCGGGCGTGTGCTATGTATGTTGCTCGGTATCCTGGACGACATCATCCAAGTGCCCGGACCGTTCACCGGATAATAACGTTATCTAAGGAAGTGTTCAGCCATATGTAAAACGTCAACAGCGACCTCCAACAAATGATGATGTCCAAGTAGGTGTTTTAGGTGATGTCACGGCTAATCCGCACATTAGTAGCAGGCAAATTGCGTGAGAATCGGGAATCTCAAAAACGTCGGTCTTGAGAATGCTACATCAACATCAATTGCACTCGTACCGTATTTCTATGCACCAGGAATTGCATGGCGACGACTTTGAACATTGTGTACAGTTCTGACACTGGGCACAAGAGAAATTACGGGACGATGACAGATTTTTTGCATGCGTTCTATTTAGCGACGAAGCGTCATTCACCAATCAGCGGTAACGTAAACCGGCATAATATGCACTATTGGGCAACGGGAATTCCACGATGGCTGCGACTAGTGGAACATCAGCGACCTTGGCGGGTTAATGTATGGTGCGGCATTATGGGAGGAAGGATAATTGGCCCCCATTTTATCGATGCAATCTAAATGGTGCAATGTATGCTGATTTCCTACGTAATGTTCTACCAATGTTACTACAAAATGTTTCACTGCATGACAGAATGGCGATGTACTTCCAACATGCCGGCCGGAGTGGCCGAGCCCTTCTAGGAGCTACAGTCTGGAACCGCGCGACCGCTACGGTCGCAGGTTCGGATCCTGCCTCGGGCATGGATGTGTGTGATGTCCTTAGGTTAGTTAGGTTTAAGTAGTTCTAAGTTCTAGGGGACTGATGACCTCAGCAGTTAAGTCCCATAGTGCTCAGAGCCATTTGAACCATTTTTTGAACTTCCAACATGATGGAAGTCCGGCACATAGCTCGCGTGCGGTTGAAGCGATATTAAATAGCATATTTCATGACAGGCGGTTTGGTCGTCGAAGCACCATACCATGGCCCCCAAGTTCATCGGATATGACGTCTCCGGATCTCTTTCTGAGGGGAAAGTTGAAGGATATTTGCTATCGTGATCCATCGACAACGCCTCACGACATGCGTCAGCGCATTGTCAATGCATGTCCGAACATTACGGAAGGCGAACTACACGCTGTCGAGAGGAATGTCGTTACACGTATTGCCAAATGCATTGAGGTTGACGGACATCGTTTTGGGCATTTATTGCATTCATGTGGTACTCGCAGGTAATCACGGTGTAACAGCATGCGTTCTCAGAAATGATAAGTTCACAAAGGTACATGCATCACATTGGAAGAACCGAAATAAAACGTTCAAACGTACCTACGTTCTGTATTTTAATTTAAAAAAACCTACCTTTTACCAACTGTTCGTCTAAAATTGTGAGCCATATGTTTGTGACTATTACAGCGCCATCTATCACAAAGCGAAAAAAGTGGTCCAACTAAAACATTCGTATTTCTTTACGTACTACACGAATATGTAATAAAAATTGGGGGTTCCTATTTTAAAAACGCAGTTGATATCCGTTTGATCTATGGCAGCGCCACCTATCGGGCCAACCATAGCGCCATCTGGTTTCCCCCTTCAAGCTAGACGAGCTTCGTTCTTTGTAGTTTTTTCGTTTGACGCTTATTTCGTGAGATATTAGGCCCGGTCACGATCAATGGACCACCCTGTATAGGCGTTCCTCCTGTTTACATATCTCTGTATTTGAATATGCATGCATATGCCAGTGTCTTTGGCTCTCCAGTGTGTTATTATTAAGCTACGTTAAAGAAAACTTTGAGATATTCAAATGTATTAACAGCCATCAAAGTTTTTCATAATCACTTTTAAGTTATGTATTTATTTAAAAAATCGTGTAAAGCCTCTGCAGCGTTGTGCTCTGATTGTCGCGTTGTCAATGCGCAGCATGAAAATGGCTGAGGCTGTTTCCTGTTACGTAGTGACACACGCGTGTGGAACACGGTTAAAAAGTTACTTGAAATAGGCTTTTCTTAATGTTTTTCATAAATTTACAGAGATTACAGGCTATGAAGTTTTTCGAGGGATTGTATCAGTTACAGTTGAGACCAATCTACAGGTTGGCCGTATAGCGGAAATGGTACCGTTCTAGAGTGATGGTAAATTTCTGCAGTTTATTGTTCTCTGATTCAAATCCGGCCTACATCCTTTCTTTCTCGTTTAATTTGAAATACTTACATCTCATAATTGTAAAATTCATCATCATTTTTTATGAATAATACAAGTTTTCTTGTTCCGAATTACGTATTGCATGTGATGTTCATATTTTCATTTCAAATAGAAAGTCTTAATTATCGATATTTTATGAAAGACTGTTATCAGAAGTTGCCGAAATTAATAAAATATAACAATTTAATTTTTTAAGGCAAAAACCAAATGCTCTTTATTTGGACTATGTCCATCGTTTTATACCACGAATGTAGATAAATGTCGTAGAAACATGAAAAACAATCATTTTCACAGCATCGAGCACACCATACAAATGCCGCGTTCGTACATTTGCCACTGTATCATTACAATACGAACCCGACAGAACTGATTTGGGAGCAAGTTACAGGATTTTGCCAGAGAAGTAACAAGACTGTTGAGCTGCCAGACGTACTGGAACTAACGCACGCAGCTGTTTCACACGTCAGTGGCGAACGCTGGCGGACATAGAACGGCTCATTATAAAAGAAGGTGCATTCTGTTGTTGATAGGCTCGTTATCAACGTAGCAGGTGACACTTCCAGAACAGAAACGTATTGCCGGCCGGAGTGGCCGAGCGGTTCTAGGCGCTTCAGTCTGGAACCGCGCGACTGCTACGGCCGCAGGTTCGAATCCTGCTTCGGGCATGGATGTATGTGTCATCCTTAGGTTAGTTAGGTTTAAGTAGTTCTAAGTTCTAGGGGACTGATGACTTAGATGTTAAGTCCCATAGTGCTCAGAGCCATTTGAACCAGAAATGTATTTCTCGGATTCGGATAAGGAAGGTGCTGAAAGATTACCAGACGGCTGGCAGTAATATTAATACTTTCAATGGCTTCAGCATTCAACAGTACGGTGAACTCCCTGCAGTATGCTTTTGCGTCACACACAGCTCTACCCTGTGTTTAAGTTAGAAATTTTCATCACTCTTGTTTGTAATTAGAATACTACCGGGTGAGAACGAGAGCATGTTATACTTTCCGTCTGGTCACCTAAGAAGCGCGTGGCAGTGCTGCAGTTTCGCCCAATATTATTTCATTCTCTGCAAAAATTAAATGACATTCTAGTCTATATTGTTTCTTTGCTCGTCTCTTTCATGTCTAAACCGCAACTGCTCGCAACCTTGCAGGTTAGTTGGACCACTGGCTGGCCAGTGCTGTCCAAGTTTAATGCGCCGGTAAAGCCCTTGTCCCGCATTATTGCTGAGTCTATGTGCGTGTAACACAGCATAAAACGTATCCTTATTATCGTACTTGACTGTACTGCTCTCACAGCTGCCTTCCGCTCCACGTGAAACGAAATCCAATGAGATTCAAGCAAAAGCGGAAGAAGACATGGCGTAATGTTTAGAATAGGTTTATTATTATAATGAACAAAGTATAGCTGGTTTGCTGCCCAAGGCGCGAACTGAAAAATAACGCCCCCTCGTTGCTACTACCATCCGTCGGCCTGATAGCCTGCGCTTCTCCCCTCCCCCCTCTTACCCCCGCCCCCCCCCCACAACCCCTGATCAACCACCACCATTAACGTCCAACGGCAGAGCAATGGAAATCGGGGTCATGGTTTGTTTCCGTTTCGAACACAGTAGCGACTGCGTTAGATTAGAGGTACACTTTCGTCAAAGTAACTAAAAAGGCTCATTAAGTAACTGGTCCGTGTGCTTTTGAAAACAACTCGGTGTTTTGATTTTTCCTCTTTTTAATTTTTCCTCCTCATTTGCTCGGTTTTTTTTTCACATTTTCATTTGAAAGTGATTTTTGCTGCCCCTAAAACTTTGCCACCGCAGATGGCCACGTAGTCTTCCCTAAAGCCGTCGGCACGTGGACCTTGCATCCGAACGTCGAGCGTGCCGAGTTTCCAGCGTCATTGCTTGGAAGTAGGGGAGTCTTTTCGAAAGTGCGGAGGAATATCTAGCGTGTCAGATATTCTGAACGTGTGTTTGAACGTTGACGGCAGAGCGTCACCTACGTTACACGCACGCCATCTCCCTTAACTTCTGAGGTCATCAGTTCCCTAGAACTAGTTGAACCTAACTAAGGACATCACACACATCGATGCCCGAGGCAGGATTCGAAACTGACGGTTCCAGACTGTAGTGCGTAGAACCGCTCGGCCACATCGGCCGGCATCTCCCTTCAGAACAGAGTTGTGAGGCGCCATATTGGCCTCTAGTTGAAAAATGTTCAAATGTGTGTGAGTTCTTAAGGGACCAAAGTGCAGAGGTCATCGGTCCCTAGGCCTACACACTAATTAAACCAACTTAAACTAACCTATGCTAAGAACAACACACACACACCCATGGCCATGGCCGAGGGAGGACTCGAACCTTCGGCGGGACGGTCCGCGCAGTCCGTGACGTGGAGCCTCTAACCGCGCGGCCCTCCAGCTGAAGCCAATATATGGGCTATATGTCCCGTTTCTGAGCACGAGCAAACTGAGGATCAGTCGCAGATCCGTAGTTGATTGTACGATCCGTTGTAGTAAAATGACGAAAAACGTAGTATCCGTGGTGAAAGAGTTATTATAACTTGCTTATTGCGAGAGCACGCCATTTGAAGGGAACGACATGTTGAGGATCCATCAGAAGCATATCGTCCTTGGTACAAATTGTTATAATTAAATTTCAGTTAGCAGTATTCCTACGATTAAAGCTTGCAGGAGATGGTAAGATGCGAGACGGTCATCCAAGAATCGTGGTCAACGTATCGGCCGGAGGAGCGCCACAAATTGGTAACGACAAGTATTATGTGTTGATGGTTCACGTGCCACTACATCCAGATATTTTTGTTCTAACATTCACGTTTTTGATAGGTTCTGACACTTTCTTATAAATGTATACAATCGCTGTTTTGTAAATATAAGTGCGCTCTTTTCGAGGTGCGGGTTTGTTCGGTTGGCTTCTGAGTAGCAACAGTGACCAACTGAAAGTCACCTTAGGTTTTTCCTAAAAATGAGAATAATGAAATAATTTTTATCTTATGTGGAGAACTATTGTAAATTCGTATCGCACTGTTTATAATGGAAATTTTATAAGGCGATGTCCTTTATTGACTGGATGTGGTACCTTCCTTTCTTAGATATTGAGTTTTTTATGTATACGATAGACACAGCGACATGACTAGCGTGTGGACAGTGGAGGAAATGTGCGTCTCGTGGACGTAATGTAGGACTTTTACGCGCGCCCATTTCGTAAGCAGTTCGCTGCGATCGCGTACCCCACGTGGAGGCCGACGTGCCGTGTGCGCAACTCGCGGGGTTCCTGAGCGTTCAGCAGCACGCTGAACTCGGCACGCTGAACGTTGGCGTTCGGAAGCACGGTCTGTGTGGTGACGGCCCTGTCTGTATACGTACATGTCGCTGTCCCGTGACTTTTGTCACCTAAGTGTATCTTCTAGCCCCACAGAGACTACCCGAAAACTCTCTAAAAAGAAATTGTGTCTGTATTAACGCAGTAAGAAAGATGACGCACAGAAACTAATCAGCAACGATTACAAGGGGAAAGTAATGAGAGCCATTATGCAACTGTCTGCTTTGAGGAAATTTAATTTCATTGTCAGTTAACTTTTTAAGAAGCAATGAATTCTTGAAACACACGTCAATCTGGCGATTTTCTATTTGCTCCGTCTTCAGTGAGCCTGAATCTGTGTTGCGAATGACACAACCCAGGAACAGTATCTAGAGCAAGTTTTTGTAATTAAGCGGCGCACAGTCATCTGGCTCGATGGCTGCCTTCTTTGTAAACCTTTAACTACTCTTCCTTCGAGAAATAGTGGCACCGTGTGCTTACTTTTAAATTAACTCCTTTTTTTCTTATTCAGTAACATAAGTAAAAGAGAGTCATCCCGGTCAGCAGACTGCATGACACAACCGGAGTACGGCGGCGAGGCAGGCGCGACAGACGTCAGCGACGACGAAGGAGCAGCTGCTCTCTGCGCGTCTCCCGTGGCTCGTGTGAGTGGAGCCTTGAAGGCGCCCTTACTGGACCATACTCCATCTCGTCTGGGTTAACGTTGTTAGCAAAAGTGGAAACCACTGATCTAGTGAGCATAATGGCGATGCTGCCAAGTGTAGCCATAGCTGTACGTGATCATTGACAAATCACACAGCAGAAGGTTGCTTAAACACAGGTGTTAAAACTATTAAATACAAAACTGAATGAGGAGTCCAACAGTTTGGTGTGTCTGTCTTTATTCAGTAAGAGTCATCCTGGTCATCAGGCTAGTGTTGCTACAGCGGAGTATCGGACCCTTCATTCAGTTTTATATTTTATAGTTTTAACAGCTTTATTTAAACAACTGTCTACTGTACAAATTGTCAGTCAATAGTGTATAACTATTTTAGCTGTAGCTGTCCCAGTTTTAGAACTATGTGTGGTCATAGATGTTTTTTGCGTCCTTTTATTATAATTCCGTCACCAGCGTGATTTTTACTGGATAATGTCTTACTGCTTAGTAATCTGAATGTAGTAAAATTAGTTAAAATGAGTATGGGGGCAATTGAGAACATTCTCCTTGTAGGTTCCGTGCGACGTCGGAGGTCGTGCGCTTCCAGAGAGGCGACTCCCGGCTGGGAGCGGTGGCGCGCTCCTGTAACCCAAGCGACTGGGGAGCCGTTGTGTGGGAGAAAACTGCGGCTGTGCACGCAGTTTCGATCGTTCTGTGAGCTCCAGAACGACCGCGGCGGCGTCCCCGAGCATTGACCCGGGGGTGTGAGGGGGTTCTCCGTGCTCGACAGCCGCCTGATGACAGGGGCGCTGCTCGCCTCGCGACGCCGCACGAAACGCGGCCGAGGCCGATCGAGACAGTAAGACGCGACGTGCTATGAGAGCGAACTGCGCAGCAAAGTCTCAGCCAGGGAGCCGAGGCCCGGAGTAGTCGCTAGCGAGGCGGCGGTTCTTCCCAGTCCAGGTGGCCCAGGGCACGGGAATAGGCGCCGTTCCACCACACAGCTACTTTTTTCTCGCATTTTCTTACTTGCTGCACGTTTTTATTGCCCATAATGGACCATTCACTCTGCAACGGAGTGTCCTCCCATTTAATGCAGGCTGGAATGTTAGAGCTGGGTTTAGAACCCGCAGTTTTTACCTTCGCTCTGCCGACTAAGCTGTACTGTTGTACAGTACTTACCGTTAGAGACGGGACAACCGGATGTTTTCTGATAACTGGTTGGCCAATCGGTTTTTTTCAGTCGAGAGTAACCAGTCTCTGCGGCCACGTCGGCTGTATGGATGTTCGCCACCCACTCTCTGGATTTCAGTGGTTTCTCATAACGTGCGACAATCAATTGACACAAGTCCTTGACTGTTGTATCAAGTTTATTCAATGTTTTCACCCACAGAGGTGTTCCCACTTGTTCGGATTTCTCAGTTAATATATTTCCACATTTTCCCAGCTCTTTCGAAGAAACTTAAAGGGACTTGCTTTCCAGATGCAAATGCAGTCCGAACAAGGTCAAACGGGTTCTTCTCGTCTGCCCAGTGTTGGAAGACTTGTAAATAGTCAAAGAGAATGTATTACTGATGACTATGTATGTGTTGTGTTTATTAAACTTTCGGAAAAAAATGCTACGAACTTATACAACAACACAATACATCCTTAATTCGACTAAAACTTTCCTTGTTGCTGTCATTGTACATACAAATCGCAAGTGTACTGTTTTTTGAGAAAAATTCAAGCTGGCATGAGGAATTCGAAGTTAGTCGAAATCAACTTCGAGCGGTGACACAGCAGACGACGCCCTTGATTACACATAAAATGACTGACAAGTATTCAATTTGCTTCAAACTTGGCGGAGGCATAGCCATTCTATTAAATTTAAACTCGTCGGTTGTTGCCACAGGTTGGTTACAATCCAAGAAATGAATGGATAATTCAACCGATAAGTAAACGTACAGCCGAGTGATGGGATTCCTTCCCAACAACCGACTGAGTCGAATGTTTATATTCGGTTGTTCTCATTAGTACCCGCGACCATCGTTGCCAGGTCTTTCCTGAACTAAATCGGGATTTTTTTTACGAAACCTACACAAAACTAACTTAGGCAAAAATTCAAAATACAATAAAACAAAACACTGCATTTTGCCTTATTGATATTTTTGCTCGCTTTTTAACCTTCCTAGTACGATCTTCCCCTCTTCCCCGCCGATAAAACAAGGAAACTTCAGGAACGTAACTGACTGAATCGTGTTCACCATTAATTCAATTTGCAATGGAGGTGTTGGCAAAGGGTTTTTCTTAGCTCGCTAAGTGTTCCTCATCAGCCTGAAAATTCGATCTAGAGCAGCAATGGAATGAGGAAAAAAAAAAAACACGAAACAGGCAACTTCGTACAAGTTTTCACTGTTTTCATAATGTCGAAAAAATTTCATCCACTTATCATGCGACTTCACCTTAAAAAATTCTGCTCTTCATCCTTAATAAATGTGTTCAGTTGCACACATTCTTCGAACATCAGATCCTCGCCTACACGAAGTTCATATGGAGACGTCATTTCTACGAATTCTAAGCACTGTTTCCCAATTAATGAAAGTGCTTTGAAAGCTTTGTACACGGTCTCTTCAAAGTCAAATCGTTTGTCAGAGTAGTTCATGCCACGCTCCAAGTCATCGGTCGCTTCTCATTTCGATGTTTTGACACGTGCGTCATCTACATCTACATCTACATGGATACTCTGCAAATCACATTTAAGTGCCCGGCAGAGGGTTCATCGAACCACCTTCACGACTCTCTAATATTCCTGTCTCGTACAGCGAGCGGAAAGAATGAACAACTATATCTTTTCGTACGAGCTCTGATTTCCCTTATTTTATCGTGGTGATCGTTTCCCCCTATGTAGGTCGGTGTCACAAAACATTTTCGCATTCGGAGGAAAAAGCTGGTGACTGGAATTTCGTGAGAAGATTGTGTCGCAGCGAAAAACGCCTTTCTTTTAATGATGTCCAGCCCAAATCCTGTCTCACTTCGGTGACACTCTCTCCCATATTTCGCGATAATACAAAACGTGCTGCCCTTCTTTGAACTTCCTCGATGTACTCTGTCAGTCCTATCTGGTAAGCATCCCACACCGCGCAGCAGTATTCTAAAAGAGGACGGACAAGCGTAGTGTAGGCAGTCTCCTTAGTAGGTCTGTTACATTTTCTAAGTGTTCTGCCAATAAAACGCACTCTTGGCTAGCCTTCCCCGCAACATATTCTGTGTGTTACTTCCAATTTAAGTTGTTTGTAATTGTAATTCCTACGTATTTAGTTGAATTTATGGCCTTTAGATAAAACTGATTTATCGTGTAACCGAAGTTTAACGGATTCCTCTTAGCACTCATGAGGATGACCTCACACTTTTCGTTATTTAGGGTCAACTGCCACTTTTAGCACAATTCAGATATCTTTTCTAAATCGTTTTTGAATTTGTTTTGATCTTCTGATGACTTTATTTGTCGATAAACGACAGCGTCATCTGCAAACAACCTACGACGGCTACTCAGATTGTCTGCCAAATCGTTTATATAGATAAGGAACACCAAACGGCATCTAACATTACCTTGCGGAACGCCAGAAATCACTTGTGTTTTACTCGATGACTTTTCGACAGTTCTACGAACTGTGACCTCTCTGCCAGGAAATCATGAATCCCGTCATATAACTGACGATATTCCATAAGCACGCAATTTCAGTACAAACCGCTTGTGTGATACAGTGTCAAAAGCCTTCCGGAAATCCAGAAATCCGAAATCGAACTGAAATCCCTTGTCAATAGCACTCAACACTTCATGCGAATAAAGAGCCAGTTGTGTTTCACAAGAACGATGTTTTCTAAACCCATGTTGACTGTGTGTCGATAGACCGTTTTCTTCGACGTAGTTCATAATGTTTCAACACAATACATGCTTCAAAATCCTGCTACATATCTACGTTAACGATATGGGCCTACAATTAAGTGGATTACTCCTACTACCTTTCTTGAATATTGGTGTGACCTGTGCAACTTTCCAGTCTTTAGCTACGGATCTTTCGTCGAGCGAACGGTTCTATATGTTTGTTAAGTGTGGAGCTAATGCGTCAGCATACTCTGAAAGGAACCTAATTGGTATACAGTCTGGACCAGAAGACTTCCTTTTATTAAGTGATTTAAGGTGCCAATAACCCAACTAATCTAGATATTGTCAAAGCAATAGACGTCAAGGAAATTACCCAGGCCCTAACACTAATGAAAACAGGGAAAGCAATCGGACCCGACGAAATCCTCCCAGAATTTCTGAGGGAGCTGGGACCCATTGGGAGGAAATGGATGGCCAAGCTCTTCACGGAATGCATTAAATCAGGTGCACTCCCGAAGTTATGGAAAGAAGCAAAGGTAATAGCGGTACTGAAACCAGGGAAGGATGGAGATAATCCAAAGAACTATAGACCGATCTCACTGCTCTGTACCTCTTACAAACTATTTGAGAGAATATTACTGGCCAGACTAGCACCATACCTTGAGGCGAACCTCCCGGACTATCAAGCAGGGTTCCGTGTGGGAAGGAACTGCTGTGAACAAGTTTTGTCCCTTACAACGTATATAGAGAAAGGCTATCAGAACAAGCTGAAAACGGGCCTGGTATTAATAGATCTTACATCAGCCTATGACACTGTCTGGACCGAAGGACTACTGCTCAAGCTTACTCGAATTATCAAATGCAATCAGACGTACACATTACTAAAAAAATATGCTAACAGGCAGGAAGATCAAGGTCTATCTCCATGGAAAGAGCAGCAAAAGCATGGTCATAAACAATGCCCTGCCGCAGGGGTCAGCCCTGGCACCGACCCTTTTTAATTTATACATATCTGATATGCCGAGCACCAGGTCTCGTAAATTTGCGTATGCGGATGATCTGGCCATCGCATACCAAAGCAAAAATTTCGAAGATCTTGAAAAAACATTGAATGCGGATCTTGAAGCGCTGAACACCTACTACCTTAAGTGGCATTTGCATCCCAACCCCAATAAAACGACCCGTACCATAATGCACCTTAATAACAGAGCTTCAAGCAGGAAACTACAGCTTTCCCTGAATGACTGGCATATCAGACATGAAGATAAGCCCAAATATCTGGGAGTAAAATTAGACCGCACACTAACGTTTAGCTCCCATCTGGAAGACACCAAACAGAAATTAAAATCTCGAAATGCCATTATGTCTAAACTGGCCGGAACATCATGGGGGTGCGGAGCTAATACACTAAGGACGTCAGCATTAGCCCTCGTGTACAGCGTGGCTGAATATTGTTCACCAGTCTGGGCGAAAAGTGCGCATGTAAATAAAGTAGACACCCAACTGAAAGAGACGATGAGAATTATCTCAGGCACACTTAGGGCTACCCCATGTGACTGGCTCCCAGTCCTTGCCAACGTAGAACCCCCTGATATAAGGCGCTCCATAGCGACCTCAAGAATATATAGGAAGATCGTACACAATCCAGAACTCCCTATACACCAAGAATTATCACCCATCAACAGGCTAAAATCTAGGTCCCCCTTTTGGAAGATTGGCAGGGAATTACAGGACTTCGACCCAAAGCTAGCCTGGGGGTAATCATGGCGCAAAGGGACACACAAGAACCAAAAGCTTATCGATGACCCCAGCAAGGAGATAAATGATCTTGATCTCCCTCGGAAGCTCTGGGTTGCCTTAAATCGCCTTAGAACAAGCGTGGGAAGGTGCAAACATCTAATGAATAAGTGGAGACTTGCGGAGAGTACCGTGTGTGAATGTGGTGAAATCCAGACAACGGACCACCTACTGGTGTGTGAAGTGGTAGGATATAGTGGTGAACTGAAGGACATACATTACCTGCCTGACCTAGCCATAGATTAGCTCAAAACTATAAGTAGCATTGTGTAGTGTTGTAATTTCCTG
The DNA here is from genome assembly GCF_023864345.2 of Schistocerca serialis cubense. Lineage (NCBI taxonomy): Eukaryota > Metazoa > Arthropoda > Insecta > Orthoptera > Acrididae > Schistocerca > Schistocerca serialis. Next base: position 450,136,278 of record NC_064646.1, on the reverse strand, counting down.
GTCGATTGTAATGACACTGTAATATTTGCCTTGAATATGCCGAACGAATAAATAAATAAGTTGCTTCACTACTTTGGGGATATTTGCTTCTACGTTACTCATGTCGGCAGTTGTTTGTGATTCGAATTCTGGAATGTTTACTTCGTCTCCTTTTGTGTAGGGATTTCAGAAAGCTGTGTTTAGTAACTCTGCTTTGGCAGCACTGTCTTCGATAGCATCTCCATTGCTATCGCGCAGAGAAGGCAGTGATTGTGTCTTGCGGCTAGCATATTTCACATACGACCAGAATCTCTTTGGATTTTCTGCCAGGTTTCGAGACAAAGTTTCGTTGCGGAAACTGTTATAAGCATCTCGCATTCAAGTGCACGCTAAATTTCGAGCTTCTGTGAAAGATCGCCAATCTTAGGGATTTTGCGTCTGTTTAAATTTGGCATGTTTGTGTCGTTGTTTCTGCAACAGTTTTCTGACCCGTTTTGTGTACCAAGGAGGATCAGCTCCGTCGTTTGTTAATTTACTTGGTATAAATCTCTCAATTGCTGCCCATACTGTTTCTTTGAATTCAGGGCACATCTGGTCTACACTTACATTATTGATTTGGAAGGAGTGGACATTGTCTCTCAGGAAGGCGTCAGGTGAATTTTTATCTGCTTTTTTGAATAGGTATACTTTTCGTTTATTTTTGGAGGGTTTGGGGGTTACAGTATACAATGTCGCTACGACAACCCTGTGTTCACTAATCCCTGAATCCGATTTGATGCTCGCTATTGACTCAGGATTATTTGTTGCTAAGAGGTCAAGTGTGTTTTCACAACCGTTTACTATTCGCGTGGACTCATGAACTAACTGCTCGAAATAGTTTTCAGAGAATGCGTTTATCACAATTTCGGATGATGTTCTATGCGTACATTCGGAATTAAACATGTATTTTCGCCAACATATCGAGAGTAAAGTAAAGTCATAACCAACTATAATCGTAAGAGTCAGGTACGTGTTTGAAATCAAACTCAAGTTTTCTTTGAACTTTACAGCAGCTGAATAGGGAGATCGGTAAAAGGATCCAATTATCATTTTATTGCGGTTGCCAACAATGACCTCCGACCATATGTACTCCCAGGAACTATCTACTTCAATTTCGCGACAAGATAAACTACTTTTAACAGCAGCGAACACGCCACCGCCAAGCGTGTTTAGCTTATCCTTTCGGAACACCGTTAGTTTCTTCACAAAAATTTCGGCTGAACTTACATCCGGCTTTAGCCAGCTTTCAATGCCTATAACGATTTGAGCATCTGTGCCTTCTATTAGCACTTGGAGCTCTGGTAGTTTCCCAACACAGCTACGACAATTTACAACCGTTACACCGATGGTTCCTGTATCTACTTTCATCCTGTGTTCGACCTGCACCCTGTGTGACTGAAGCCCTTCTTGTGTTCTCCCGAATCCTCTAACCTAAAAAACCACCCAGTCCACGCAACACAGCCCCTGCTACCCATGTAGCCGCCTCCTGCATATAGTGGACACCTGACCTATTCAGTGGAACCCGAAACCCAACCATCCTTTGGCGCAAGTCGAGGAATCTGCAGCCTACACGGTCGCAGAAGCGTCTGAGCCTCTGATTCAGACCCTCCACTCGCCTCTGTACCAGAGGTCCGCAATCGGTCCTGTCGACTATGCTGCAAATGATCAGCTCTGCTTTCATCTTGCAAGCAAGAATGGCAGCCTTTACCATTTCTGTCAGCCGCTCGAAACCAGAGAGAATCTCTTTTGATCCAAAGTGACATACATCAATGGTACCGACGTGAGCAGCCACCTGCAGTTGGCTCCACCCTGTACTCTTCATGGCATCCGGGAGGACTCGTTCCACATCTGGAATGACTCCACCCGGTATGCACACGGAGTGCACATTAGTTTTCTTTTCCTTCTTGGCAGCAATGTGCCTAAGGGGCCCTCTAACGCGCCTAACATTGGAGCTCCCAACTATCAATAATCCCACCCTCTGTGATTGTCCGGATCTTGCAGGCTGAGAGGTTTCCTCTGAAACAGGACAGGTGACAGCATCCGGCTCAGCGACAGTGTCAGCCACAGAGAGCACCTGGAACCTGTTTGTCAAACAGGGGGGCCCTTATGTGCGAACTCTGGGAAGAGTTTCGCCTCCTGCTACGCCCCGGGGCGACCTCCTAGTCGACCACAGGTGAGGCGTCAACATCAGTGGGAGCTGTAACTGGGCTGGCCACCGGTGAGGACCGATCGGAGGGTTCGGACGTCCGTTGGATCCCCACGGCCAGCCCTCAACAGTGGTGCCCATCCACTACAGCCTCAAGCTGTGTAACCAAAGCCATCACAGCCTGAAGCTGAGAGCGAAGTGTCGCCAACTCGGCTCGCATCCGGACACAACAGTCGCAGTCCCTGTCCATACTTAAGAGCGTGGAAAACTAAACTATGCAGATAAACGGACTATCGTCACATGCTGCGCAGCTCTACTGTAGACCCTGACGAAAACGCATGAACTGTGTCTGATAGATTAGATTAATATGGAGAGATTCAAAATCCTAACTACCTGCGCTCAGGTGAATTTTTTTTTTTTTTTTTGATGCGGCCCGCCACGAATTCCTTTCCTGTACTAACCTCTTTATCTCAGAGTCGCACTTGCAACCTACGTCCTCAATTATTTGCTTGATGTATTACAATCTCTGTCTTCCTCTACAGTTTTTGCCCTCTACAGCTCCCTCTAGTACCATGGAAGTCATTCCCTCATGTCTTAGCAGATGTCCTATCATACTGTCCCTCCTCCTTATCAGCGTTTTCCACATATTGCTTTCGTCTCTGATTCTGCGTAGAACCTCCTCATTCCTTACCTTATCAGTCCACCTAATTTTCAACATTCGTCTATAGCACCACATCTCAAATGCTTCGATTCTCTTCTGTTCCGGTTTTCCCACAGTCCATGTTTCATTACCATACAATGCTGTACTCCAGACGTACATCCTCAGAAATTTCTTCCTCAAATTAAGGCCGGTATTTGATATTAGTAGACTTCTCTTGGCCAGAAATGCCTTTTTTGACATAGCGAGTCTGCTTTTGATGTCCTCCTTGCTCCGTCCATCATTGGTTATTTTACTGCCTAGGTAGCAGAATTCCTTAACTTCATTGACTTCGTGACCATCAATCCCGATGTTAAGTTTCTCGCTGTTCTCATTTCTACTACTTCTCATTACCTTCGTCTTTCTCCGAATTACTCTCAAACCATACTGTGTACTCATTAGACTGTTCATTCCGTTCAGCAGATCATTTAATTCTTCTTCACTTTCACTCAGGATAGCAATGTCATCAGAGAATTGTATCATTGATATCCTTTCACCTTGTATTTTAATTCCACTCCTGGACCTTTCTTTTATTTCCATCATTGCTTGCTCGATGTACATATTGAAGAGTAGGGGCGAAAGGCTACAGCCTTGTCTTACCTTCTTAATATGAGCACTTCGTTCTTGATCGACCACTCTTATTATTACCTCTTGGTTGTTGTACATATTGTATATGACCCGTCTCTCCCCATAGTTTACCCCTACTTTTTTCAGAATCTCGAACAGTTTGCACCATTTTATATTGTCGAACGCTTTTTCCAGGTCGACAAATCCTATGAAAGTTTCTTTATTTTTCTTTAGCCTTGCATCCATTATTAGCCGTAACGTCAGAATTGCCTCTCTCGTCCCTTTACTTTTCCTAAAGCCAAACTGATCGTCACCTAGCGCATTCTCAATATTCTTTTCCATTCTTCTGTATATTATTGTTGTAAGCAGCTTCAATGCATGAGCTGTTAAGCTGATTGAGCGAGAATTCTCGCACTTGTCAGCTCTTGCCGTATTCGGAATTGTATGGATGATGCTTTTCCGAAAGTCAGATGGTATGTCGCCAGACTCATATATTCTACACACCAACGTGAATAGTCGTTTTTTGCCACTTCCCCCAATGATTTTAGAAATTCTGATGGAATGTAACCTATCCCTTCTGCCTTATTTGACTGTAAGTCCTCCAAAGCTCTTCTAAATTCCGATGCCAATACTGGATCCCCTATCTCTTCTAAATCGACTCCTGTTTCTACTTCTATCACATCAGACAAATCTTCACGCTCATAGAGGCTTTCAATGTATTCTTTCCACCTATCTGCTCTCTCCTCTGCATTTAACAGTGGAATTCCCGTTGCACTCTTAATGTTACCACCGTTGCTTTTAATGTCACCAAAGGTTGTTTTGACTTTCCTGTATGCTGAGTCTGTCCATCCGACAATCATATCTTTTTCGATGTCTCCACATTTTTCCTGCAGCCATATCGTCTTAGCTTCCCTGCACTTCCTATTTATTTCATTCCTCAGCGACTTGTATTTCTGTATTCCTGATTTTCCCGGAACATGTTTGTACTTCCTCCTTTCGTCAATCAACTGAAGTATTTCTTCTGTTACCCATGGTTTCTTCGCAGCTACCTTCTTTGTACCTATGTTTTCCTTCCCAACTTCTGTGATGGCCCTTTTTAGAGATGTTTATTCCTCTTCAACTGTACTGCCTACTGCGCTATTCCTTATTGCTGTATCTATA